>NC_045443.1:31442405-31676070 GCF_002776525.5 Piliocolobus tephrosceles | reverse complement strand
AAAGAAAGAAAGAAAGAAAGAAAGAAAGAAAGAAAGAAAAGGAAAGAAGGAAGGAAGGAAGGAAGGAAAGAAGGAAGGAAAGAAAGAAGGAAGGAAGGGAAGGAAGGAAAAGATTGATTTGAAAATTGTGAAATAAAATTAAGAATTATCCATTTTAATTCTCTGGAAATGGAAATCTCTATAACATGTAAACTCACATAGAGCATATAAATCCAACGTTTTCACTTGATTTTCAGAAATACTGTGCATATGTGCAAAAGTAAAGGCATGGTCTGGCTGGGCGCGGTGGCCCATGTCTGTCATCCCAGCACTTTGGGAGACTGAGGCGGGAGTATCACTTGAAGTCTGGAGTTCAAGACTAGCCTGGCCAATATGGTGAAACCCCGTCTCTACCAAAAATACAAAAATTAGCTGAGCATGGTGGTGGGCGCCTGTAGTCCCACCTACTCTGGAGGCTGAGGCAGGAGAATTGCTTGAACCTGGGCGATGGAGGCTGCAGTGAGCCAAAATGGCCACTGCACTCCAGCCTGGGCGACAGAGCAAGACTCTGTCTCAATCAATCAACCAACCCACCCACCAAAGAGTAAAGGCACGGCTCGGACAAAGCCAGGAAGCACGCCTGGCCAGGTGGCTCCCTACATTGGCCACCAGGGGGTATCATCGGCTCATAACTGTCTGGCTCCAGGCCCTACGTATGTGAGAGAGGAATTTTTATAGTGCGGTTTGAGAAGGAAAATGCAACCTGCTGTTTAATGTGTTCATTCAATGGGTCTTTTACAAATTATTATTTGTAACCTAGAGCGTGCCAGAGATTTAGGACATAATTAGGTTTTTGGTGTTTCACTAACATACTTCGTATAAACGCTTTTTTTTTTTTTTTTAACACACAGCTATACTAAAGAGGAAAATGCTTTTAAATGTAGTCTTGAGGTTGACTCTCACTTCTCCTTTCTCTGACGGGCCTGCAGAACTCTTTCAGTTCTGACGTGGCCCCAGTAGTTTTTTGGTTTTATTTTTCTGAGGTAGGGACTCTCTCACCCAGGCTGGGGTACAGTGGCACTATCATAGCTCACTGCAGCCTCTGCCTCCCAGGCTCAAGTGATCCTACCACCACAGCCTCTTGAGTAGCTGGGACTAAAGGCATGTGCCATCACCCCCAGCTAAGTTTTTTTTTTGTTTTTTTTTTTTTTGAGACAGGGTTTCGCTATGTTGTCCAGGCTGGTCTTGAACTTCCGAGCTCAAGCAATGGGCCCACCTGGGCCTCCCAAAGTGCTGGATTACAGGCGTAAGCCAACTAGTGGGTTTTTGTTTGTTTGTTTGTTTGTTTTTGAGATGGTGTCTCACCCTGTTGCCCGGGCTGGGGTGCAAATGATGCGATCTCATCTCACTACAATCTCCACCTCTTGGGTTCAAATGATTCTCCTGCCTCAGCCTCCCTAGTAGCTGGGATTGCAGGTGCCTGCCACCACACCCAGCTGGTTTTTTTGTACTTTTAGTAGAGATGAGGTTTCACCATATTGGCCAGGCTGGTCTTGAACTCATGACTTCGTGATCCACCCGCCTCGATCTCCCAAAGTGCTGGGATTACAGGCGTGAGCCACCACGTCTGGCTGCCACCTAGTAGTTTTTATCTGGTGACATTTTATATCTTTGAAGTCTGAAACACCAAATCTAAGTAAGAATCTGACTTTAGATTTTGCTGTCTTTAAATTAGATAACCTAGCTGGACACGGTGGTTCAGGCCTGTGATCCCAGCACTCTGGGAAGCCAAAGTGAGAGGATTGCTTGAGTCCAGGAGTTCAAGACCAGCATGGGCAACGTGACAAAACCCCTCTCAATAAACAAAATAAAAATAAATAAATAAATACAAATAAATAACTAAATTAGATAAACTGTTGCACTTAATATTTATCTGAGCCAGTGGTATTTATGTGAAGATGGGGTCAGATTCTAGACTAAATCAAACTCTCAGTCAAGAAAATGGCCTCTTGCCCCGTGATGTCCCCTGTCATGTTATGCTGAGGTAAGAAGGCCCTCACCAGATGCAGCCCAACAACTGTGGACTTTCAAACCTCCAGAACTATAAGAAATACGTTTATTTTTAAAATAAATTTAAAAGGCTGGGCATGGTGGCTCATGCCTGTAATCCCAGCACTTCGGGAAGCCGAGGCAGGGGGATCACCTGAGGTTAGGAGTTTGAGACCAGCCTCGTCAACATGGCGAAACCCCGTCTCTACTAAAAATACAAACATTAGTCGGGTGTGTTGGCAAGTGCCTGTAATCCCAGCTACTCGGGAGGTTGAGGCAGGAGAATCGCTTGAACCCAGGAGGCGGAGGTTGCAGTGGGCTGAGATGGCGCCACTGTACTCCAGCCTGGGCAGCAAGAGGGAGACTCTGTCTCAAATAAATAAATTAAATTAAAAAATAAGATTGTTGCCATTCAGTCCCACTCGATTCCTGTGACTCCGCCCCCGTGAGGACACAGTGTCTCTACATCGTGGCTGCAGGGCCCTCTTCTCTTACACTAATGCTGTCAAGCAGCTGGCTTTTCCCTTTCAGCATATTTCCTCTTGCTGACAATCTGGATTTTGTTTTTAGCTTTTCGCTTTTGTTTTCTTTTTTCTCTTTTCTTCGGTACTGTGCACGGTGATGGAGTCTTACCCTGCCACACTCCCGCAGATTGTTGTACAATGGACAACACATTGCCATTTATTCAGTCATAATGAGCAGATACGGCACAGGGGTGTGACGGAGGCATATGGTTTCGTGAAAAGAGCTCTTGGGTCATTGAGGTTATTTTAACAGATGGCAGTGGAATCTACCGAACATGGGCTTTCTTCGTTGATGTCTCAGCGAGTTCATTTCTAAGTGTGGAGACACCCTTCTGGTAGTGCCTCATACGCACCACAGCATGAATGGCTGCCTCATTTGGCAGTCACTCGCATGCCTCTCTGTGTATCTCACATGGCGTTCCTCCCCAGGTGGATGTGGTTCTCCATGTCAGTGAAGAGTGAAGAAGACACAGCATGGTACAGGGATAGGATAAACTAGGCTGGGGTAGCAACCCAACCCTGAATGCTCAGTGGCTTGATGCTATGAAGGTTTGGTTCTCATTTACGCTGATGTTCCTGGTCAGAGGGTTCACCAGAGCAACTCTTCTCTAAGTAGCAAATTCAGGGATCAGGGCTTCTCCCATCCTGTGCGTCTGCCATCTTGAAACCTTTATTTCCAGTCATGCAGATGAAGAGAGGGCCAGCCTGAGAGACTATGAGAGGTCCTTTTTGCAAGGGAGTAAGGGGAATGTAGTTTTCTTCTGCAGGAAAAAATGAAATATTTTGGCCAATACATAGAATTATCACGTAGAATCTGCCACAATCATTAGTCATCATTTAGTCAACCAAGAAAGTCAAAATAACTTTCTTGGCTGTGTACGATGGCTCATGCCCGTAATCCCAGCACTTTGGGAGGCCAAGGTGAGAGGATTGCTTGAGCCCAGAAGTTTGAGGCCAGCCTGGGCAACATAGTGAGACTTCCTCACTACTTAAAAATAAATAAATAAATAAATAAATAAATAAATAAATAAATAAATAAATAAATAAATAAATAAATTACTTCTGTAAATATCAATTTTATGTTTCCATTTCAACTCCAACTTGTTGGATTCTGTGAAATTCCTAATAATAAGAAGAAATGAAATAAATGAAATAAAATTTTCATACTCTTTTTTGAGACAGAACCTTGCTCTGTCACACAGGCTGGAGTGCAGTGGCGCAATCTCAGCTCACTGCAACCTCCGCCTCCCGGGTTCAAGCAATTCTCCTGCCTCAACCTCCAAGTAGCTGGGATTACAGGCACCTGCCCCAACATCTGGCTAATTTTTTTGTATTTGTAGTAGAGATGGGGTTTCACCACCTTGGCCAGGCTAGTCTATAACTCCTGACCTCGTGATCCACCTGCCTCGGCTTCCCAAAGTGCTAGAATCACAGGCGTGACCCACAGCACCCGGCCTATAACTTTCATATTCTGATGACATTAAAAGCATTTTAACCTACATAAGCATTTTAATCTATATAAGATTTGTTGAAATAATTGTTTTCTTTCATCTTTTTTTTTTTTTTTTAGAGACAGGGGTCTCACTATGTTACCAAAGCTGGTCTCAAACTTCCCACACTCCAGTGATCCTCTAGCTTCAGCCTCCCAAAGTGCTAGGGTTATAGGCATGAGCCACTGTGCTTGGCTGATTTCCAGGAATATTTCTTAACCTTAAGAATATTCTAATTATAGACCACCCTCCATAGATGAAAAACTACTGACCCTACCACCCCCTACCCCACCACTCCCACCTTTAGATTTGAGCCCATGTTATAATTACAACCTGCAGCTGCTTGTAGAGCTGTGCCTCTCCATGGCCACAAAACCTTAATCCTCCCATACACAACAGAGGTCATTAAACTAGGGCAGTGTTTCCAAACTTTCAGCAGATATTAATCTTTGGGATTCAGAAACGAGAGATCACACCTGCAATCCCAGCACTTTGGGAGGCCGATGTGGGTGGATCACTTGAGGCCAGGAGTTCGAGATAACATAGTGAAACCCCATCTCTATTTAAAGCACAAAAAAATTAGCTGGGTGTGGTGGTGTGTGCCTGTGGTCCAAGCTACTGAGGAGGCTGCGGTGGAAGAATCACTTGAACCCAGGAGGCAGAGGCTGCAGTGAGCCGAGATCGTGCCATTGCACTCCAGCCTAGGCAACAGAGCAAGACTCCATCTCAAAACAAACAAACTATATATATATATATATATATATATATAATCATAAATCTATACATTGAGATAAGATACTTTGGATATTATCTCAATCTCATGACTTCTCTAAGATGCTAAGAAGATAGCAGACATTATTTTCTCCATCTTTTTCTTTTTTTTTTGAGATGGAGTTTCACTCTTGTTGCCCAGGCTGGAGTACAATGGCGTGATCTCAGCTCACTGCAACCTCTGCACCGCCCCACCGCCAGGTTCAAGCGATTCTCTTGCCTTAGCTTCCCAAGTAGCTGGGATTACAGGTGCGTGCCACCATGCCTGGCCAATTTTGTATTTTTAGTAGAGATGGGGTTTCTTCATGTTGGTCAGGCTGGTCTCGAACTCCCGATCTTAGGTGACCCGCCTGCTTCGGCCTCCCAAAGTGTTGGGATCACAGACGTGAGCCACTGTGCCTGGCCTTATGTTCTCTATCATTAAATCAGAAAAATTGATGCATATAGAAAGTTCAATAAATTTAAGTCTCAACACTTAATAAAGCTGCACTGGGTGTTTCCTTTTATTCTTTAAACAGATATTTGAGTCCTTAAAATAAAAACAATAAAAAAAACTGATAGAGATGAGGTCTCACTATGTTGCTCAGGCTGGTCTCAAATTCCTGGAGTCAAGCAATCTTCCCCCTTCAGCCTCCTGAAGTGCTGGAATTATAGGCATGAGCCTGGGCGACAGAGTCAGACTCAGTCTCAAATCTAATTTTACTGATACACTAAGACAGTTAAATGAAACTTTCAATTTTATTGAAAAACCCACCCCAGTTTGTTGTTGTTGTTTGTTTTGGTTTGTTTTTTTTGAGATGGAGTTTTGCTTAAAACCAGGCTGGAGGGCAATGGCGCCATCTTGGCTCACTGCAACCTCCGCCTCCCGGGTTCAAGCGATTCTCCTGCCTCAGCCTCCCGAGTAGCTGGGATTACAGGCGCCCACCTCCACACCCGGATGATTTTTTTTGTAGTTTTAGTAGAGACGGGGTTTCACCATGTTGGCCAGGCTGTTCTCGAACTCCTGACCTCAAGTGATCCGCCTGCCTCAGCCTCCCAAAGTGCTGGGATTACAGGTGTGAGCCACCGTGCCTGGCCAACCCACCCCAGTTTTTGACAACATGTAAAGGCATAGACTAGATGCAATTGTAACTTCAAGTCTAGCAGCATTTTTTCCTGTTGTGGTTATTACCACAGTGAAGCTTTGCAACAGCCCACGTTCAGCTGCACGAAGTTGCCCAGTGACCATTGTTTCAGCCACGTGGGCCACCACTCAATACCTACATGGCATATGCATGTATTCCAGCCGACTCCTGTGGTAAGCAAACCCAAAAGCAGCAGGGGTGACAGTGAAATTGTCATGGGGAAGCAGTACAGTGTAGCGGTTGAGAGTTTGGGACATTAAACACAGAATTCAAAGTCTGGCTTTGCTTTTTATGAGTACCACAATTTGCACAATTTAGTTACCTTTAATATATAAATGGATTATTTGTGTGATTTAAAAAGGAATGGCAGGTGTGGTGTTGTGTGCTTGGAGTCCCAGCTTCCTGGGAAGGTGAGATGGGAGAATTGCTTAAGCTCAGGAGTTCAAGGACAGCCTGGACAACATAGCAAGACCTCACCTCTAAAAAAGTTTTTGGGGCCGGGCGCGGTGGCTTACACCTGTAATCCCAGCACTTTGGGAGGCCGAGACGGGCGGATCACGAGGTCAGGAGATCGAGACCATCCTGGCTAACATGGTGAAACCCCGTCTCTACTAAAAAATACAAAAAACTAGCCGGGTGTGGTGGCAGGCGCCTGTAGTCCCAGCTACTCGGGAGACTGAGGCAGGAGAATGGTGTGAACCCGGGAGGCAGAGCTTGCAGTGAGCTGAGATCCTGCCACTGCACTCCAGCCTGGGTGACAGAGCGAGACTCCGTCTCAAAAAAAAAAAAAAAAAAAAAAAAAAAATTTTGGGCCCGGCGTGGTGGCTCACGCCTGTAATCCCAACATTTTAGGAGGCTGAGGCAGGTAGATCACCTGAGGTCGGGAGTTCGAGACCAGCCTGGCCAACATGGCAAAACCCTGTCTTTACTAAAAATACAAAAATTAGCCAAGTGTGGTGACAGGTGCCTTAATCCCAGCTATTCAGGAGGCTGAGGCAGAAGAATCACTTGCACCTGGGAGGCAGAGGTTGCAGTGAGCCGAGATCGTGTCACTGCACTCCAGTCTGGGTGACAGAGCAAGACTCTCTTACAAAAAAGAAGGAAAGAAAAAGAAAATCTGAAATAAAAATAAATAAATTTTAAAAAGTGATGCATAGACATAAGTGGCCATTACAGTACTGTTGGAAAACATCACATCATATACTAAAAATACCTGTCATTTTATTGAATAATACAGGTGTGCTTTCTAAAATAGCCCTCAAATATCTAGAAAGAAACTCAGATCTCATAAAAATCACCTTAATTTTATTATAGGAGATTGTTGCTCTAGCAAAATAACTAAAGCAGTGCCGTAGAATCCTGCATTAATGGGCTCTAACTGCATTGTCTTAGAAATCTCCAGCATGAGTCCGGGAACGGTGGCTCATGCCTGTAATCCCAGCACTTCGGGAGGCCAAGGCAGGCAGATCATCTTAGGTCAGGAGTTCGAGACCAGCCTGGCCAACATGGTGAAACCCCATCTCTACTAAAAATACAAAAATCAGCCGGGCATGGTGGCAGGAAGCCTGTAATCCCAGCTACTCAGGAGGCTGAGGCAGGAGAATCACTTGAAGCTCAGAGGCAGAGGTTGAAGTGAGCCAAGATCGCACCATTGTACTCCAGCCTACGCGACAGCAAGACTTTTATTTTTCATTTTTTTCAAAGAAAGAAAAAAAAAAGGAAATCTCTGGCATGGAAAATGTGATGAAACCCTGTCTACAAAAACTACAGAAAAAAAAAAAAATCACTGAACATGGTAGTGGTCACCTGTAGTCCCAGCTACTCAGGAGGCTGAGGCAAGAGGATCATTGGAGCCAGGGAGGCAGAGGTTGCAGTGAGCTAAGATTGTGCCATTGCACTCCAGCCTGGGCAACAGAGTGAGACCCTGTCTCCAAAAAAAGAAAGGGAAAGGAAAAGGAAAAAGAAAAAAAAAGAAAGCAAAGGAAAGGAATCTCATGTCAAATAATCATAATAGAAGTTAAAGTACATAGCAATGGCATCTATTTTCGTTGCCATGTTGCTGTAGAGAGAAGTTTTTGGTGGTCACTGCATTTCTTTTTTCTTTTTTTTTTTGAGACATGGTCTCACTCTGTCACCAGGCTGGAGTGCAGTGGCGCCATCTCTGCTCACCGTGGTCCCCACCTCCCTCCCACCTCAGCCTCCCAAGTAGCTGGCATTATAGGTGCACATCAACATGCTTAGCTAAGTTTTGTAATTTTTGTAGAGATGTGGTTTTGCCATGTTGCCCAGGCTGGTCTGAAACTCCTGAGCTCAAGCAATCTGCTGGTCTTGGTCTCCTAAAGTGCTGAAGTGCTGGGATTACAGGTGTGAGCCACCCGGCCCGGTTATTGTTGTTAGTCTGCTGCAGTCATACTACATAGATTTGAGTTTCCACTTCATACATTTATTATGCATTCATGTGACCAAAGAAGTTCTAGATGTGTGCTGCTATCATTATTTCATCTGGGCCACAGTCTTGAATTGTTACATAGCACATGCCTCTAGAAATAATAAAAGAATGTTACAACAAAAATAAACTTTTTTTTTCTTTTTATTGAGACAGAGTCTCGCTCTGTCACCAAGGCTGGAGTGCAGTGACGTAATCTCGGCTCACTGCCAACCTCTGCTGCCCGGGTTCAAGCGATTCTCATGCCTCAGTCTCCCGAGTAGCTGGGATTACAGGCGCCTGCCACCATGCCTGGCTAATTTTTTTGTATTTTTAGTAGAGACAGGGTTTCGCCATGTTGACCAGGCTGTTTTTGAACTCCTGACCTCAGATGATCCACCTACCTTGGCCTCCCAAAGTGCTGGGATTACAGGCATGAGCCACCGTGCCCGGCCAAAAATAAACTTTTAAAGTTACAATTAACAAGGAAGAATAAATTCTCACATCCCATTGCATAGTAGGGTGGCCGTAGCCAACAATAAGATATTGTATATCGCAAAATAGCTAGAGGAGAGGATTTTGTATGTTCCCACCACAAAAAAAAGTAATCTTTGAGGTGGTGAATGTACTAGTTACTCTGATTTTGTCATTACACAATGTATACATGTATCAAGACATCACATTGTACCCTAAAAATATATACAATTATTACATATGAATTCAAAATTAAAAAATATTTAAACCATTGTACTACTTGCTACGGACTGAATTGTGTCCCTTCAGAACTTCTCTGTTGAAGCACTAACCACCAGTGTTGTGGTATTTGTTTCTGATTTTGTTTTGAGACGGAATCTCGCTCTGTTGCCCAAGCTGGAGTACAGTGGCACAATCTTGGCTCACTGTAACCTCCGCCTCCCAGGTTCAAGCAATTCTCCTACCTCAGCCTCCCGAGTATCTGGGATTACAGGCACCTGCCACCACGCCTGGCTAATTTTTGTATTTTTAGTGGAGATGGGGTTTTACCATGTTGGCTAGGCTTGTCTCAAACTCCTGACCTCAAGTGATCCACCCGCCTCAGCCTCCCAAAGTGCTAGGATTACAGGTCTGAGCCGCCGCACCCGGCCTCTTTTTTTTTCAGCTTTAAAGTTCTGGGGTACATGTGCAGGATGTGCAGGTTTGTTACGTAGGTAAATGTGTGCCATGGTGCTTTCCTGAACAGATCATCCCATCACCTAGGTATGAAGCCCGGCATCCATGAGCTTTTCTCCCTGATGCTCTCTCACCTCCCACCCCCTGACAGGCCCCAGTTTGTTGTTCCCCCCATGTGTCCATGTGTTCTCATTGTACAGCTCTCACTTATAAGTGAGAATATAGGGTGTTTGGTTTTCTGTTCCTGTGTTAGCTTGCTAAGGATAACAGCTTCCAACTCCATCCATGTCCCTGCAAAGGACATAATCTCGTTACTTTTTTTTTTTTTTTTTTTAACCTCTTTTTTAGAGAAAGTCTTGCTCTGTCTCCCAGGCTGGAGTGCAGTGGTGTGATCATAGCCCATGGCAGCCTCGACTTCCTGGACTATAGCTATCCTCCCACCTCAGCCTCCTGAAGAATAATAATTTAACTGTCTGGACAATTTTATCCTTCACGTCCAGGGCCTAAACAATACGGAAGTAAACTTTGGGAAGAAGAGCTTCGGTGGAGATGCTTCTGTAGTTCCTTTTCCTATTCAGAACCTAAGGTAGGAACAGGGTCTCTTCTGACCCAGCTGGGAAATTGAGGTGAAGAGAACTTAGGTCTTTTCAGTATGGTAAAACATTAGCCCAAAGGAGGTAACGCCTTCCCCATAGAATGGGAGTTGCAGCGGGGGAGTTGGGAGCGTAAAGAAGAAAGAAGAAGGCTGGGTGCGGTGGCTCACGCCTATAATCCCAGCAGTTTGGGAGGCCGAGGCGGGTGGATCACCTGAGGTCAGGAGTTCAAGACCAGCCTGACCAACATGGTGAAACCCCATGTCTACTAAATACAAAAAATTAGCCGGGCATGGTGGCACATGCCTCTAGTCCCAGCTACTTGGGAGGCTGAAGCAGGAGAATATCGAACCTGGGAGGCAGAGATTGCAGTGAGCCGAGATTGCACCATTGCACTGCAACCTGGGCAACAAAGTGAGGCTCCGTCGCAAAAAAAAAAAAAGAAGAAGAAGAAAAAGAAGAAGAAATGCTGGGCCGAAAAGAAGAAGCAATTCCAGGAGTGGCCTTCCCTGAACCAGCTGAAGTCAGAGCACCCTCCATTATAGGACATATCCACGGGGAGATGCATGGAAAAGCATTGAGTTCAGGCACGCAGATGGGGCCAAGCTTGTGTTGAAGCTCACCAGTCCCTTGGTTCGCCTGCGCCAGAGTCAGCTTTATGATTTGGGTTTACACACCCTGGGGAACTGTGGTCTAGATAAGAGGCTTTAGGAGGGGCTCATAGTAGGATTTGAGTTTATGTTAGATGACTTGGGGAAGGGTTCAACAGAGTGAGGCCTGCTCTGGACTGGGTGCAGATAGTGGAGGCAATTTGGTGATTGAGTATCTTAATGATTTTTATTTAGGAAGTGGCAGGAACCAAGCCCCACTCAAACCCTCACTGATAAAGAAGCCTCAGCTGCTTATAGTAGCTAGGAAAGGGAGGTGTTTGTCGTTTCTGTAGTTCACACGGTGCGTGCACTTGTCTCTGTCTGTGCTGAGGGCATGGGCATGATTCCACACTGGTCTCTTCTTTGTTTCACTCCATTGCATTAGACATTCCTTTTCTGTGAAATGGTCTGTGTTCGGCAGGTGGACATTGTGGGGGAGAAAAACATAATATTTTTTCCTTTTCTTTTTTAGGTTTTCAGTTGAGATACTCTCCTGAAAACAAAAGTTAGATTAACGAAAGAAAAACAAGCAGAACTTTATTAACGCATGCAGTACCCATCACACTGGAGAGGCCTCAGTTCAAAAGTATTTCTCTCTCAAGGCAGTGGCTTAGGGGCTTTGCTTAAATCATAGTTTAACAAAGAGCCATAAATCCGACATAGTGCCAAGACAAAAGAGAGGGCAGTTCCAGTCTTTTCAAAGGTGGGGAAAATGTGGTATGATAGTTGATACTGAGTGTCAACTTGCTTGGATTGAATGATACAAACTATTGATCCTGGGTGTGTCCGCATAGAGATTAATATTCGAGTCTGGGCTGGGGAAGGCAGATCCACCCTGAATCTGGTGGGCACAATCTAATCAGCTGCCAGTGAATATAAAACAGTCAGAAAAACATGAAGAAGTGAGACAGGCCTAGCATCCCAGCCTACATCTTTCTTCCGTGCTGGATGCTTCCTACCCTTGAACATCGGATTCCAAGTTCTTCATTTTGGGGACTTGAACTGGCTCTCCTTGCTCCTCAGCTTGCAGACAGCCTATTGTGGGACTTTGTGATTGTGTAACTTAATACGTAGTAAATTTCCCTTTATCTCTATCTGCCTCTGTATCTATGTATCTATCTATCTATGTATCTATCTATGTATCTATCTATCTATCTATCTATCTATCTATCTATCTATCTATCTATCTATATCTTTCCCATTAGTTCTGTCCCTCTAAGAGAATCCTGACTAATACATGTGGGAAGAGAGTAAAATCTGTTCCCAGTTTCCGCTGGTGCCTGCTGGTGCCTTCTCTGGGCCAAAAAGCAAGTGCTGTCTCCAGTAAGGAAGGATTTACGCCCTGCCATCAGGCACACAGAGGCTGAGGCAGAGCGGTCCCCTGTGGTTCAGTGTCTTCAACCAACAATCTTCAATATTTTGGGGAGAAATATTTTGATTTCCTTCAGTGTTCGGCAAGTGGACACCATGCTCTGGCTGTTGGTGCTTGGCTAATTCCCAACTGACAGTTTCTTTTTCACATGCTTCTATCCAGATATACCAGACACCAAAAGGAACATTTCCAAGAAGCCGCCTCTTAGGAAAGCCCATGGCACAGTGATTACAAGCCCAACCATGGCCTCAGACTGACCTGCATTTGCATCCCAGCTCTGTCACTCACTGACTGTGTGACCTTGAGTAATTTAACTGAGAGCCTCTCTTTCCTGTCTTGTAAGACAGGGCTGAAAATAATACTTTCCTCTTATGGAAATTGGGAAAATTAAATGTGATAACAAACATAAAACACATAAAATAGTACCTAGCACATGATAAGCATTTAACTTAGGCTCTCTACCCATATTACTGTTTGTCAGAGGTCACATTCTCTTGGCAAGCCCCAGTGCACTCTGGAAACCCATCCAGGGGGCTGAGGAATCAAACAATATGCAGTTTCTATGAAATTCCTGGCGCTAGAAGGAGCTCAGAAGACGAGCTGATGGGTTGTCTTCTATTTCTGGTTTGTCAAATAAAAAGAATTCTGGATGTGGTAAAAGAGAGACCTTTATTCACAGGTTATTGCCAGGGCGTTGTGGGGGTACTCTTGCAGTAGAGGGAGGGGAATGCTGGGACTGGAAGATCTGTAAACATCTCAAAGGTTGCAAAGGGTTTCTCTATGGTAGGAGGAAACAAGGCTAGGATGAACCAGATGTGGGAAGCAGATGAAAGAGTAACAAATCGAGCAAATTGGAATGTTGGGCCCTGAAGCCACTCTGTTTTCTGAAGGGGATCAGGCCAAGGGTAAGCAAAGTTCTGAGGCCCTGAGGAAGGAGAGAAGCCTAATCAAAGTTTGGGTAACACGTATTTTGCTCTAGTTCTCCAGTGAGGTCAAGCAGTTCAGTTAATCATCTGTGAGGCAAAGAAAGGAAATTTTGAGGGTCTGTGCCTGGTCTTAACATAGGTAAAGGAGAAGAGCATCTGTGAGTCTTACTGAAGTGACATCTGGAAGGGTTGGGGGGTGGTCTTTGCATTAAGCACGAAGGGTGGGGGATTTTCCTTCCCTCCCTCCCTCCACTCTTCCTCCCTTCCTCCCTTCCTCCCTTCCCTCCTTCCCTTCTTCCCTCCTTCCCTTCTTCCCTCCTTCCCTCCCATCCTTTCTTTTTGAGACTGAGTCTTGCTCTGTGGCCAGACTGGAGTGCAGCGGCGTGATCTTAGCTCACTGCAACCTCCGACTTCCGGGTTCCAGAGATTCTTCCGCCTCAGTCTCCCGAGTAGATGGGAATACAGGCGCCCACCACCACGCCTGGCTAATTTTTTTGTATTTTTAGTAGAGACGGGGTTTCACCATGTTAATCATGGCTGGTCTCGAACTCCTGACCTCAGGTGATCCTCTCACCTCGGCCTCCCAAAGTGCTGGGATTACAGGTGTGAGCCACTGTGCCCAGCCCGGGTGGGGGATTTCTTAACCTTCACTGTTCACGAGGCCCACAAGGCTCAGGTAAAATTCACCTCTGTCAGGTTACAAATCATGCATTTCCTGTTTCTCAAATTGTTGTATTTCAGAGAAAAGAGTGAAATGCAGGCTTTAACACGACCTGAGGCACTTCTGGGTCCTTACATAGAGAGGCAGGACTATGTGGAAGAGGAAACTGGGTAGAGGGGCATATTTGTGACGCCCTTGCCAAGCTGCATCATTTAGAATACAGATGCTTGGGACTGTAGCTTGTGTGGCTCTCTGACCTGCAAGTGATCAATGAGAAATGAAATGTAAAATGGGCCAGGTGCGGTGGCTCACACCTGTAACCCCAGCACTTTGGGAGGCCGAGGCGGCTGGATCACCTGAGATCAGGAGATGGAGACCAGCCTGGCCAACATGGTGAAACCCTGTCTCTACTGAAAATACAAAATTAGCCGGCATGGTGGTGCGTGTCTATAATCCCAACTGCTAGGAAGACTGAGGCAGGAGAATTGCTTGAACCTGGCGGCGGGGCAGTGCAGAGGTTGCAGTGAGCTGAGATTGCACCATTGCACTCCAGCCTGGGCGACAAGAGCAAAACTCCATCTCAAAACAAAAACAAAAAACCATAAAATGAGGCAACATCAGCACAAATGCTGAAACTAGACTTCATTTCAACCCATATTGGTTGAGCAGCTACTGACGGCCAGCAGCTCTCTTTCCTGGTGCTTTGGCCAATTCCCTGTGTTTGGCTCAGCTTTGAAATGCTGCTCACTGACAGACTTCCGCTTCAGGATTCTCTCTGCCTCCATGGACATGTAAGTGTTTTCCTGTGTTGTTTTCTCTGCCTCTCTTGGGAGAATTCAAACATCTTGCTTGCTTGCGTTGCAGGGCTTTCCACGCCAGTTTGCGCCTATAACATCTCCCCCTCATTCTTTTCTCTCCTTTTGTAGCCTTTTGTTCTGCAGTGACTTCACTTGAGGGCCACTAATGCATTCTGCAACAGAGCTGATAAATCTTGGCATTCCTAGCACTTGCAGTATTTCCTGGAAGCCAGCCTGGATCTGGAGTAGATCCTGAGAGACCACCACAGAGTCCTTAAGCCTGCCCCCACCCTGGGATGAACATCTTTTTTTTTTTTTTTTTTGAGACAGAGTCTCCCTCTTGTCACCCAGGTTGGAGTGCAGTGGCATGATCTGGGCTCACTGCAACGTCTGCCTCCTGAGTTCAAGCAATTCTCCTGCCTCAGCCTCCTGAGTAGCTGGGATTACAGGCACCCGCCACCATGCCTGGCTAATTTTTGTAGTTTTAGTAGAGATGGGGTTTCACCATGTTGGCCAGGCTGGTCTCAAACTCCTGACCTCAAGTGATCCGCCTGCCTCAGCCTCCCAAAGTGCTGAGATTACAGGCATGAGCCACTGCACCCAGCTGAACATCTTTATTAAATGCTCCTGCCAGGTTCTGGGCAGACAAGCTTTGATTTCCTTTCCCTTTCAAGAGCCAAGGGAATAAAGCTACCAAGTATAAGTTGATGATTTGAACTAATTCTGAAGATTTGTGAAAATGCTCAAAATCCAAGTAGGGAGTGAAGAGCAGCTGCCTGACGACTAAAACTGGGAAATGGATGATATTTGTCTCACAGTCCCCACTTGCCCCTCCCTGCCCTGCTCCATCTCTTCCCCTCCTTCCTGCCACTTAAGGAGCCCATGCCCTCTCCCCTTATTGAAACCAAAACAAACACTGCTGTTCTAAAAGAAAGGATGTGAATCATAGAATCCTTCGATTACTAGGAGAGACTTCAGTGAGCTATCTAATCCAACTCTCTCATTTTGTAAAATACTTGTCACTCCACATTTGGAAATCTAAATCTGGCCCTTTTTCCTTACATCTTGGAAGGTTCTAATTATGTATTTTCCTAGAAGTGGAAGAAAAGAAGTCACTTCTCATCTGTTGGTCTTCTTCCTTTTCCTGGAGCCTGCATCTCCAAGTAGAGAAGGGTATTTTGTGGCACCTCAAAAGAAAAGCAATAAAACATTACAAATATCCATGCACCCAGTACCCTGAAGGGATCCAAAGCCATGTGATATGGTTTGGCCACGTGATACGATGTGTCCCCACCTAGATCTCACCTCGCGTTGTAATAATCCCCACGTGTCAAGGGCAGGACCAGGTGAAGATAATTGAATCATGGGGATGGTTTCCCCCATACTGTTCTCGTAGTAGTGAGTAAGTCTCACAAGATCTGATGGTTTTATAATGGGGAGTTCCCCTGCACAAGGTCTCTTGCCTGCTGCCATGTAAGACCTGACTT
Source organism: Piliocolobus tephrosceles (assembly GCF_002776525.5). Classification (NCBI taxonomy): domain Eukaryota; kingdom Metazoa; phylum Chordata; class Mammalia; order Primates; family Cercopithecidae; genus Piliocolobus; species Piliocolobus tephrosceles. The sequence goes on along the minus strand of NC_045443.1, from coordinate 31,660,073 downwards.
TGCCCCTCATTCACCTTCTGCCGTGATTGTGAGGCCTCTCTAGCCATGTAGAACTGTGAGTCAATTAAACTTCTTTCTTTTATAAATTACCAAGTCTCAGGTATGTCTTTATTAGCAGCGTGAGACTAGACTAATACACCATGTGAACCATGAGGATAAAGATTCTTAGAGGGGACACACTGGTTAAATAGGGGAGTGGGTGTAGATATAGTACTAGTCAAAGAAGGCTGTGATCTACCTTTTTTTTTTTTTTTTTTGAGACAGAGGGTTGCTCTGTCATCTGGGTGGGAGTGCGATGGCACGATCTGGGCTCACTACAACCTCTGCCTCCCAGTTTCAAGCAGTTCTCTTGCCTCAGCCTCCCAAGTAGCTGGGATTACAAGCACACACCACCACGACCGGCTAATTTTTGTGTTTTTAGTAGAAACAGGGTTTCACCACATTGGTCAGGCTGGTCTTGAACTCCTGACCTCAGGTGATCCACCCACCTCGGCCTCCCAAAGTGCTGGGATTACAGGCGTGAGCCACTGCACCCGGCTGATCTACTACTCTTAACACATTTATGTCTGCTGAAAACTCATAAATAGTAGTCAAACAGATATAGCTGGGGTGTGTTGATTTGCAACCACATCTCAGAGTACTCCTCTTTTGCTCTGGGGAGACTTCTGCCCCCCACTTTCAGTCCCTGTACTCCAGATAAAGCCAACTCAGCTCTAGAGGTGGAACATGTGTCCAAGCCTAAGCCAATCAGAACATGCTTATACCCCTGGCCACTGGGACTGGTTCAGAAATGGGCCCCTCAGAAATGGGACCATCTAAGATGGTCCACTCGTTGGATCCTAGGTCTTGCTGCAGCTCCCTAGAACAATTTCTCTCTCACTCCCTCTCATTGAACTTGAACCTCAGAGGCTATGAGTTGAGAGCTGCTACTTCGACCAACTAGTCAGCCTGAGAAAGGAACCAGCACACAGAGAAGAGCAGTCAGCCAAGAAACAGAAAAATCCATTTCCCCTTCACATTGTTGAGCCCTGAGTCAGGCCTCTCCTGAAACTGGTACTCAATTCCACGAGCCAATAAATTCCCATTTGCCTTAATCCAATTTGAGTTAGTTTTCTATACTGCATACTCAGAGTCCTACCTGAGAGAATCAGTATGTGTAACCCATAATAGGTATTCAAAAGGTTTTTGTTTTTGTTGTTGTCTGTTTTTTTGTAGAGATGGGATCTGACTCTGTTGCTTAGGCTTGTTTCCAACTTCTGGCCTCAAGCAATCCTCCTGCCTCCCAAAGTGCTGGGATTACAGGTTTGAGCCACCATGCCTGGCCTCAAAAAGTTTCTTTGAATGAATTAGTGAATCAAGCATTTATCTTTAATGTACCATGAAGTCATACACACATACTTCAGCCCTTCCTGGTTCCTTTCTTCAAGTGAGTTAAAAAAAAAACTTCATATGTTTAAATTTAAGGTCAATAGGCCAGGCTCGGTAGCTCATGCCTATAATCCCAGCACTTTGGGAGGCTTAGGCGGGTGGATCACCTGAGGTCAGGAGTTTGAAACCAGCCTGGCCAACATGGTGAAACCCCGTCTCTACTGAAACTACAAAAATTAGCAGGGCGTGGTGGCGGGTGCCTGTAATCCCAGCTGTTTGGGAGACTGAGGCAAGAAAATCGCTTAAACCTGGGAGGCGGAGATTGCAGTGAGCCGAGATCTTGCCACTGAACTCCAGCCTGGGCAACAGAAGCGAAACTCTGTCTCAAAGAAAAAAAATAATAAGGTAGATAAATGGAAGGTTTTACTGTGATTATGATTATTATTTTATCATCTCTGTGGCAGCTTTTATTTATTTATTTGACATGGGGTCTTATTCTGTTGCTCAGGCTGGAGTGCAGTGGCACAATCATACCTCACTCGAACTCTTGGGCCCAAGTGATCCCCCTGCCTCTGCCTCCCAAAAAGCTGGATTACAGGCATGAATAACCATGTTCCACTGGTAGCTATTATTTTATTTATTTATTTATTTTGAGATAGAGTCTCGCTCTGTCACCCAGGCAGAGTGCAACCTCAGCTCACTGCAACCTCCGCCTCCCAGGTTCAAGCGATTCTCCTGCCTCAGCCTCCTGAACAACTGGGATTACAGGCGACTGTCACCACACCTGGCTAATTTTTTTGTATTTGTAGTAGAGGGGGGTTTCACCATGTTGGACAGGCTGGTCTCAAACTCCTGACCTCAAGTGATCTGCCTGCCTTGGCCTCCCAAAGTGCTGGGATTACAGGCATGAGCCACCGTACCCACCCAAGTAGCATTTACTTTTGTTTGAAGATGAGCAGAGCGGAAGATGACAGAGAAGTAGGGAGAACAAGAAGGAAGAAAAACTAGAGCTGGTGAAGGTAAGAAAATTAGTGGAGGACTTCCAAAGTAAGGAGTTACCTACTCAGAAAAGAGGCAAAAATGCCCTCTAAAAAGTTGGACAATATGGCACCTTAAATGCAGAAACTCAGAATCAGGGCAGAGAACAGCCTTCTAAGGCTTGCACCCTGAAAAGCACAGACTCTTTAAGGACACTGCAAATTGTATAAACAGAATCAATTCTATTAGAAACTCTTGCCAGTGTGTGGGAAAAGAAAATTTATCTTTTGACCTGTGTTTCAAATACCTTTATATTAGTAACTACTGACAAACTTGATGGCTTAATACAAGTTGAGTATCCCTAATGCAAAATGTTTGGGACCAGAACTGTTTCAGATTTTGGAACATTTGCATATACATAAGGAGATCTGTTGGGAATGGAGCCCAGGTCTAAACATGAAATTCATTTATGTTTCATATACACCTTATTCACATAGACCAGATGTGGTTTTATATAATATTTTATTTTTATCATTTATTTATTTATTTTGAGATAGGTTCTTGCTCTGTCACTCCAGTTGGAGTGCAGGGGCATGATCTCAGCTCACTGCAACCTCGACTTCCCAGGTTTGAGTGATCCTCCCACCTCAGCCTCCCAAGTAGCCAGGACTAAAGACGTGCGCCATGCCACCCACCTAATTTTTTTTTTTTTTCTTTAATTGAGACAGGGTGTCACTCTGTTGCCCAGGCTGGAGTGCAGTGGCACCATCTCGGCTCACTGAAACCTCCACCTCCCAGATTCAAGCCATTCTCATGCCTCGGCCTCCCAAGTTGCTGGGATTAAGGTGCACAGCACTATGCCCAGCTCATTTTTGTTTTTCCAGTAGAGACAGGATTTCACCATGTTGGCCAGGCTGGTCTCGAACTCCTGCCCTTGGATGATTCACCTGCCTTAGCCTCCCAAAGTGCTGGGATTACAGGCATGAACCACTGTGCCCAGCCAAATTTTTGTATTATTATTATTATTATTATTAGTATTATTATTATTATTATTATTATTATTATTATTATTATTGGTAGAGACAGGGTTTTGCTGTGTTGCCCAGGCTGGTCTCGAACTCCGGGGCTCAAGCTAACTGCCTTCTTCAGCCTCCCAAAGTGCTGAGATTACAGGTGTGAGCCACTGTGCCCGTCCATACAATATCTTAAATAATTTTGTGCATGAAACAAAGTTTTTATTTTATTATGCTTTGTGAATGTGCTTGCACGAGGGAATCTGAACTGATGCAGAAAAGATATATCACAGCTGAAGGGGACTGGGAGGGTCTGTTTTCCTTTGGGAATGCTAAGTAAACTATGTGCTGTCAGCTTTTGTTTTGACTTCAGCTCATCACATGAGGTCATGTGTGGAATTTTTCTCTTGTGGCATCATGTCAACACTCAAAAAGTTTTGGATTCTGGAACATTTAGGATTTTGAATTTTCAGATTAAGGATGTTCAACCTATATAACCATTTATTTTGCAAGCAGTTGTGTGAGTATGAAATTTGGAAGGGCTCTGCTAGACGGTTTGTCTGCCTGGCTTTCTGTCGGGTAATGAGATCTGGAACATACACTTCCCAGGTGGTGTCTTTCCTCACAGTCTCTCAAATGCTCTGGAGCTTTTCTTGTTCTATACCTAGCAATGGAGCCCCTAGGATGCCTTCATGTGGCTTGGACTTCTCATAGCATTGGGAGGGGGTGGGATTTCAGAATAGTTGCACTTTGCTAAAGTGGGAAGTAGATATTACCAGGCCAAACAAGGACTGCCCCTGAAAAGGTGCGATATCACTGTTGCCATATTCTATTGGTCAAAGCAGTTACAGGGCCCAGGTTCAAAGGGGAGTGATAAGATCACATTGCAGAAGAGCACTGGGATCAGGAGGATATCGTTGTGGCTGCTTTTGGAACATACAATCTGCCACAAGCTATAATTTATTTATTTATTTTTTTATTTTATTTATTTATTTTTTTTGAGGCAGGATCTCTCTCTGTTGCCCAGGCTGGAGTGCAGTGGCACCACTTCACCTCACAGAAATCTCCGCCTCCCAGGTTCAAGCAATTCTCCTGCCTCAGCCTCCCAAGTAGCTGAGACTACAGGCATTCACCACCACACCCAGATAATTTTTGTACTTTTAGTAGAGACAAGGTTTTGCCATGTTGGCCAGGCTGGTCTCGAACTCCTGACCTCAGGTGATCCACCTGCCTCGGCCTCCCAAAGTACTGGAATTACAGGTGTGAGCCACTGCGCCTGGCCACAACCTATAATCTTATCCTTATAAATGTATTACGTAGAAATAATCCAAGGAAGATATAAGAACAGAGAAGTTCATCTCAACTTTTGTAGGGAAAAAATTTGGAAAAAACCTACATGTCTCCTGGTAAATAGCTAGGTAAATTATCACGTACCAACTAACAGGAATATAAAGCTGTAGTAATTAAGACGATTATGAAACAATTTGAACGAAAGTTGCTATAAATGGAGAAAAAGTCAAATTAAGAAGCACATACACTGTGATGATAATTATGTAAAGGCCTGTATGCATCTGGACAAAGTTTGGAAGGAAATAAGTAGAAATGGAGATAATTGCATCGAGGTGGTAAGATTATGTATACCTTAGATTTTCTCCTTTATTGTTATAGCATCACAAAAAATAAAAATGAGAAGAAAAGAAGAGAATTACAATTTCAATAGTCAGTGCTAAATACTTGGTAGTTACATGTACTAAGTGCAGGGAAGGCAAAGGCGACATGCATTACTCTCTAATTCATTCATATTCAGGGAAACTTCCAGGCCAGATGAGCCACAGATATTCTTATTTATAATTAATAACCTGCTTTGACCCCTTATCTTTGGATGCTGATTAACATGGAAGCAATAATTACTATTAAAATATTAGTCTTTCAATATTGCTGAGACTATTCATAAGACTAAAAACCCTTTAAAAAGCTCCCACGACACATAAACACAAGGTGATATTTTAATCTTTATCATAATGAATTTATCCAATCCAGGGTTTCTAAAATTGTCAGTGACAATTTGGCCTGGGAATTTATCCTAGAATTCTCTGACGAGAACTAGATTAATTCTGGTCTCCCTCTTCACAGTGTTCTGTTTGCCTTGGGACTCATTGTAGGTAAAAAGGATGTGCAGTCTGGAATAATCTATGCTTACGAAACTGCAGCAAAATTCCTAGAGTGGCCCTGAATTCAACCCATCTTCCTGGGACTATGACACTCATAGCTATGGGTGAAACCAACCTTTGAACAGTCATTGCTTTCCAATATTCCCTTAACTTGCTAGTCATTGCATTTTTTTCAAGGCCTCTTTTGAAGAGTTATTAAGGAAGGTAAAAGTGCATAAAGGTCAAAGTCTTAAGAAAGTCTGATTAAATAATTGCAAAAACAATTTTTTTTTTTTTTTTTTGAGGCAAAGTCTTGCTTTGTTGCCCAGGCTGGAGTGAAGTGGCACGATCTGGGCTCACTACAACTTCTGCCTCCCAGGTTCAAGCGATTCTCCTGCCTCAACCTCCCAAGTAGCTGGGATTACAGGCACCCGCCACATGCCTGGCTACAAAAACTTTTTTTAAAAAAAGAACATATCATGAGTTGGCATAACCACTAATTATGTTAATATAGTTAATAACTGGGGAAAACCCGAATGAGGGAAGTGTTTAGATTATATCCTGGTAAATTATTTTGATTTGGTTCAATTGCCTTTTGGGGTGTTAAAAAGAGGGAAGGGGCTATCTACTGGTTGCCAAAAAATTACTGATATTCTTAGACTTGTCAAAAGATAAAGTTACAACAAATTTAGTCTAAATATCTCAGTTGGGCCAGGCACGGTGGCTCACGCCTGTAATCCCAGCACTTTGGGAGGCTGAGGTGGGTAAATCACTTGAGGTTAGGAGTTCAATACCAGCCTGGCTAACATGGTGAAATCCCATCTCTACTAAAAATACAAAAATTAGCCGGGCATGGTGGTATGCGCCTGTAGTTCTAGCTACTTGGCAGGCTGAGGTGGAAGAATCCCTTGAACCCAGGAGTTGGAGGTTGCAGTGAGCTGAGATTGCGCCGCTGCATTATAGCCTGGGCGACACAATGTGACTCTACCAAAAAAAAAAAAAAATCTCAATTGGCTTTATTTGCAATTCTAGAAACAGGTAACACTTTGTTCCACAAAACAGATGACCAGCTGAGCAGAAGGCATTGGCTTTACAGAGCAAGAAGGAATGAAGAAAGAAGCAGTCTGCGTACAGTGGCTCACACCTGTAATCCCAGCACGTTAGGAGGCCCAGAAGGGCAAATCACTTGAGGTCACGAGTTTAAGACCAGCCTGGGCAACATGCTGAAACCCCATCTCTACTAAAAGATACAAAAATTAGCTGGGTGTGGTGGCCCGTGCCTGTAATCCCAGCTACTCGGGAGGCTGAGGTGGAAGGATCATGGTGGAGCCCATGAGGTGGAGGTTGCCGTGAACTGAGATGGCACCACTGCACTCCAGCCTGGACAACAGAGTGAGACTCTGTCTCAGGAAAAAAAAAAAAAAAAAGCAAAGAGTATGTCCATTGTTTCAAAGCGACTTTTCTTGTAAGATGAGAGAAAGAGACAGAACAATAGAAAAATAACTGATTAGTTAACATCAGGTTTCTTGGGGCTACTTTTTCCGTGTGTGAAAGGATTAAAGCAGAGGGAACTTCACTATCATGACTCTTGAAGATTAACTGAACTGTTTGGGAATTTGGCTCTCTCTCTCTGTTGGTTTCTGTTAAGACAGGAATAATACAGGGTGGTTGCAAGAGAATAGAAAATTCCAGGCAGCAGTTTCACATGGCTACCAAAATGAAACTGTTGAAATAGCTCCATAAACTTGGGACTGATAAGACCATGAAAAACAGGGTGTGGGCCAAGCTGGCTAAAACCAACCAGACTCAATACAGAGCAGGATTTGACCTAGGTTTCTCCTAGGACCTCATTATTCACTCATTAATAAACACATCACACACACACCTACACTGTGACAAGAACACTGTATTTGGTGTAAAAATGGGCAGCACCACAGTTCTGAGAAATCTTCACCTTTTTCCAGGAATCTTCATGAATAGTCCACCCCTTGGGTAAAGAAACCCATATAAGAAACCTCAAGCCCCTTTGTGCAACTCTCTCATGAGTATGGCCATGCTCCCCTTTCTTGAGTGTGTATTTTTTACTTTGCAATAAATCTCCGTACTTCCACCATTTTCTGACTCATCCTTGAATGCCTTCTCATCATGGTATCAGGAGCCTGCACACTGGCCTGGGTCGAGTTTTCATCAGTGTTTGGGAACTTCTCCCAGCCCACCGGTCTCACTCTGAAGATCAGATAACAACTTATTTAAGTTTGGTGACAGAACTTTAGCATGGGTGACTCTATTTTGATTTTTGGTTCTGTCTGTTGGAGCCTAGTACAGAAACTTAATCCAAAAAAACAACCTCCTATACTTTTTATTCAATAGAATCAACATTTCAGGTTTTTTTTTTAAACCTGAAATTGGTGTTTCATTTAATAAATGCTTACCTAGTAGTAGTTACTCTTTGGCATTATCCTGTACTTTATAGTCATTAACTAATTTAGTTATCAATAACCCACTGAGTAGAAAAAACAGTTTTTCCTCTGCTCTCACATGGTAACAATCAACACAGAAGACTTTTGTGAACAAATGTGTAGAAGTTTCTCTCCACCAGCAAGAAATAAAAAAATTAGGTGGAGGGGCAAGAGGAGTGCACCTGTGGTCCCAGCTAGGGATGCTGTGGTGGGATTACCTCTTGAGTCTGAGAGGTTGATAGGTTGCAGTAAGCCTTGATCATGCCACTGCACTCCAGCCTGGGTGACAGAGCAAGACCCTGTCTAAAAAAAATTCTGTAATGGACACTAGCTGGGTGTGGTGGTGGAGTGGGGAGGGGGGCGTGTCCTCTAATCCAATCCAATTCTTACACTATCTACTTGGAGATAGTGTCGGATGCCATAGGCTTAGGACTCAGTCCCACTTCCAATGCAATTGCAAGCCCCAGGTGGTTTTGCCTGTGCTTCTGACCTACCAACTATAAATCGGGGTTCCATGGCCCCCTTCTTGGGGGGATTTATTTGCTAGAGCTGTTCACAGAGCTCAGGGAAACACATATCTATATTTATCAGTTTGTTATAAAGAATATTATTGGCAGGTGCCTGTGATCCCGGTTACTCGGGAGGCTGAGGCAGGAGAATCGCTTGAACAGGGAGGCAGAGGTTGCAGTGAGCCAAGATTGCACCACTGTACTCCAGCCTGGGTGACAGAGCAAGGCTCTGTCTAAAAAATAAAAATAGAAAATAAAAAGGCCAGGCTCCGTAGCTCATGCCTGTAATCCCAGAACTTTGGGAGGCCAAGGTGGGTGGATCATGAGGTCAAGAAATCAAGACCATTCTGGCCAATATGGTGAAACCCCATCTCTCCAAAAAAAAAATACAAAAATTAGCTGGGCATGGTGGCACGCGCCTGGTTCAACTCGCCTTTAGCCAAGGAGTTGGAGGTTGCAGTGAGCCAAGATTGTGCCACTGCCCTCCAGCTTGGCGATTGAGCAAGACTCCATCTCAAAAAAAAAAAAAAAAAAAAATTTATAAAGGGTAGTTGAAAGGATGCATAGGGCAAGGTATGGGAAGGGGCATAGAGCTTCCATGCCCTACATGGGGTAAGGGGCACCCTCCAGGAACCTCCACGTGTTCAGCTATCCAGAAGCTCCCCCAATCAGACCTTTGGGGTTTTTATGTCCTTTGGGGTTTTTATGGAGGCTTCACTATGTAGGCATGATTGATTACATCATTGGCCATCAGTGATCAACTTAACCTTCAGCCCCTTCCCCTTCCCAGAAGTTGGATAAGCCTGAAAATCATAACTCTCTAATTTTGTCTTGGTCTTTTATGTGCCCAACCTCCATCCTGAAGCCACCTGGGGGCTGCCAGCCATCAGTCGACTCATTGGGTTACAAAAAGACACTTATCACTTGGGAGATTCCAAAGATTTTATGCCAGGAGATGGGAGGAAGACCAAATAAATATTTCACAGTATCACATCCCTAATGTAGGTCCTATTATCACCATTCTCATTTTGCAGGTGAGGAGACTGAAGCATGAGGAGATTAAGAAACCAAGACCACTAGCTAGTAAGCAGCCCAGGTAGGACTCAAACCCAGATAGGCAGCCTCCAGAGTCCTGTACTTAACTACTACACTATGCTGTCTGTCTGGTTAAGAGAATAGATCTTTCTTTCTTTCCTTCTTTCCTTCTTTCCTTCTTTCTTTCTTTTTCTTTCTTTCTTTCTTTCTTTCTTTCTTTCTTTCTTTCTTTCTTTCTTCCTTCCTTCCTTCCTTCCTTCCTTCCTTCCTTCCTTCCTTCCTTTCTTTCTTTCTTTCTTTCTTTCTTTCTCTTTTCCTCTTTCTCTCTCTCTCTTTCTCTTTCTTTCTTTTCTTTCTTTCTTCTGACAGTGTCTAATGTTGTCACCCTAGTTGGAGTGCATGGTGATCATAGCTCACTGTAGCCTTGAATTCCTGGGGTCCAGCAATCTTACTGCCTCAGCCTCCAAAGTAGCTGGGACTACAGGCATACGCCACCACACCCGACTAATTTGAAAAAAATTTTTTGTAGAGAAGTGGTCTCTTTTTTTTCTTTTTTTTAGAGATGGGTTTTCTTGTTTTGTTTTTTGTTTTTGTTTTTGTTTTTGTTTTGAGAGAGAGTCTTGCTCTGTCGCCCAGGCTGGAGTGCAGTGGTGCGAACTTGGCTCACTGCAAGCTCTGCCTCCCATGTTTATGCCATTCTCCTGCCTCAGCCTCCTGAGTAGCTGGGACTACAGGTGCACGCTACCATGCCTGGCTAATTTTTTGTATTTTTAGTAGGGATGGGGTTTCACTGTGTAGCCAGGATGGTTTTGATCTCCTGATCTCATGATCCACCCGCCTCGGCCTCCCAAAGTGCTGGGATAACAGGCGTGAGCCACTGGCCAGAGATGGGGTCTTGCCATGTTGCCCAGGCTGGTCTTGAACTCCCGAACTCAAGCAATCTGGCCGCCTCGGCCTCCTAAAGTGCTGAGATTACAGTCGTGAGCCACTGTACCCAGCTTGGAAATTTCATTATAATGAGTATATCTACAAACAGTTTGTATAACAAAATATTTCCATATCTAGGTGTGTGCTTTTTGATCAAGTTGCTGCAAAGACTCCTATACTCAAAGCAGTTCATAAGCCCTTTCTACTCTAGTTTGTACAACTCTACATTAGGAAAGATGCTATAATTTGCAATACAGCTGAGCCATTTAGAGTATTTCTTTTCTTCTCAGCTGCCAGATAGTCATACAATAGGTAAAATATACTGAACCTTGGTATGGTGTGCTTGCCAGTTTCATTGATTACCTCCACCTCCCTTGACCCCATGAAACACTCCTGGTACGCAGGCCCCAGTATAGTTCCTTGAATCTGGGCTGGCCTTGTGACTCTATTAACCAATAAAATATGGCAGAAGTGATGCTGTGCTAGGTCCAAGCTTAAGTATTGGAAAGACTGGTATCTTCCACATTTTGCTCTTGGGAATCCTGACCTGCACTTAAGAAGTCCATCTACCATGCTGTACAGACCACATGCAGATGCCATGTGAAGAGAGATGTGGAGTGGGGAGCCCAGGCCTGCTCTCCCTAGGGCCAGAGAAGTCAGGGTTTGGGGAGTGGGGGAAGAGAATCTGGTAGGTTGGGGTTGGGAGTACAGTGTAGTAGCTGGTTACCAACCTTTTCAGAAGAATTGTAATATTTTAACATTAAGTGCAACAATAGCAGTACAAACCGGTTGAAAAGTCGTCATGGCTTTAGCAAGTAGGCTGTTGAGATATTACTCCTTTTCTGAATTCAGAGAGGTTATTTCCAAAAGCAGAGAAGTTGGATTTCAGTTTCGCTGTTTCTTGTCCTGTAATCAGCTTGCTACATTCCTAGTACTTGGATAAAATTAGCCAACCTATCTGTTAAACATGGGAAAGTGGTTTACATGTTCATTTTAGTGTAATTTTAATACAACAAAACGGTTCAAGTATTACATGGAAATAACCTAAAAAATTTAGATTCCTATATAGATCAATCTGAAAACATTTTATATTACTACTAAATATTATCTAAGCTATGTGACTATAAGTAAGACTTATTTTTTTTATTTTTATTTTACATTTTTTTTTGTAGAGATAGGGTCACCCAGGCTGGTCTTGAACTCCAGGGCTCAAGTGATCCTCCCACCTAGGACTGCTAAAGTGCTGGGATTACATGCATGACCCACTGTGTCTGACCAGTAAGACTTTCAATATTATCAACTGTATGTTATGTGATATTAAGGGGTTCATTTTTTGTAGATGTGACACTGGAATTCTGATTGTGCCTTGAAAACACAAAAAGAGTTTTATCTCCTAGATATACATACCACAGTATTTTCTGATGGAATGACCTGATGTGATATCTGACAGTTGATTTTTTTTTTTTTTTTTTTGAGACAGAGTCTTGCTCTGTTGCCCAGGCTGGAGTGCAGTGGGTCCATCTTGGCTCACTGCAACCTCTTCCTCCCAGGTTCAAGTGATTCTTCTGCCTCAGCCTTCTGAGTAGCTGGGATTACAGGTGCCTGCCACCACGCCTGGCTAATTTTTGTATTTTTAGTAGAAACAGGGTTTCACCATATTGGCCAGGCTGGTCTGGAACTCCTGACCTCAAGTCATCTGCCTGCCTTGGGCTCCCAAAACGCTGGGATTACAGGCATGAGTCATCATGCCTGGCCTGACAGTTGATTTTTTAATTTATTTTTCTAATTAAATTTTTTAATTTTTAACTCATTATTTATTTATTTATTTATTTATTTTTGAGACAGAGTCTTGCTCTGTTACCCAGGTTGGAGTGCAGTGGCACGATCTCGGCTCACTGCAAGCTCCACCTCCTGGGCTCATGCCATTCTCCTGCCTCAGCCTCCCGAGTAGCTGGGACTACAGGCGCCCGCCACCACGCCCGGCTAATTTTTTGTATTTTTAGTAGAGACGGGGTTTCACTGTGTTAGCCAGGATGACCTCGATCTCCTGACCTTGTGATCCACCTGCCTCGGCCCCCCAAAGTGTTGGGATTACAGGCGCCTGCCACCACGCCCAGCTAATTTTTAGTATTTTTAGTAGAGACGGGGTTTCACCGTGTTAGCCAGGATGGTCTCGATCTCCTGACCTCATGATCAGCCCGCCTTGGCCTCCCAAAGTGCTGGGATTACAGGCGTGAGCCACCGTGCCCGGCCTATTATTTATTTATTTATTTATTTATTTATTTATTTATTGAAACAGAGTCTCCTTCTATAGTCCAGGTTGAAATGTAGTGGCACAATCTCGGCTCACTGCAACCTCTGCCTCCTGGATTCAAGAATTCTCCTGCCTCAGCCTCCTGAGTAGCTGGGATTACAGGCACACACCACCATGCCTGCTGAATTTTTGTATTTTAGTAGAGACAGGGTTTCACCATGTTGGCCAGACTGGTCTCCAACTCTTGACCTCAAGTGATCCACCCGCCTCGACCTTCCAAAGTGCTGGGATTACAGGCATGAGCCACCATGCCCTGACCAACAGTTGATTTTAAGTGTCTAGTGTGCAGGGGGTGAGAGCAGTGGGGTTGTAAATGAAATAGATTGGCCATATGTTGATAAATGTTGCCATATGTTGATAAACATTGAATCTGGGTAATAGATACATGGGGGCTCATTATTCTATTCTATTTTATGTGTGTTTGGAAATTTCTATAGCAAAAAGTTTAAGAAAAAAAGCTCAATAGTTATTTGAGGTTTTTTCAAAACAGACATGAGATTGCAATTGTTTTCTACCTTTCACTTGTTTTAGGGTTGCTTTTCTTGAAAGGATTTTGTGAAATTGTATGTTTCAATATGAATATAAAAAGTAGTGTATATTTAACCATAACCTCTTTTATGGTAGCTTCTGGGTGCCTCCTATACACTTCCAATCTTAGCAACAAGAATAAATAATTCCCTCTAATTTGGCCTCAACGCTCAACTGCTGTTACATTAATTGCTACGTTTGTGTAGCTAATGCCTGCCTGTAGCCAGTGATAACATTTTAAAATACATTACAAAACAGACAATATTTTAGTGGCTAAATTCAGATATTAACCTTATAAGCTTTCCATTTTTTGGTAACTTTTTAAAAGTTAAACATTTTAGATTATATTATTGTCTTATTTCTTTATTATAATCTGGCCATATTTTGTCTTAGAGGCATCTCCAGAACTCACTTTTTACCTAACAATGTTGAAAAGGTGGCTCCACCATATTTTAAAATTTCTAGCTATACCTTGTATAGTATATATCCCTAAGTAAGATATTCTTCACTCTTTTCACTGGTAAGTATAACAGATTCAGTTTATAGATAACTATAATAGATTTGTAGAAAGGGAATTTATAAAAAGGCTTAAGTGGGTATTCTAAGCTTGAATTTTATGTTCTTTTTTTTGAATTTTATGTTCTTAATAACTTAAAATTTCAAAACTCATGTCTGAGTGTTGCCTATTATTTTCTCTATTCATTTCTGTTTTTCATTTTTATGTATTTTCATTTATTTTTTATTTTCTTGAGATAAAGTCTCACTGTGATGCCCAGGCTGGAGTGCAGTGAAACAATCATGGCTCACTGCAGCTTTGATCTTCCAGGCTTAAGCAATCCTCCTGTTAGAAGTAAAATATTTATTTATTTATTTATTTATTTATTTATTTATTTATTTATTTATTTATTTATTTATTTTTGAGACGGAGTCTCGCTCTGTCGCCAGGCCTCTGCCTCCCAGGTTGAGGCCATTCTCCTGCCTCAGCCTCCCAAGCAGCTGGGACTACAGGCATCCGCCACCACGCCCGGCTAACTTTTTGTATTTTAGTAGAGATGGGGTTTCACCGTGTTAGCCAGGATGCTCTCAATCTCCTGACCTCGTGATCGACCCACCTCAGCCTCCCAAAGTGCTGGGATTACAGGCGTCAGCCACCGTGCCCGGCCTAGAAGTAAAATATTTATTTAGAAATAGAATGATTGTTCCTCAGTACCACAAGGAAAAATCAGCATTTAGACAAAAAGTTCCCTCAGCAAATCAATTTTACTTTCTGCAGAAAGGGTGTTCCTCACAGATGGAACAATGGCAAGAGCACACCTGAACAAAGGAGGGAAGCAATTTTTATTTCTTACCAGCTTGTCCCTGCTAATGTGTCCTGTCTCCATTGGCTGGCGCCGGACCTCACAATCTAAACTAAACCTGACTGGCTAATAACTTAAAACTGTCCTAAATAGGTAAAAGCAAGGGAGAACAAAGAAAAAGAGGAAGTTGCTTAGGAAAGGAAACAAATATCTTGGTCAAAGTACAAAGACATAGAATGTACTCATTCCCTTATATCTAGCAGCTACATAGGATAGGGCTTAACAAAGAGTTATTAGCATAAAGCAAGGAGGCTTGAAGGAAGTTAGTCTTTAAAAGAAACTATTATTTCTAATACTTATGATTTATTCTCTAACAAGACGGGAAAGTTTGAAGAGGAACTTTTTACTTTCTACATCTCCCATCTCAGCCTCCCAGGTAGCTGGGACTACAGGCATGTGCCAACAAACCTGGCTAGATTTTGTATTTTTTGTTGAGAAGGGTTCTCACTATGTTGCCCACGCTGGTCTCAAACTACTAGCCTCAAGTGATCCTCCCACATCAGCCTCCCAAAGTGCTGGGATTGCAGGCGTGAGACCCTGCACCTGATCTCTACTAATTTTTTTTTTATTATTATACTTTAAGTTCTAGGGTACATGTGCACAACATGCAGGTTTGTTACATATGTATACATGTGCCATGTTGGTGTGCCACACCCATCAACTCATCAGCACCCATCAACTCGTCATTTACATCCGTTATAAATCCCAATGCCAGTCCTCCACCCTCCCCGCTCCCCATAATAGGCCCCAGTGTGTGATGTTCCCCTTCCCATGTCCAAGTGATCTCATTGTTCAATTCCCACCTATGAGTGAGAACATGCGGTGTTTGGTTTTCTGTTCTTGTGAAAGTTTGCTGAGAATGATGGTTTCCAGCTGCACCCATGTCCCTACAAAGGACGCAAACTCATCCTTTTTTATGGCTGCATAGTATTCCATGGTGTATATGTGCCATGTTTTCTTAATCCAGTCTGTCACTGATGGACATTTGGGTTGATTCCAAGTCTTTGCTATTGTGAATAGTGCCACAATAAACATATGTGTACATGTGTCTTTATAGCAGCATGATTTGTAATCCTTTGGGTATATACCCAGTAATGCAATGGCTGGGTCATATGGTATTTCTAGTTCTAGATCCTTGAGGAATCGCCATACTGTTTTCCACAATGGTTGAACTAGTTTACAATCCCACCAACAGTGTAAAAGTGTTCCTATTTCTCCACATCCTCTCCAGCACCTGTTGTTTCCTGATTTTTTAATGATTGCCATTCTAACTGGTGTGAGATGGTATCTCATTGTGGTTTTGATTTGCATTTCTCTGATGGCGAGTGATGATGAGCATTTTTCATGTGTCTGTTGGCTGTATGAATGTCTTCTTTTGAGAAATGTCTGTTCATATCCTGTGCCCACTTTTTAATGGGGTTGTTTTTTTCTTGTAAATTTGTTTGAGTTCTTTGTAGGTTCTGGATATTAGCCCTTTGTCAGATGAGTAGATTGCAAAAATTTTCTCCCATTCTGTAGGTTGCCTGTTCACTCTGGTGGTGGTTTCTTTTGCTGTGCAGAAGCTCTTTAGTTTAATTAGATCCCATTTGTCAATTTTGGCTTTTGTTGCATTGCTTTTGGTATTTTAGACATGAGGTCCTTACCCATGCCTATGTCCTGAATGGTATTACCTAGGTTTTCTTCTAGGGTTTTTATGGTATTAGGTCTAACATTTAAGTCTCTAATCCATCTTGAATTAATTTTCGTACAAGGAGTGAGGAAAGGATCCAGTTTCAGCTTTCTACTTATGGCTAGCCAATTTTCCTGCACCACTTATTAAATAGGGAATCCTTTCCCCATTTCTTGTTTTTGTCAGGTTTGTCAGAGATCAGATGGCTGTAGATGTGTGGTATTATTTCTGAGGGCTCTGGTCTATATCTCTGTTTTGGTACCAGTACCATGCTGTTCTGGTTACTGTAGCCTTGTAGTATAGTTTGAAGTCAGGTAGTGTGATGCCTCCAGCGTTGTCCTTTTGACTTAGGATTGTCTTGGCAATGCGGGGTCTTTTTTGGTTCCATATGAACTTTAAAGCAGTTTTTTCCAATTCTGTGAAGAAAGTCATTGGTAGCTTGATGGGGATGGCATTGAATCTATAAACTATCTTGGGCAGTATGGCCATTTTCACGATATTGATTCTTCCTATCCATGAGCATGGTATGTTCTTCCATGTGTTTGTGTCCTCTTTTATTTCACTGAGTAGTGGTTTGTAGTTCTCCTTGAAGAGGTCCTTTACATCCCTTGTAAGTTGGATTCCTAGGTATTTTATTCTCTTTGAAGCAATTGTGAATGGAAGTTCATTCATGATTTGGCTCTCTGTTTGTCTGTTACTGGTGTATAAGAATGCTTGTGATTTTTGCACATTAATTTTTTATCCTGAGACTTTGCTGAAGTTGCTTATCAGCTTAAGGAGATTTTGGGCTGAGATGATGGGGTTTTCTAAATATACAATCATGTCATCTGCAAACAGGGACAATTTGACTTCTTTTCCTAATTGAATACCCTTTATTTCTTTCTCTTGCCTGATTGCCCTAGCCACAGAGCTTCCAACAATATGTTGAAAAGGAGTGGTGAGAGAGGGCATCCCTGTCTTGTGCCAGTTTTCAAAGGGAATGCTTCCAGTTTTTGCACATTCAGTATGATATTGGCTGTGGGTTTGTCCTAAATAGCTCTTATTATTTTGAGATACATTCCATCAATACCAAATTTATTGAGAGTTTTTAGCAGGAAGGGCTATTGAATTTTTTCAAAGGCCTTTTCTGCATCTATTGAGATAATCATGTGGTTTTTGTCTTTGGTTCTGTTTATATGCTGGATTACATTTATTGATTTGCATATGTTGAACCAGCCTTGCATCCCAGGGATGAAGCCCACTTGATCATGGTGGATAAGCTTTTTGATGTGCTGCTGGATTCGGTTTGCCAGTATTTTACTGAGGATTTTTGCGTCAATGTTCATCAGGGATATTGGTCTAAAATTCTCTTATTTTGTTGTGTCTCTGCCAGGTTTTGGTATCAGGATGATGTTGGCCTCATAAAATGAGTTAGGGAGGATTCCCTCTGTTTCTATTGATTGGAATAGTTTCAGAAGGAATTGTACTAGCTCCTCCTTGTACCTCTGGTAGAATTCGGCTGTGAATCGGTCTGGTCCTGGACATTTTTTGGTTGGTAGGCTATTAATTATTGCCTCAATTTCAGAGCCTGCTATTGGTCTATTCAGGGATTCAACTTCTTCCTGGTTTAGTCTTGGGAGAGTATAAGTGTCCAGGAAATTTTCCATTTCTTCTAGGTTTTCTAGTTTATTTGTGTAGAGGTGTTTATAGTATTCTCTGATGGTAGTTTGTATTTCTGTGGGGTCGGTGGTGATATCCCCTTTATCATTTTTTATTGTGTCTATTTGATGCTTCTCTCTTTTCTTCTTTATTAGTCTTGCTAGCGGTCTATCAATTTTGTTGATCTTTTCAAAAAACCAGCTCCTGGATTCATTGATTTTTTTGGAGGGTTTTTTTGTGTCTCTATCTCCTTCAGTTCTGCTCTGATTATTTCTTGCCTTCTGCTAGCTTTTGAATGTGTTTGCTCTTGCTTCTCTAGTTCTTTTAATTGTGATGTTAGGGTGTCAATTTTAGATCTTTCCAGCTTTCTCTTGTGGGCATTTAGTGCTATAAATTTCCCTCTACACACTGCTTTAAATGTGTCCCAGAGATTCTGGTATGTTGTATCTTTGTTCTCATTGGTTTCAAAGAACATCTTTATTTCTGCCTTTATTTCGTTGTGTACCCAGTAGTCATTCAGGAGCCGGTTGTTCAGTTTCCATGTAGTTGAGCGGTTTTGATTGAGTTTCTTAGTCCTGAGTTCTAGTTTGATTGCACTGTGGTCTGAGAGACAGTTTGTTATAATTTCTGTTCTTTTACATTTGCTGAGGAGTGCTTTACTTCTAACTATGTGGTCAATTTTGGAATAAGTGTGATGTGGTGCTGAGAAGAATGTATATTCTGTTGATTTGGGGTGGAGAGTTCTGTAGATGTCTATTAGGTCTGGTTGGTGCAGAGGTGAGTTCAATTCCTGGATATCCTTGTTAACTTTCTGTCTCATTGATCTGTCTAATGTTGACAGTGGGGTGTTGAAGTCTCCCATTATTATTGTATGGGAGTCTAAGTCTCTTTGTAAGTCTCTAAGGACTTGCTTTATGAATCTGGGTGCTCCTGTATTGGGTGCATATATATTTAGGAGAGTTAGCTCTTCCTGTTGATTGATCCCTTTACCATTATGTAATGGCCTTCTTTGTCTCTTTTGATCTTTGATGGTTTAAAGTCTGTTTTATCAGAGACTAGGATTGCAACCCCTGCTTTTTTTTTTGTTCTCCATTTGCTTGGTAGATCTTCCTCCATCCCTTTATTTTGAGCCTATGTGTGTCCCTGCATGTGAGATGGGTCTCCTGAATACAGCAAACTAATGGGTCTTGACTCTTTATCCAATTTGCCAGTCTGTGTCTTTTAATTGGACCATTTAGTCCATTTACATTTAAGGTTAATATTGTTATGTGTGAACTTGATCCTGTCATTGTGATACTAGCTGGTTATTTTGCTCGTTAGTTGATGCAGTTTTTTCCTAGCATCGATGGCCTTTACATTTTGGCATGTTTTTGCAATGGCTGGTACCAATTGTTCCTTTCCATAGTTAGTGTTCCTTCAGGGTCTCTTGTAGGGCAGGCCTGGTGGTGACAAAATCTCTAAGCATTTGCTTGTCTGTAAAGGATTTTATTTCTCCTTCACTTATGAAACTTAGTTTGGCTGGATATGAAATTCTGGGTTGAAAATTCTTTTCTTTAAGAATGTTGAATATTGGCCCCTACTCTCTTCTGGCTTGAAGAGTTTCTGCTGAGAGATCTGCTGTTAGTCTGATGGGCTTCCCTTTGTGGGTAACCCAACATTTCTCTCTGGCTGCCCTTAACATTTTTTCCTTCATTTCAACTTTGGTGAATCTGACAATTATGTGTCTTGGAGTTGCTCTTCTCGAGGAGTATCTTTGTGACGTTCTCTGTATTTCCTGAATTTGAATGTTGGCCTGCCTTACTAGGTTGGGGAAGTTCTCCTGGATGATATCCTCAAGAGTGTTTTCCAACTTGGTTCCATTTTCCCCCTCACTTTCAGGCACACCAATCAGACGTAGATTTGGTCTTTTCACATAATCCCATATTTCTTAGTGGCTTTGTTCATTTCTTTTTCCTCTTTTTTCTCTAGACTTCTCGCTTCATTTCATTCATTTGATCTTCAATCATTGATACTCTTTCTTCCAGTTGATCGAGTTGGTTACTGAAGCTTGTGCATTTGTCACGTATTTCTTGTGTCATGGTTTTTATCTCTGTCGGTTCATTTATGGCCTTCTCTGCATTGGTTATTCTAGTTATCCATTCTTCCATTCTTTTTTCAAAATTTTTAGTTTCTTTTTTTTTTTCCCCCAGTGAGTATGAATTTATTATTTTAGGTTGTTTGAAGGAGGCCCTGGGCAACTCCTTTAAGCAGGTGATTGTCTCCATTCATTCCCTGCCCTCCACCCCTCACACACCCCCAACAGAGGTTCTCAGTTACTGGACAGAGCACTCCCTCTCCCCACACCCCAGCCATGCCCTCACCTGGCTGCAGGGCCCCCATGGAGCTCTCTGTTCGGTTTGCAGCTGGGCTAGGGTCTGAGGGACCAGGGATGAGGGGCTTGGGGGTGCCTGGGGCCTCCACGGCTCCTCTCACCCGCTGGGGGGAGATGGGGTCTGCTCCATTCATTGCTGCTATCTCTGGCTTGGATGGCCCATCAGGAGCCTCTGAGGCAGGCGGATCCATGGGCTGGGGTCCTGGTGAATCCTTAGCGTCAGGGAGGTCAACCTGCTTGGACAGCGGACTCGGGGAGCTGACTTCCCAGGACACCCCAGCTCCAGCCCTCTTGGGGGTCTCAACCAGCAGCTCCTCAGCAGGAGGAAGGCTTCTGGCCAATGCCAAGTCTGGCTGGGCCCCTGGCTCCTGAGAGTACACCACCTCAACTGGGGGTACTGAGCCAACATCAGAGGCTGCTGGATCCTGCTGGGTGAAGAGGGGGCCTTGAGCTGCCTCCTGGAAGTGTTCCTCAAACCCACCCTGTCCTTCTAGGACTGGCCTCTTGACAGTACCTGAGTGAGGAACAAGGGTGTGGGGTGGGCCCTGGTAGTCTGAGGGAGAAGTGGGTGGGACCCTGCTCTTGGTTTTGGCCTTCAGACCCTCATCTCTAGGTGGCTGCTGTCCCTGTTGGCCTCCATGCTGCAGGGAGGGAGGAACTGTGGCTACCCTGAGTTGAAGTCTGGGAGTTGTGGGGATGAAAGTGAGAAGAGGGTGGCCCACTGGGTGTGGAGCCACTGCTTCTTGCTCCAGAAGCTCTTGTGAATCCAGAGGTCCTGTCCAGCCACGGGAGCTTTGTCCTCGAGCCATCTGGAGGTCATCAGTTACTGGGGGTCATTCTCTCTGAGCCCCTTGGGCTGCTTTGGGCCCGTACAGGGCTGGGCCAAGGGGAGAGGCTACAGGCTTCTCAGGCATCTCGTCAGCAGGGGCGTGGCGGACATCAGAGTTCCTGTGACTCTCAGCTCTGGGGTTGTCCAGGAAGATGTCAAACGAGTGGGGCTCTGAGCCCAAAGAGCCCTTAGGATGGGCTCCAGGAATCATAGGGGTTTTGGAGTTTTCAAGTGGCCTGGGAAAGCCCCTCCCCAGGGCAGGGCCAGTCCCCAGGAGTGGCAGCAGCAACAACAGCAGAAAGCCACACACACAGCCCCATGGGCTGGAGGCCATGGTCTACTCCGATGCCTGGGCCTAAAGCCCCCACTTTCCAGTCCTCACTGGATGAGCCTCTCCTCCTCCTCCTCCTCCTCCTCCTCCTCCGTCTCCGCTCTCCCTGGCTCCACGCCTTCCCGCAGTGTGCTGGATGGGGGTGGATGCCATGCAGGCCTTGTCCCCTGTGCCCGCGACAGGGGCAGCAGGCCACGCTCCCCGCCGGGGCCCACCATCACCCCCTCCCTGGGCCAGCTCCTCAAGATTTTTAGTTTCTTTGCGCTGGTTATGTAGTTCCTCCTTCAGCTCTGGGAAGTTTGATCGATGGAAGCCTTCTTCTCTCAACTCGTCAAAGTCATTCTCCATCCCACTTTGATCCATTGCTGGCGATAAGCTGCGTTCCTTTGGAGGGGGAGATGACTCTGATTTTTTGAATTTCCAGCTTTTCTGCCCTGCTTTTTTCTCATCTTCGTGGTTTTATCTGCCTTTGGTCTTTGATGATGGTGACGAACTAATGGAGTTTTGGTGTAGGTGTCCTATCTGTTTGTTAGTTTTCCTTCTAACAGTCAGGACCCTCAGCTGTAGGTCTGTTGGAGATTGCTTGAGGCCCACTTCAGACCCTGTTTGCCTGGGTATCAGCAGCGGAGGCTGCAGAAGATAGAATATTGCTGAACAGTGAGTGTTGCTGTCTGGTTCTCGCTCTGGAGGCTTCGTCTCAGGAGTGCACCCTGCTGTGTGAGGTGTGAGGTGTTGGTCTGCATCTAGTGGGGGATATCTCCCAGTTAGGCTACTCAGGGGTCAGGGACCCACTTGAGCAGGCAGTCTGTCCATTCTCAGATCTCAACCTCTGTGCTGGAAGATCCACTGCTCTCTTCAAAGCTGTCAGACAGGGTCATCTACCTCTGCCGAAGTTTCTGCTGCTTTTTGTTTAGCTATGCCCTGTCCCCAGAGATGGAGTCTACAGAGACAGGCAGGCCCCCTTGAGCTGCAGTGGGCTCCACCCAGTTCGAGCTTCCTGGCGGCTTTGTTTACCTACTTAAGCCTCAGCAATGGCAGGTGCCCTTCCCCTAGTCTCGCTGCTGCCTTGCAGTTAGATCTCAGACTGCTGTGCTAGCAATGAGGCAGGCTCCGTGGGCGTGGGACCCTCCTGTCCAGGTGTGGGATATAATCTCCTGGTATGCCGTTTGCTAAGACCCTTGGTAAGGCACAGTATTAGGGTGGGAGTTACCGATTTTCCAGGTGTTGTGTGTCTCAGTTTCCCTTGGCTAGGAAAAGGGATTCCCTTCCCCCTTGCGCTTCCCAGGTGAGGCGATGGTTCACCCTGCTTCAGCTCTCACTGGTCGGGCTGCACCAGCTGACCAGCACTGATTGTCCAGCACTCCCCAGTGAGATGAACCCGGTACCTCAGTTGAAAATGCAGAAATTACCCGTCCTCTGTGTCGCTCGCGCTGGGAGCTGGAGGCTGGAGCTGCTCCTATTTGGCCATCTTCCTCCTGGAATCCCAATCTCTACTAATTTTTAAAGGCTAAAATATGCTATTATTTTTGTGATTTTTTTAGTAGTCATTTAAAATTCTTTCTTATTGAATTAAGTAAATAATTTTTAGAGATGGAGTCTTGCTATGTTGCCCAAGCTGCTCTGCAACTCCTGGCCCCAAGTGATCCTCTGGTCTCAGCCTCCTGAGTTGCTGGTATTACAGGCATGAGCCACCATGCCCAGCTCAGAAGTCTATTTCATATCACATGTATAATAATAATTTAATCAGAAAGGACTGTACATTTAATAATGTTTATAAAAGCTAAGGAGATCAAGCAAAGATGTGTGAAATGTGTCAAACCTTCAATCCTCTCAGTCTGGTATTTACTAGTGTAAGAAAAAAATCAAAATGTATAACTTGAATTACAGTTGACTCTTGAATATTCAACATAGGGGTTAAGGGCACCGACCCTTCCTTAAGTAGAAAATTTGCATTTAACTTTTGACTCCCCCCAAATTTAGCTATTAATAACCTACTGTAGATCACAAGCCCTATGGATAACATAAACAGTCGATTAAC
Source organism: Piliocolobus tephrosceles (assembly GCF_002776525.5). Taxonomy (NCBI): domain Eukaryota; kingdom Metazoa; phylum Chordata; class Mammalia; order Primates; family Cercopithecidae; genus Piliocolobus; species Piliocolobus tephrosceles. The sequence goes on along the minus strand of NC_045443.1, from coordinate 31,636,558 downwards.
ATATATTTTGTAGGTTATATGTGTTACATATTGTATTCTTACAATAAAGTAAGCTAAGTAAAAGAAAATGTGAAGAAAATCATAAGGAAGAGAAAGTATGTTTACTGTTTATTTAGTGGAAGTGCCTCCTCATGAAGGTCTCCATCCTCATCATCTTCACATTGAGTAGGCTGAGGAGGAGGAGGAAGAACAGGCTGTCTCAGGGGCAGCAAAGGCAGAGGAAAATTGGTATATAAGCAGACCCACACAGTTCAAACCAGTGTTGTTTAGGATCAGCTGTATAATCTACCTTAGAGAAAAGGTTTCACTTTTTTTTTTTTTTTTTGGAGACGAAGTTTCCCTCCTGTCACCTAGGCTGGAGTGCAGTGGCGCAATCTCAGCTCACTGCAATCTCTGCCTCCTGGGTTGAAGCAATTCTCCTGCCTCAGCCTCCCAAGTAGCTGGGATTACAGGCGCCCACCACCACGCCTGGATAATTTTTGTATTTTTGGTAGAGACAGGGTTTCACCACGTTGGCCAGGCTGGTCTTGAACTCCTGACCTCAGGTGATCTGCCTGCCTGGGCCTCCCAAAGTGCTGGGATTACAGGCATGAGCCACTGTGCCCAGCCTTTTTTTCTTTTTGAGATGGGGTTTTGCTGTGTTATCTGGCTGGATTTGAACTCCTGGCCTCAAGGGATCCTCCCACGTCAGCCTTCTGAGTAGCGGGGACTACAGGTGCCTGCAAAATTTCACTTTTGAAAAATATGGGGCAAGTTCAGTGGCTCACGTCTGCCATCTGTAATTCCAGGACTTTGGTAGGCAGAGGTAGGATGATTGTCTGAGCCCAGGAGTTGGAGACCAGCCTGGACAATATGGTGAGGCCCTGTCTCTACTTAATACATTCTTTAAAATTGAAAATAGAAAAAGAGAAATATGGCCGGACAAGGTGACTCACGTCTGTAATTCCAGCACTTTTGAAGGCCAAAGCTGGCAGAGCACCTGAGGTCTAGAGTTTGAGACCAGTCTGGCTAACACAGTGAAACCTTGTCTCTACTAAAAATACAAAAAATATTAGCTGGGCATGGTGGTGCAGGCCTGTAGTCCCAGTGCACTCCAGACTGGACAACAGAGGGAGACTCCATCTCAAAAAAAAAAAAAAAAAAAGAAAGTAAAAGAAAAATGTGATTGCCCCAATTTAAATTGAGATTAGAGGTAATGCATATGTCAGCTAGATTTAGTCATTATACCATGTATATATACTTCAAAATATTATGTTATACACAGTAAATACATACAATTTAATCTGTTAATTTAAAAAATAAAAAAAAATTTAAAACTGAGATTACCCTTTTTGTGTTGGGCCATTTATTTACTAACCAACCTGTTTGAGGAGCTTGATGTTTTTTTCAGCTTATATAGACAACAATTTTGCTGAGTGATAGAGAGTTTGCTTATATATTAAGGACAGAGAAGCTAAACACAGGGACATAAAGTTATTTTATTCATCGTAAACTCTAAAGGGGAGTATAAATCTAAAGTGGTTGATTCATGCTCCTGGCTTTTCGCTACTAGATAACCCTCTCTCCTACTCTTAGGTAATAACATGCATGGCCAAAATTAAGCCTCTTATGTTGCCTTGGATTCTGTTACTTTAAATAGGCACTCACCAGATTATAATTTTGGCTTGTTTGGAGATCGCTGGAGTCTGATACTAATTTTTTTCCTTCCCCCCCTACAAAATTACAATGGGCAAGCTAGAAGTCAGGAACAATGATTCCAACAGTACAATTAAACGGGCTTTTCTCCTGGCATTTTTCTTGCCATCTTTAATCATTGTTTGAGTCTGAAGTTAAAGGAAATAGTCATAGAAGAAGAATTCTTCAGAGAGAGAGAGGAGAGTGAGCCCATAGTTTTCCTCAAACAGAATAGATACTTTCCAAAACATTTTCCAAAAACTATTATGTAAGCTAACATTGCTCGTTAGAAATGAGGCCTGTGGAGAGGATATAGACTTGAAGGATGATGTTTGCTTAGAAGGGAGCTAAGGCAAATAAACATCTTGAAGTTTCTAAGATTTCAAGCCTAATTCAATAATGGGATTATGGCTAAATTGCTAAACTTAAAATAATTGCCTTATGAACAGTCATATTGATTATGACCAAAAAGCATGGAGGATTTGTGTTCTATTTTTAGAGTAGATACACGATCTTTGTTGGGGAGGCTGAGGGATGCATTTAATCAATCAATTTTCTGAAGGTATAAACTGTGTGATGTATGGATGTGAGGTGAGAGAAAACAGTTCCCTATCTCCAGAAGCTCTTAGCTGCACAAGTAAGGAAGAAAACAATGCTATTGTCTGAATGTTTGTGTCTTCCCAAATTCACATGTTGAAATCCTAACCCCCAATGTGAGGCGTTAGGAGGTAGGGCCTTTGGGAGATGATTAGGTCATGAAGGCAGGCACCTTATCAGTGGGATTAGTGCCTTTATAAAAGAGACCCCAAGAGAACTAGTTCTTTTCTTTTACCACCTGAGGACACAGTGAGAAGGTGCCATCTATCATCCAGGAAACTAGCCTTCACCAGACAATGAATTTGCTGGCACCTTGGACTACCCAGCCTCCAGACTGCAGTAAATAAATTTCTGTCGCTTATAAGCCACTCAGTTTATGGCATTTTGTCATAGCAGGCCAAACAGACTAAAGCAATTAATACACCTAGAATAATATTGCAATACTAAAAGGTGTGGGACCAGTTACAAGTGCCTCTGAATTCAAAGTGGGAAAGAATAGACAAGTGAGATTTCTGTGATTTAAAAGAGGTGTTAGAAATTGTATGTAAAGGCCAGGCTCCATAGCTCATGCCTGTAATCCCAACACTTTACAAGGCTGAGATGGGCAGATCACTTAAGTCCAGGAGTTCCAGACCAGTGTGAGCAACATAGCGAAACTCAGTCTCTATTTAAAAAAAAAGAACAAAATTAGCCCAGTGTGTTGGCACATGCCTGTGATCCAGCTACTTGGGAGGCTGAGTGGGAGGACCACTTGAACCTGGGAGGTGGCGGCTGCAGTGAGCCATGATTGCGCCACTGGACTCTAGCCTAGATGACAGAGCGAGACCTAATCTCAAAACAATGATAATAATAATAATAAAAGAATAAGATAAATTGTATGTAGCAGGGCGTGGTGGCAGGCACCCGTAATCCTAGCTATGTGGGAGGCTGGAGGCAGGAGAATCACTTGAGCTCGGGAGGTGGAAGTTGCAGTGAGCGGAGATCGCACCACTACACTCCAGCCTGGGTGACAGAGCGAGACTTCGTCTCAAAAAAAAAAAAAAAAGGAAAAAGAAAAAGAGAGTGAGAGAGAAAAATCACATGTGAAGTCTGGAACAGAGAACTCAGGTTCAAAATCTGGCATGTGGCCAGGGTTTAAAGATGCTGAATCCAGGCTGGGTGTGGTGGCTCACGCCTGTAATTCCAGCACTTTGGTAGGCCGAGGCAGGTGGATCACCTGAGGTCAGGAGTTCGAGACCAGCCTCAACATAGAGAAACCCTGTCTCTACTAAAAATACAAAATTAGCCGGCCATGGAGGTGCATGCCTGTAATCCCAGCTACTCGGGAGGCAGAGGCAGGAGAATTGCTAGAACCTGAGGGGCAGAGATTGCAGTGAGCCGAGATGGCGCCATTGCACTGTAGCTTGGGCAACAAGAGCGAAACTCTGTCTCAAAAAAAGAAAAAAAAAAAAAAAGATGCTGGATCCAAAATATACTCAGATCAAGACTGATAGTTTTATTCTGTTGGCTACCGAGTGGAGTGTTTTCAACCTTAAGGGTTTTAGATGGAATTGAGAAAGATTACAAATTTGTAACATAAAATCAAGTTCATCACTGAGTAGCCAAATTTTTTTGATGATTGAAAATTATGCATACTTTGTTTCATTTCTCTTTTTTTTTTTATTTTTTTAGAGACAAGGTCTCTGCTCTGTCACTCAGGCTGGAGTGCAGTGGTGCGATCATAGGTCACTTCCACCTGCAACTCCTGGGCTCAAGCAATCCTCCCACCTCAGCCTCCCAACTAGCTAGGGTTATAAGCACATGCCATCACACCTGGCTAATCCTTTCAATTTCACAGTTATTTATACTCTTAGACTATTTTGAATGTATATATGTGCAGCATTATATATCTCTAGGATTTTATTCATTGATATATCCCTGGAACATTACCTGGCATATAGTAGGCATTATAAGAATTGTTGAGTAATTAATGAATGTTCATGCATCCATGTATGTATATGCATATATGTGTAGTTATTCAACTTAGTCTCACTAGTAAGTCATTATAATAGTTACAAATTTGAGTGATTTATATAAGAATAGCCATGATTTGCAATGCTGATCATCTTTTCTCACAGAAACACACATGGACTTAACAAAGAAAGGTTTTGAATTACAAAAAGCAATAGATGCCTGTTGTCAATTTTTTAACAATATAGAAATATGAAAAATAAAAAATGGAAGCTGTTCACATGTTTTCATGCACAAACATGTATACAGATGTATACACTTTATTTTTAACACAAAAATAGGAACTGTGTATTTTTCTTTTCTTGCTTTTTTTTTTTTTTTTTTGAGTGAGATGGAGTCTCGCTGTGTTGCCCAGGCTGGAGTACAGTCTCATGATCTTGGCTCACTGCAACCTCCACCTCACAGATCCAAATGATTCTCCTGACTCAGCCTCCCGAGTGGCTGGGACTATAGGCGCATACCACCAAGCCTGGCTAATTTTTTGTATTTTTAGTGGAGACGGTGTTTCACCATGTTGGCCAGGCTGGTCTTGAACTCCTGACTCAAGTGATCCACCCACCTCGGCCTCCCAAAGTGCTGGGATTACAAGTGTGAGCCACCACTATTCTTGCCTTTTATATTCAGCCATATATTAGATATTTTTTCCATCAGTATAACCTCATTCTTAGCATGCATTGTATTAGACATGCCAGAATCTATTTAACCACTTCCTTTTTTGTCTTTTTTATTTTTATTTAAAAAATTGTTTATACTTTTTACTTTTTATTTTTAATAGAGGCAGGGTTTCATCATGTTGCCCAGACTGGTCTTGAACTCCTGGGCTCAAAGGAACCTCCTGCCTCCCAAAGTGCTGGGATTACAGATGTGAGCCACCACACCCAGCTACTTCCTATTTCCTATTAGTAGAAATAAGATCGTTTCCACTTTTTAAATATAATGAGCAATGTTTCAGGGGACGTTGTTGTACACATACCCTTTACTTGCATTATTTCCGTAGGAGAAATTTTGAGACGCAGAATTGATGAATCAGATGGTATGAGTATTCTAAATTTTGATAGAAAATCTGCATTTTAATTGCTATTCATATACTCTTGATTTCGGTTTGATGAGAAGGAACCCAGCCAACCCAGGAAAATACCTTCTGCAGAAGGCTGCTAAGATTTCTTCCTCATCTTGGGCCAGGTGTGGTGGCTCATGCCTGTAATCCTAGCACTTTGGGAGGCTGAGGCGGGTGGATCATGAGGTCAGGAGTTTAAGACCAACCTGGCCAATATGGTGAAACTCCGTCTTTACTAAAAATATGAAAATTAGCTGGGTGTGATGGCGGACGCCTGTAATCCCAGCTACTCGGGAGGCTGAGGCAGAGAATTGCTTTAACCCAGGAGGCGGAGGTTGCAGTGAGCTGAGATTGCGCCACTGCACTCCACTCCAGTCTGGGTGACACAGTGAGACTCTCCTTCTCAAAATAAATAAATAAATAAATAAGATTTCTTCCTCATCTTATGGACTGATTTCCAGGAGACCCTACCTTAGCTGCCTGAAGCTCTACTGCAGATCACTGTCACATCCTTAAGAAGAGCTAGTTCTGAGACTTTTTCTAGAATATGGAATTATATATTTCTTTCCTTTTAGATTTATAAGTTTTTTTTTTTAAACTGGACAGGATCTTAGAGACCATTCCCCTTATTTTGAGAGTAAACTTTCGGTTGAAAGTTTAAGAAAATAACTCAAACTGGCTGAAACAATAAAAGGAAAGCATTGGCTCACATTAACTGACAAATTCCGGATATTGAGTAGGCTTCCTGTATGATTTGAGCCAGATTTATAATATAATCTGCTTTCCAGTGATATTCTTGGCTCTGCTCCATTCCATATATTGGCTTCATCCTTGGCCTGGCTTTCCTTGTAAGGTTACTGGTAATTTTGGGACTGTGTATATCCTATTTACACCCAAGGTGAGATGATGTTCCTTTCTCCAACTATCAAACAAAAGTTCTGAACCTCATCCTAATTAGAACAGCTTAGGATAATTGTTCATCCCTGAGTCAGTAACTCTTACAAGGAGCATAGGTTCACAAAGACTCACCCTAGAGCTAGGTGTAAGCCCAATCCTATCTGAACGACTTGAACACTAAACAATGGAGGAGGAGGGGATGGATTCTGATTAAACAGTCACCTACTAGGGAGGAACTTCCTTTCCTCTTGCGTCACGTTTCCATGTAGAGGGACTTCTACTACAGTAACACTGTTGGCCCCCACTTCACCCCTCCCCTGCCTGCTAGGTTAGCAAAGTAGTCATGGTCTTCATTTCTCCATTGGATGGCGCTAATCTTATTAAAAGTAGCAAGCATTGAAGAGTCTTCCATTTTCTTTCCACCTGGGCCTTACATGGGACAGCAATACTGAACTAAATGTAGATGCTCTACAGAGTCAAATATCCCCTTCAGTGGCCTGAGCCAGGGTTTGGTTAGCAGGAAGAAAAGATTCGAAGGATGGGAAGTAATGTAGTAAACCTTCTTGGCCACAGACCTGCTCTTTCTTCAGATCAGCTTTAGCTTTTTTTTTTTTTCAGATAGAGTCCTCTCTGTCCCGCCAGGCTGGAGTGCAGTGGTGCTATCTCCACTCACCACAATCTCCGCCTCCCAGATTCAAGCGATTCTCCTGCCTCAGCCTCCTGAGTAGCTGGGATTACAGGCGTTCACCATTGCGCCCGGCTAATTTTTGTATTTTCAGTAGAGATGGGGTTTCACCATGTTGGCCAGGGTGGTCTTGAACTCCTGACCTCAGGTGATCTGCCCACCTTAGCCTCCCTAAGTGCTGGGATTACAGGTGTGAGCCACCGCACCCCAGCCAGCTTTAGCATTAACAGAGGCTACATTTAATAATAGAACCTGTTCTCCACCTGTTGGCATCCTATATCTTATTTCGCAATTGGTTCCAATCTTAGGGAAGAAAGATGAAGATGTTGACTGACCTTTTAAAACTCAAACCCTGCTGGGTGTGGTGGCTCATGCCTGTAATCCCAGCACTTTGGGAGGCTGAAGTGGTAGCATTGCTTGAGCCCAGGAGTTTGAGACCAGCCTGGGCAATATAGCGAGACTTCGTCTCTGTTTTAAAAAAAAAAACAAAAACCAAAAACAATACTACCCTGTTTCAGCTTCTGGTCTCTTTAGAGCTTTTCCTTCCCATAGATGAAGACACTTGATGTTGATTTTCAGGCCTATCCCTGCCCCATTTTCGGCTTCAAATGTGTTCTGCTTGGACCTTCTACCAAGTCCTGTCCCTGTCTTTTGTATTTAGACTTCGTCATTGTACCTAGGTCATTAGAATTGAGTTTCTTTTTTTTTTTTTTTTGTTGAGACGGAGTCTCGCTCTGTCGCCCAGGCTGGAGTGCAGCAGCTGGACCTCAGCTCACTGCAAGCTCCGCCTCCTGGGTTTACGCCATTCTCCTGCCTCAGCCTCCCAAGTAGCTGGGACTACAGGCGCCTGCCACCTCGCCCGGCTAGATTTTTGTATTTTTTTACTAGAGACGGGGTTTCACTGTGTTAGCCAGGATGGTCTCGATCTCCTGACCTCGTGATCCGCCCGTCTCGGCCTCCCAAAGTGCTGGGATTACAGGCTTGAGCCACCGTGCCCGGCCTTAGAATTGAGTTTCTAGCTTATATGCAAGTGTCTCTCTCCAGGAGCCCTCAGTCATAGTATCTTGGGTTCTGCTCTGGTAGCCTACCTAGGTCTCCAGTTCCTTTTTCAGGCTGGGCCCTTGCAGGTTCCCCTCTATGTTAATTTCCTAGGGCTGCTGCAACCAATTACCACAAACTTGGTGGTTTAAATAACAGAAATTAATTTTCTCACAGTTTTAGATGCCACAGGCTAAAACCAAGGTGTCAGGAGGGCTGATTCCTTCTGGGGGCCCCCAGGGAGAATCCATTCCATCCCTCTCTTCTAGCTGGTGGTGTCTGCTGGCAACACTTGGCACTCCTTAGCTTGTGGCAACAACACTCCAAGCTCTGTCTCTGTCTTCACATGATCTTCGCATCTGTGTGTCTCAATATCTCAAATCTCTCTTTTCTTATAAGGACGCCAGTCATTGGGTTTAGGGCCCACTCAGCTATACTTGCACTGCATTAAGGATCTCAGGATGAGATTCTCAATTACATCTGCAAATATTTTATTTCCGAATAAGATCACATTCACAGGTATAGGGATTAGGACTTGGACACACTTTTTTTGGGACACAATTCAACCCACTATATCCCCCTCACTTCTTATTCCAACTGGAGAGAACCCATGATTCCTTGATAGACTTCCTGAAGCTGCTTGCCTGGAATTTTATATTATTTTGTTTTGTTTTTTGGAGGCAGAGTCTCACTCTGTCTCCCAGGCTGGAGCACAGTGGTGCAATCTCGGCTCACTGCAACCTACACCTCCTGGGTTCAAGCGATTCTCCTATCTCAGTCTTCCAAGTAGCTGGGATTATCGGTGTGCGCCACCACACCTGGATAATTTTTGTATTTTTAGTAGAGACAGGGTTTCCCCATGTTGGCCAGGCTGGCCTTGAACTCCTCGCCTCAGCTGATCCACCTGCCTTGGCCTCCCAAAGTGCTGGGATTATAGGTGTGAGCTGCCGTGCCCCCCCTTGCTTGCCTGGATTTCTGAATGCCAGATGCCTTGGATGCTCCTTTCTGTCACCATTTGCAACAACTAAATCTTAGGGCCTCTTTTGCTGACTGTGTAGATGCCGTCTAGAGATTGTGGCCCACTTTGGATGCTAAGTTTGACTGCCACATTGAACTTCTCTTGTCAACACAGCACAGGCTCAGTGCCCCCAACCCCTCTATACCCCTCTCAGAATTTATCACATCTCATTGAGTGGGCCTGGAACTAGGTCTGCATATCTCCATTGGCTCTATCTGATTAAAGTGATCATGACCTGTTGTATTCTGAAATGCTACGCAAGAAGTGCTAGACCTCTTGGACTGATTTTCATGACTGGGCGCGGTGGCTCATGCCTGTAATCCCAGCACTTTGGGAGGCCAAGGCAGGAGGATCATTTGAGTTTAGGAGTTCGAGACTAGCCTGGGCAATGTATGGAGACCCCATCTCTATTAAAAACAAAAATAAAAAATTGGCCAGGCGGGATGGCTCACGCCTGTAATCCCAGCACTTTGGGAGGCTGAGGCGGGCATAGCACTTGAGCCTAGGAGACCAGCCTGGCCAACATGGTAAAACCCCAACTTTATAAAAAATACAAACATTAGCGGGGTGTGATAGCTTGTGCCTGTGGTCCCTGTACTCAGGGAGCTGAGAGGTGGGAGGATCATTTGCGCCCAGGAGGTGGAGGCTGCAGTGAGCTGTGATCGTGCCACTGAACTCTAGCCTGGGTGGCAGAGTGAGACCTTGCCTCAAAAAATAAAATAGAAGAAAGAAAGCATTAGCTGGGCATGGTGGCATGTACCTGCAGCTGCAGCTCCTAGGGAGGCTGAGATGAGAGGACCACTTGAGCCTGGAAGATGGAGGCTGCAGTGAGCTATAATCACACCACTGCACTTCACCCACAATCCCTCACACTCCTCCTTTCCAACCTGGGCCCCTCAGAATGCATCCTGCAAAGAAGGGTGGCGAGAAGAATTACAGTTCTGCCATCAATGAGCTGGTGACCAGAGAATATACCATCAACATTCACAAGTGCATTCATGGAGCTGGCTTCAAGAAGTGTGCCCCTTGGGCACTCAACGAGATCTGGAAATTTGCCATCAAGGACATGGGAACTGCAGATGTGCACACTGATACCAGGTTTAACAAAGCTGTCTTGACCAAAGGATTAAGGAATGTCCCATACGGCATCCCTATGCAGTCGTCCAGAAAACGTAATGAGAATGAAGATTCACCAAACAAGCTTTCAAAAATCTACAGTCAATGTGGATGAGAACTAACCGCTGATCATCAAATATATCAAATAAAATTATAAAACTGCCTTCCAAAACAAAAAAATCATACCACTGCACTCCAGCCTGAGCAACAGAGAGAGACCCTGTCTCAAAAAAAATCAAAATAATGAGACAGAGTATGTTAAAATGTCTAGCTCAGTGCCTGGCACACAGAAGAAATGACTTACATATATTGAATACTTTCTACACGCTAGGGACCGTGATAAGCACTCTACATGTATTATCTCCTTCAAACTTCACAATAACTTAATATTGATCCACACTGGACAAATAAGGAAATTAAACCTAGAGTAACATTAAGCAGATTGTCTTATAGATACTAAAAGAAGTGAGATTTGAACCTAGGTAGTGAGAGTCTGGAGGTTGTTACCCTTCATCAGCACACCAAACCACCGCAAAACATACTGGTTGAAAAAAAGCAAAATCGAATAAAATTTTTGTAAGAATTTGGATCAGTCCTTGTCAATCAACTAAAATGAGTAGAATTTTAGGAAATGTAAAGTCTTTAAACTTTACAAAATTTTTTGAAAATGAGTAGGATGCAATAAAAACTGGACATAAATCTTTTGGCTCTTTTTTGTTTGTAAATAGGTTTGTGAGTACAATTTATTGATTTATTGATTTATTGATTTATTGATTTATTTATCTGTCTGTCTGACAGGGTCTTGCTCTGGTGCTCAGGCTGGAGGGCAGTGGCGCAAACTCAGCTCATCAAAACCTTCATCTCCTAGGTTCAAGCGATCTTCCCACCTCAGCCTCCTAAGTAGCTGGGACCAGAGGCATGAATCACCGTGCCCAGCTAAGAGGTACAACTTCTATATATCAAAATGTATTTGCTGTAAGAGCACATTGGGTTTTGATAAATACATCCATCTGTGAAAACACTACCACAATCAAGATATAACATTTTCCCATTGCTCCAGAAAGTCCCCTCCTGCCCTTTTGCAGTCAATTTCCCACCACATCCCACCTCTGGCCCTAGGCAACCACTGATCTGCTTCCTGTCCAGTCTAGAATTTCCTATGGGTAGAGTGATACACTATGGACTCCTCCGTGCCTGGCATCTTTTGCTTAGCATATTTTTGACAGCCATGCACCCTGTTGCATGTATCAGCGGTTCATTCCTCTTTACTACTAAGAGGATCCCTTGTAAGAGGATACCAATTTAATTCTCCATTCATCTGGTGATGGACATTTGGCTTATGGATCAGTCAGGAGATAGAAACCAGTAATTTGAACAGGAAAATGTATTATAATTGTTAGCTAGTAAAAAGTGGTTAACAACAAGGGGTAAAAGAGGCTTCTAAGGTGGCTCAAACCTGTAATCCCAGCACTTTGGGAGACTGAGGCAGGTGGATCGCTTGAGCCTAAGGGTTGGAGACCAACCTTGGCAACAGGGTGAAACCCTGTCTCTACCAAAAATACAAAACACTAGCTGGGTGTGGTGGCACATGCCTGTGGGTGGTCCCAGCTATTCGGGAGGCTGAGGTGGGAGGATTGCTTGAGCCAGGGAGGTGGAGGAAGCAGTGAGCCGAGATTGTGCCACTGCCCTCCAGCCTGGGTGAGTGACCCGCCCACCTCCCAGAAACAGAGGGCTGTAAGGGATCGAGAAGCAGCAAGTACAGTGAGGGAGAGTGGACTCTCCAAAATATTTAAATTGTGTTAGGAGAGGAGAGGTTATTTTTCTCTTCTGATGCTATGACAATCCTTGTCAACACCATTCTTCACCACCACACTCCAGCCACATACAAAGAAAGAAAGAAAGAAAGAAGGGATTGATTGCTAATGTAACTATTTAGAGCCCAAAACATTCATTGGACCACACTGTACTAGTAGTCAGTCACCATGTGCCACTAGCTTAGCAGTGCTATCAATCTCTCATTCCTCCACTTTCGCAGACCATGGCAGGACTCAGCTATCCCAAGCATGCCATGCAGTCCATTTGAGGCTTTACCAGTAAGTCCTTTGGAGACAGCAGATCATTGCTCAGATTTTTGTTCACTGAGCTAAGTTACTTCTCTATCATTATTTTAGAGGACAATCTGCATACAATGATACATAGCTAATTCTTGAGTATCCTTTAAACTTCGTTTCATTGTAGCTTAATGCAGAATATACTTACACAGTGTCATCCTGAAGTGACAATTAGAAAAGTATACGGATATTTTCTTTCTTTTCTTTTTTTTTTTCTTTTTTTTTTTTTTTTGAGACAGAGTCTCGCTCTGTCGCCTGGGCTGGAGAGTAGTGGGGCGATCTCAGCTCACTGCAAGCTCTGTCGCCTCCTGGGTTCATGCCATTCTCCTGCCTCAGCCTCCCGAGTAGCTGGGACTACGGGTACCCGCCACCTCGTCCAGCTAGTTTTTTGTATTTTTTTTTTTAGTAGAGATGGGGTTTCACTGTGTTAGCCAGGATGGTCTCGATCTCCTGACCTCGTGATCCGCCCGTCTCGGCCTCCCAAAGTGCTGGGATTACAGGCTTGAGCCACCGCGCCCGGCCCAGATATTTTCAAATTAGTGTTTAGTTTCGTAATGTGTGACTATTCGTTTAAAAGCTTTAGGAAAGATTTTAGGAATTCTATTTTTATGAGATTAGTATATTTTAATTGCCCGCATTGTTTGTTGGTGATTCAATTTTTTTCACCTTAAAAATATTAATGTGGGGCTTACAAGCTCATAAATCAGTTACTGTTCAAATTTTTTAAAAAGCCGGTCAGGTGCGGTGGCTCACGCCTGTAATCCCAGCACTTTGGGAGGCCGAGGCGGGCGGATCACAAGGTCAGGAGATCAAGACCATGGTGAAACCCCGTCTCTACTAAAAATACAAAAAATTAGCCAGGCGCTGTGGCGGGCGCCTGTAGTCCCAGCTAGTCAGGAGGCTGAGGCAGGAGAATGGCGTGAACCCAGGAGGGGGAGCTTGCAGTGAGCTGAGATTGCGCCACTGTGCTCCAGCCTGGGGGACAGAGCGAGACTCCGTCTCAAAAAAAAAAAAAAAAAAACTGACGTGCCTCAGCTAGTGCAAACAGTAAAACAGTTATCTTAACTGTGTTTGTTTGATTAGCTTGGAATCTAACAAACATTCTGTAAGAAGTCACTATCAAAGATAGGAGAAACAGATAGCTTGGCACTTCCTTCCTTACTAATGAAATGTTATGCATTTCAGTACTTTCTACGCAAAGAAAAGCAATATTGTATGAGAGTAATTAAAGTGTTCACAATTAGGTTCATACTCTGGTTTCTCTTCAGATCATATACATCTTTTGTCTTTTACTAAAGATTTCCGTGGAAAGGAACAATTCTGAGTTTCTGACTAAGTTTTGTTTTGAGACGGAGTCTTGCTCTGTTGCCCAGGCTGGAGTGCAGTGGTGTGATCTTGGCTTACTGCAACCTCCGCCTCTCGGGTTCAAGCCATTCTTCTGCCTCAGCCTCCCAAGTAGCTGGGACTACAGGCACTTACCACCATGTCAAGCTAATTTTTGTATTTTTAGTAGAGACAGGGTTTCACCATGTTGGCCAGTCTGGTCTTGAACTCCTGACCTCAGGTGATCTGCCCCCCTCGGCCTCCCAAAGTGTTGGGATTATAGGCGTGAGCCACTGTGCCTGGCCTGACCAAGTTTTTGAGGCCTTGCATATGTGGCACTTATTTTTATTTATTTTTAATTTTTATTTATTTATTTATTTTTATTATTATTTTTTGAGACAGAGTCTTACTCTGTCATCCAGGCTGGAGTGCAGTGGCATGATCTCAGCTCACTGCAACCTCTGCCTCCAGGGTTTAAGTGATTCTCATGCCTCAGCCTCCCAGGTAGCTGGGATTACAGGCGTGCACCACCACATCTGGCTAATTTTTGTATTTTTAGTAGAGACAGGGTTTCACTATGTTGGCCAGTCTGGTGTTGAACTCCTGACCTCATGTGATCCACCCGCTTCGGCCTCCCAAAGTGCTGGGATTACAGGTGTGAGCCACCATGCCTGGCCCAGGGCTTATTTTTTAAAAAATGTTACAGATATTAAAGTTTGTATATTTTCCTAGTAGCATCAACAACCTGTTATTACCTAGATAACCACCCTTCTTTCACCACTCAAATATAAATTGAGGGGCTAAATAGGACCAGAGTTCTGCTACATATCAGAAAAGTGAAGAACCACAGAGTCCAACTCTTGCTCTGTGGAGTTTACAGCACAGGTAAGAAGACACAGAAAAGCCATTACAAGTGTTTTTTGAAGAAGTACAGGGTGCAATAGGACCTAAAGGTCAATTACCCAGACTGTGGCTCACCCTGATTTCTTGATTCTTCTCGTATTTTCTTTTCTGTTTTTTTGGGTTGGGGGGAGGCATGGGGGACAGAGTCTTGAATTCCCGAACTCAAGTGCTCCTCCTGCCTTGGTCTCTCAAAGTGCTGGGATTACAGGCCTGAGCCAATGTGGCCAGCCTCTTCCATTTCAAAATTGAAAAAAGAAAGTGAAGATACAAGCTACATTAAATGATGGTATGCATGCACATTTATCTTCCAGGAAGAACATTATTCAGTCAAATAATCGAGGTTCTCTCAGGCAACCTCTCTGGAAGGTTTGCTTGTGTGTCTAGTGGTAGATACCCCAAATCCCCAAAGAAGAAAGCAGGGAGTGGTGTGGAAGGGGTTGCCATGTGGAGATGAATTGGATTCAGTTTTCTATCTTTTAAGTTTTATTTGTACTTACATGGCTGGGCACGGTGGCTCATGCCTGTAATCCTAGCACTTTGGGAGGCCAAGGCGGGAGAATCGCTTGAGCCCAGGAGTTTGAGAGCAGCCTGGGCAATATAGTGAGACCCCGTCTCTTAAAAACATTATTTTTTAAATAAATAAATTTTATCTTTACTTAGGTGGAGACAGAGTCTCCCTATGTTGCCCAGGCTGGTCTTGAACTCCTGGTCTCATGGGATCTTCCCACCTGGGCTTCCCAAACTGTTGGGACTACAGGAGTGAGCCACTGAGCCCAGTGAGTTTCCTTTCAAAGGAAAAAGAAGTGGTTGTTGAGCTCCTTCCGAAGAGGCAAAAGACAGAGCTGAGCAGGGCAAGAAAGCTGTGCCCTTGGGAGGAGCAGGGTTCAGGGTCTAATTCCTGTTGCTTTAGCCTCTGATTGTTACCTGCCGGGAGAGCGGATAACATCGCACGGGTACAGGGCTGCGGAACTGGAGCGCCTTGGCTATTTACACTGACCTGGAAAATGTCAGGATAAATGACAGAAGGCGGGGGTTGGTGACTGCACTCCTTCCAGAAGTCTCAACGCTTTGTGGGTATTGAGTTGTGTTTTTTCCCCCTCACCGTTGACTTGTCACTAAGTCACTAAGGAAGGATGGCCTGTAAATCGGGTGAGGGCTAGGGGAAGGGAGGGACTTAAAGTGAGACAGGCACCCCCCACACAGGTCACAGTTTAAAAGACGATGGTTCAGACCGTTATGCGAAATGATCTCAGAGCGGATGTTCACCTTCCCCAAAGCTGCATTAAAAAAATTAGGATGGTTGACATCCCCCTTAGAAGACAGACCCCCCACACTGAGACTAGCCCTCTTATCGGCTGGCCAGGGCGAGGAGGGGTGTGTGCAGGGTCGCCCTCGATGCCGCAGCCGGGGCAGGTGGGCATGAATGCGGCCCCACGCCAGGCTCGGCCTTCGAGCCCGCTGGGCGCGCGCGCACGGTAGAAGCGCGCGCCTCCGCCCCTCGCGAGCGCGCCCCCCACCCCTCACCGTTGCACGCGCCGAGCCCTGGTGCCCCCGCCTGCCCCGCGCTCCCACAGCCCGAGCGCAGCTCAGCTGACCCGCGGGCGCCAGACGCGGCGGCTCTCAGCTCGCGAGCGCAGCTGCGGCGGCGCGGACCTCTGAGGCCGACACTCCCCCCGCACCCCTCCCCCACCTGGCCGGGCTCCGGACTCGCCGCGCGCGAGCCCGCGGCCGCTTCCCCCGCGCCGAGCAAGGAGGCAGGCTGCAGCGGCGAGAGGAGGCTGCGCGGCCATGGGCGAGCCAGTGTCGCCCTAGGGCGGGCGCAGATACCACAGTCGGAGCGGTGGAGGCAGCCTCAGCAAAAAGCCTTCCCGGGCGGCGGCGGCGGCCACTGGAGCAGCGCGGCCGGGATGAGCGGGAGCGGCGCGGCGCCCGGCCCAGGCTCGGGCTCCTCCCCGGCCGCCTGCCGCTTCGCGCACTACTTCGTGCTGTGCGGGATCGACGCGGACAGCGGGCTGGAGCCTGACGAGCTGGCGGGTAAGGCTAGGGTTGTGGCGGCGCTGGGTTCCCTCCGGGGCGCGGGGGACGCTGCGGGAACGCGCGGGAGGCGGGGTGCGGGCTCCAGACAAAGTCAGCTCCCAGCGGCTTCCCCCCTCCTCTCTCTGGCCGAACGGGCGCTCGGGCGCGATTTAATGACATTGTTATTTATTCTGCGTGCGGGCTGTGCGGCTGCGCCCACCCGGGCTTTCGCCTCCGGGCGCTGGGTTATTAATAACGGGCGCGGGGGTGGCCCCAAGGGCACAGTCCCCTCCTGGTGCGTCGGCCCCTTCGCCCGCAGCCGCACGCGGAGGCGGCCAGTGACTCACCGGGCGCGCGGGTTGCCCCCCGGCCGCCGTGCCTGCCTCCCACCCGCCGGCCTCCCAACCCTGGCCGCGAAGTTTCGGCCCCGCACGTGACGCCGCTCTCTGGCCTCTCGGGGGAGGGGGAGTCGGACTCAGCTCAGCTGCCGCGGGGGTAGAGTCCGCGGAGGCGCCGGTGGCCGTGCGGTGCGAGCGCGGGGCGGGGGCCAGTCGGACTTCATCCTGGACTCTGCGCTCTGCGCCGCCTCCCGCTCTGCGGTGCCGGCCAAGTCACCTTTTGGAATCCTGTGGATTTGGCCGCGTCTGGGAGCTGACGGGGACCTTTGGACGCTCGGGATCCAGCACCGCGCTTTGTTGACACTGCCTACACTGTTCCCGAGTTTAAACTCAGTTGGGTGCACCGTGTGTTAGTGCCTGGTTTTCCCGGAGGGGTACCGGTCCCTCTGCTTGATTCATTTGATGGCGCAGTGCGGGGCTGTGTCGGGGAAACGATGCGGGGGAAAAGGGGCCGTTAAAGGGCAATGGGGGGGGGGGGCGGCGGAGTGCGCACTGTCGAGAGGAGGCCGGGGAGAAACGACTGATTTCATTTTTCACCCCTGTTCCTTTCCGCTTGCCTCCGCGGGATCTGAATCTTGATATGTTGTCGTTAAATGGGTGAGAGAAGTGACATCTACCGCCTGAACTTTGTGTCAGTGTTAAAGACTTAGGTCATAGCCTTTCTAGAACAACTTCCTTAGGATAGATAATTCCTTATTGACTGCACCAACGTAAATTTTTCGCTTTTCCTTTGATGGGGGTGGGGAGACTGGGAAGAATCTATTAAATAATAAACAATAGTAAACAAAACTGTTAAGCCTTAAAATACAGTCCCCATCAACCCACATCTTGGCTATCTTTTTCTTAACTCAGCTTCACAGCGAAACATTTTCTTTTTTTCATATTCTTTGGAGGTAGAAACACAAAACATTTTCAACAAAAACTGTAAGTCTAGTTTTAGTTAAAAAAATTTTGGAGAACTAATAGAATACCAGGTTTTTCGGCATGTGTAATTATGTAATCACATTGTTTCTTCAACTAAGATTTCATGTACATCTTAAGATTGGCTTTGTCAAAGGATATGAAGAAAAAATGTCTGCAGAGAGATTAGGGGAGATTCTTCTCAAAATTGGTGAAGGAATATTCTTATTTTTCTAGACTCCTTTCTTCCCTAAAGATCCTAAACATTTGTGGCACACCAGGGTCACTTGGAGGCTTTCTGTCAGTGATGACTGATGAAAGGAAAAAAGCCTGTATTTTTTCTTCTCCATTTGCTTACTGAAGCTAAAACAGTACCTTTTAGGTGTGACTTAGGACTCTTTAGGTACAGTGAGAATGACGTTAACAATACCATCAGACTTTAATGCATTTTTAAGAAACAAACTCTGATGTCTCTTTTTGCAAAACTCTGTGAGTGTGGGTGATTGGGATTTCTGCTTCTCATAATATTTAATGTATTCAGGTAATAATGTATTTTGCCTGGTAATATTTCAGTGTCATTCATCCAACAGTTTTGAAAGCGTCTATCTGTAGTCGGTTTTTTAGGCACTGGGGACAGCTGTGAGGAAAGCAGTCAGAAATCCCTGCCATCATGGAGCATACGTTCTAGTGTATAGAGATAATGAAAATACAATAATCTCTCTGTAACCATGGGTGATGGATTCTAGAGTGTCCCCCACACCAAAATCATCGGATGCTCAACTCTCTTATAATAAAATGGTGTAGCATTTGTATATATCCTATGAACATTTTCCTGTACACTTTGTCATCTCTAGATTACTTATAATACCTATAAACATTGTAATGTTATGTAAATAGTTATTATACTGTATTGTTTAGGAAATGATGACAAGGAAAAAAGTCTGTACATGTTCAGTACAGATGCAGCTATTGTAGGCCTAGTCTGTGCTTGGTTGAATCTGTGGATGCGGAGTCCACATGAAGTGCTGAGTGTATATAGTTCTCCAGATGTTAATAAGTGCTATGAGGAAAAATAAAGCAGGGAAGTAGATTTAGGGACATGCCAGCAGAGTGGTGGGATGGTGGGGTTGTGATTTTAAATGAGATGGTTTAGGGAAGTCCTCACAAGGAGGGTGACATTTGAACAGAGCCTTGAAGGAGGTGAGGAAGCAGGCCAGATGGATCACCTGCAGGCACAGCATTGCAGGCAGAAGAAACAGCAAGTGCGAAGACCCTGAGTAGGACAGTCCCTAGTTTGTGCTGGTAACAGCAAGGAGTCCAGTATGGCTGGAGCTGAGGGAGAGGGAGAGTAGTAGGTAACATCAAAAAGAAAGGGCAGGGGAGATTGTATAGGGCCTCATGCAGTTATTAGGCTTTTAACTCTGAGATGGGAAAGCATTGGAAGGTTTTGAACAGAGTAATGACAAGATCTGATGTACCTTCTAAAATGACTGTTGTGGCTGCCATGTTGGGTAGATTATATCAGGGCAGGGGTAGAGGCAAGAGACCAGTTAGGGAGCTCTTTCAGTATTTGAGGTGAGAGGCTGGACGCGGTGGCTCATGCTTGTAATCCTAGCACTTTGAAAGGCCGAGGCAGGTGGATCACTTGAGGTCAGGAGTTCTGCACCAGCCTGGCCAATATGGTGAAACCCCATCTCACCTAAAAATACAAAAAGCCAGACGTGGTGGCACACGCCTGTAATATCCCAGTTACTCTGGAGACTGAGGCAGGAGGATCGCTTGAATCCAGGAGGTGGAGGTTGCAGTGAACTGAGATCATGCCAGTGCACTCCAGCCTGGGCAACAGAGGGAGACTCTGTCTCAAAAAAAAAAAAGTGTTTGTGGTGAGAGATGTTGTTGGCTTGGTGAAGTGGCAGGAAGGACTCAGATTCTAGATAGATGTTGAAGGTTGACCCAACAAGATTTGCTGATGATTTGTATGAATATGTATGAATTCTATGAATATGGTAGTCATATTCAAAGAAAGTGATCAAAGATGACTCCAAGATTTTTGGACTGAACAATTGTAAGCTTCTCTCCTGACATAGGAAGACTGGTGGAGAATCAGCCTGGAAATCGGTTCAGTTTTGGATGTGTTAAGTTTGACGTGTCCATTAGACGTTCAAATGGAGATGGCACATAGACAAGACATCTCTTGGGGGAAGATCTGGACTGTAGGTATAAATTTAACGCCATGAAATTAGATGAAATTACTTGAGGGTTGAGTATAGATAGAAAAGAGAGGAGGACGCTCAAATGATTGAGCCCTGGGGCCATTCTAGCATGCATAGGTGGGGAGAATGAGAAGGAGACAACTGAGGAGATTGAGGAGTATGGATAGTGACATGGCAGGAAAACAGAAGAATATCGTATCATGTTCTCAACTAAGAATTTTCTTGACTATTTCCGTAGAGCAACATTTGGGGATCATGAAACTGTGTCAGGCAAATGAGCCAGAAGGTGGTTTCTGTTTTGCTGCATTACTTTCAAAGTTAATGATAGTTAAGTTTCTATTTTGCCTTGCTGGAGCTGATCTGTCTTTATCACACTTTCTTAGCAAGTTGTCACCCTGCTTCTAGAAGGTCTTAATTGACTTCTATTAAACATAAATTCTACCAGTTTGCTTCATAGACTTTCTTAACATATGCTTGTTCCTAGAATTCACACTCTGCAGGTGGTGGGACATTGAAATCAAATTAAAGACAGTAACAGTTAAATAGACTAAGACCTTATAATAAAACTTATCAAGGCTTCAAATAGTTTTTAGACACTCCTAGTAAAACCCAGCTTAAACAGCAATGGAAAAGACTTCTTTCATCTCAGATACGTAGATCTCTTAATAGCTGAAAATAATTTATATACATAAAAATATATTTTAAAATGGAGGACTTAGAAACTTTATGGTGATGTCCACATGTATATACTGATATACTCATATTACCTCTTGTCCTTTCTGTACCATATCTTAGTTGTGCTTCTCCTACTCACTATATATTTTCAAGAGGCACTTTGTCCATAAACAAAATATCCTTTGGGAGAAATGTTTAAATTTCCTTTAAATATTAAAGATAAGGAAAAAGTTTCAAAGCAGAATTCTTTATTGCATATAGAAGAAAAGAGGTATAAATGGAGGCAAATCATGCAATTAGTTGATGTCAGGGAAGGCAGACATCATTTTGAAATCTTATTTTATAGCTCTTATTTCCTTTAAAACCTGGCTGTAGGAATACACATGGCTTAATTTACAGCAATCTTTTGAGCAACGGAAAAATGAAGGACATGATAAGGCCTTTATTAAGTAACATAAATATACAGGCCCTCTAAGAGAGCAGGGACTTTGCCTCTTTCATAGTGTCTTATATACAGTACACAGTGTTTAATAAGGGAATGAATATAAGTTTACATATGAGTCTATAAATTATGTGATGACCAGAATATTCTTAAAGTGTTCCCTTGGTAGCCTGGATTCAGCCCTCCTAATAGTTGTTGAAGTCTGATAGATGAGCTCTCTGCCATAGAGCTTTGTTTAGATCTTCTCCTTGGTGTCTCTCTGCAGCTATTTTTAGCTTCGGTTGTGTTGGGTGTGGTTTTCAAAAGAGTGTAGAGACAGTAGAGACCATGATCTGACTTCAAATAAGTATAAAATTTAGTTGAGACTGACAGAATACCATGTCACATTAGTTCTTGAAGGTACCGTAAACATATTTATGGTAAAGAAACTGAGGCTCAGAGATTAAGGGCCCTCTCAGATTGCATTTGATCAGCAGTAGACACCTGACTAGTGCCTGGTGGTTCCAGTGCACTATGCTCCATAGTTATTCTATTTAAGCTCAGAAAAAAGATGAGCTTGACTCATTCAACAAGCATTTCAGGATTGCACTTATTCCAGACTGAATGTCACAGTCAAGACTGTGCTGAAGTGTGTCTTTTAAAAACAGTGGCCGGGTGTATAGGCTTAGGTGGAATAGAAGCTACCCTGATCCAAATACCATTGGTACTGTGTCAGTTGTTAGCTTTGTTGACATCCTAGGCTCACAGTAGATTCCTGGGAGTTTGGAAGGTCTGCCCCGGGTAGCTTGGGAGCTGGGGAAGGAGTAGTACAGGGATCAGCCTTCATTTTAATGAGGCCAGAGAAGATTCAAGATCTGGTTGCTGTGTGCTAGTTTGACTCTTTGTCCCCAAACCTCATGTTGAAATTTGATTCCTAATGTTGGAAGTGGGGCTTACTGGGAGATGTTTGGGTTATAGGGGCAGATGTCTTGTTGATGGCTTGGTGCCCTCCTGGAGGTAATAAGTGAGTTCTCCCTCTATGAGTTCCCACAAGAGCTAGTTGTTAAAAACAGTCTGGCACCCCTCCCCTTCCCTCTTTTTTCCTCTCTCTTGCTATGTGATCGCTAATCGCTTAGCCTTCTGCCATGAGGGGAAGCAGCCTGAAGCCCTCACCAGAAGCAGATGCTGGTGCCATGCCTTTGGCGTAGTAGAACCGCAAACTATTTCTTTTCTTTCTCTTTCTTTCTTTCTTTTTTTTTGGCGGGGGTGGGGAGGGGCGGGAGCGGGGGACAGAGCCTCTGCTGTTACCCAGGCTGGAGTGCAGTGGTGCAATCTTGGCTCCTTGCAGTCTCAATCTCCTTGGGCTCAAGCAGTCCTTCACCTCAGTATCCCTAGTAGCTGGGACCATAGGCATGTGCCACCATGCCTAGCTAATTTTTGTGTTTTTTGTAGAGGTGGGGTTTTGCTGTCTCTACAAAGATGTTGCCTAGGCTGATCTCAAACTCCTGAGCTCAAGCAGTCCGCCCCTCCTTGGCCTCCCAAAGTGCTGGGATTATGGGCAGTGAGCCACCATGCCCGGCTGAGCCATTTCTTTATAGACTACCCAGCCTCAGGTATTTCTTTATAGCAACACGAAAACAGACTAAGACACTGTGGTATAATGATCACTCAGTTTTGGAAATCTACTGGAAATGAAACTCTTTATAGTGAAATTGGCCCAAAAGTGAGTGAAGCTAAATTCTTTGTGATAACCCCAAGGCTCAGGCTTATGGCACATTTTGTTAATGCAGGACACACCAGCATAGACAACTGGGAAGACAAGAGAGGGGAAGAGGGTGAGACATAGTGTCTTTGTGGGAGGAGAGAAAGGGAAAGAAAAGAGGACAGGGAGAAAGAAAGGAACCTGGAGGAGTACAAGTTCTGTTTGCTGCTAAGGTGTTAAGACAGACTGTCCTGAAATTCCTGTGCACATCCTTTTCCTTGTATTTCCACTGTTGGTCACAGATACTTTCAGAGTAATAAAAGTAAATATCTAGAATACAATGCTTTGTTAGTCATGATTTCCATAAAGCTTCATATGGAGAAAACATTTTCCTCTTCTATAATTTACTGAATGGTGGAGATGGTTCTATACAGGACACTTTAGGAAACGTGTGCCATATGCCCGATCCTTAGCATTTTTGTTTAATTAATGACCTAAATTTTGTTTTTGGTAAAACCATAACTAGCTATTATATTTTGGATTATTTAATGTTAAATGCTTACAGTGTGTCAGATTCTGGACTACATACATAAGTGATGGCCTCTGTTCTGTAAGAATCTATGATGAAATAGTAATAGTAAAATAGCTAACATGTTTATAGTGCTTTCCACATGCCAGACACTGTGCTAAGTTCTTGTTGTTATTTGTTGGTTTTTTTTTTTTTTTTTTTTTTTTTTAAGACACAGTCTTGCTCTGTTGCTCAGGCTGGAGTGCAGTGGTGTGATCTCGGTTCACTGCAACCTCTGCCTCCCAGGTTTAAGCAATTCTTGTGCCTCAACCTCCCAAGTAGCTGGGACTACAGGTGCGTGACACCATGCCTGGCTAATTTTTGTATTTTTTGGTAGAGACAGGGTTTCATCATGTTGGCCAGATTGGTCTTGAACTCCTGACCTCAGGTGATCTGCTTGCCTCGGCCTCCCAAAGTGCTAGGATTACAGACGTGAGCCACTGCACCCAGCCACTGTGCTAAATTCTTCGTAGTCATTACCTCATTCAGTCCAGACAACAACCTTAGGAAATAGGCATTGTTTTCTCTCTCTCTCTCTTTTTTTTTTTTTTTTTTGAGACGGAGTCTCGCTCTGTCGCCCAGGCTGGAGTGCAGTGGCGCGATCTCGGCTCACTGCAAGCTCCGCCTCTGGGGTTCACGCCACTCTTCTGCCTCAGCCTCCTGCGTAGCTGGGACTACAGGCGCCCACCACCACGCCCGGCTAATTTTTTTTTTGTATTTTAGTAGAGACGGAGTTTACCGTGTTAGCCAGGATGGTCTCGATCTCCTGACCTCGTGATCCGCCCGCCTTGGCCTCCCAAAGTGCTGGGATTACAGGTGTGAGCCACCATGCCCGGCCCATCTCTCTCTCTTTTTTTTAATTTAAAGGCTGAGTCTCACTTTGTTGCCCAGGCTGGAGTGCAGTGGTGTGATCTCTGTTTACTCTGCAACCTCTGCCTCCCGGGTTCAAGCGATTATCCTGCCTCAGCCTCCTGGGTAGCTGGGATTACAGGCACGCACCACCATGCCCGGCTACTTTTTGTATTTTTAGTAGAGATGGGGTTTCACCACGTTGTTCAGGCTGGTCTAAAACTGCTGACCTTGTGATCTGCCCACCTTGGCCTCCCAAAGTGCTGGGATTACAGGTGTGAGCCACTGCGCCCGGCCTGTTTTCTCTTTTGTACACAGGAGGAAACTGAGTCTAGAGAATTTAAGTACTTTACTCCAGTTCATATAATAAGAGAGAAGCCTAGATTGAAGGTCTGCCTGACGTAATTCATCCATACCCATAACATCCATACCCATAACCACTGTATTTGCTGTCTTCCTAGTAACATATGCTGTATCATACAGATTGTAAAATCTACCAGTATACAGATCCCAAATGGGTAACCTTATCATCAAATGAAATTATTTTTTTATTCCTCTATATGGTAAAGATATTAAAGGCGACACTACTGGGCCTTTATGACCTTTATGACCTGATCTAGCTTGTTTCTTCTTTGGTTAGCACTAGTAATTTCTCTTGCATGCATTTCTTCATTCATTCATCAGAGAGTTAGAAGAGTATATATTTAACGATATTTTTACTTTTGTCAATGAATATTTTTAAAGATAAGGTGTTGCTATATAAAGGCTTTTACTATGAAATTTTAACTTTTTAAAAAAACTCTTGCTCTTCTTACTGAGTTTTATCATTTCTTAGCATAAATAATTTGTTATTAGGCGAGTTTATAGTTTTTTTAAAGGAATGTATGAATGCTTGTGAAACCATAGCTGGCAGGGCAGTGAGTACAGCAGTTAGAGCTGGATGCACAGTCAGAAGCTGAGATTCTAGTCCTGGCCTGTCTTTGTCTGTCTTGAAAAGGGTTAAATGAGATGAATGATTTCTAACTGCCACCCTTTGAGCCTGAAATTGTTTTTGAGTATAAAAACTAAGTTTATCTGTAAAAAAAAAAAAAAATCAATCCTAAATGTCATAGAACAAGAGGACCAGTACATACCACATGTATAGTCAGCCCTCCGTGTGTGGGTCCCGCATCTGTGGGTTCGACCATTATCAAATTGAAAATACAGTGTTCCAAAAAAATAAAAACCAAAAATGGTGGTTGCATTTGTACTGAACATGTACAAGTTTTTTGTACTTGCTATTGTTCCTTAAACAATACAGCATAACAACCATTTACATGGAATTTGCATCGTATTAAGTATTGTAACTAATCTGGAGATTATTTAAAGTGTACGGGAGAATGTGCGTGTGTTATCTGTATATACTACACCATTTTATGTAAGGGGCTCAAGCATCTTGGGAGTCTTGAAAACAATCCCGCACAGATACTGAAGGATAACTGTACCACATGAGGAGCGATTAAGTAATTACAAAATCAGCCATCAGGAAAGGGAGAAAATCAGTTAGTTTATACTGTTCCCTTTCCAGGAAAGCTACTTTTTTTTTTTTTTGAGACAGAGTTTCGCTCTTATTGCCCAGGCTGGAGTGCAATGGTGCGATCTCGGCGCACCACAGCCTCCGCCTCCCAGGTTCAAGTGATTCTCCTGCCTCAGCTTCCCGAGTAGCTGGGATTACAGGCATGTGCCACCACGCCCCACTAATCTTTGTATTTTTAGTAGAGACGGAAGTTTCACCATGTTGTTCAGGCTGGTCTCGATCTCCGGACCTCAGGTGATCTGCCTGCCTCTGCCTCCCAAAGTGCTGGGATTACAGGCGTGAGCCATTGTGCCTGGTCGAAAGCTACAATTTTTAAGAAGAATTTTGAAATCTTAATGTCAATTAATGGACTCCCAGTTATTATCTACAAGGACTTTTAAGGACCCAGGGGTTCCTGTTTGAAATTACCATGCTGATCTCTAGATTATTACTGTAGTATGGATGACACTGCCAGTTCCCAAATAATAGTCAGTGAGATCTTAGAATAATATTTTTGTACTTAAAATTCTCTAATAACTTCCTTTGTATTTAGAATAAGATTCAAACTTGTAGATATTTGTTTATAACAAATAAATATTACATTTATTTTTTATTTATAACAAGAGTGAGACAGGATCTTGCTCTGTTGCCCAGGCTGGAGTGCAGTACTGCGATCACAGCTCACTGCAGCCTCAACCTCCTAGACTCAAGTGATCCTCCTACCTCAGCCTCCCAAGTAGCTGGGACTATAGGTGTACACCACCATGCCTGACTAATTAAAAAAATTTTTTTTGTAGAGATGGGGTCTGTGTTGCCCAGGGTGGTCTTGAACTCCTGGGCTCAAGGGATCTGCCCATCTTGGCCTCTCAAAGTGCTAGGATTACCACTATGCCTGGCCTATGTGTGGGTTTTAAAATCGCCAAAATGGGCCAGGTGCGGTGGCTTACCCCTTATAATCCCAGCACTTTGGGTGGCCAAGATGGGTAGATCACTTGAGGTCAGGAGTTTGTGAGCATGCTCACCAACGTGGCGGAACTCCGTCTCTGCTAGAAATACAAAAATTAGCTGGACGTGGTGGTGTTTGCCAGTAATCCCAACTACTGGGGAGGCCGAGGCACGAGAATCTCTTGAATCCAAGATGTCAAGGTTGCAGTGAGCTGAGATTGCGCTACCGCACTCCAGCCTGAGTGACAGATTGAGACCCTGTCTCAAAAATTAAAAATAAAATAAAATAAAATAAAAACCCTAAAATGGAAGTTGGAGTTTCCTTAAAAATGAGAAACTTGAGATTGATGAAAAAGCAAGAGAATGGGTAAATGACTTTTTTAAAAAGGTATCTAACAACTTTGTGAGGAGCTAACTGCAAAATATATTAGCCTATTCCTTCCCTCTTTAAATAAGATACGGTGAATAAAATTAACCTTTTTTTTTTTTTGAACCAGTTATATGCAAGCAAGCATGTAGGTACCAACAAGGCTTTGATTTTTTTTTAAGCAAACATATCTTATTTATTTATAAACTAGTGTCAAGTGTTGAGCACATAAACGATGGATAGTGTTTATGAAATTTCAGAAAGTGGTTGTACTAAAGAGCACTTGTAGCTTCAGTTGTGGTTTTAAAGGAATATCTTAGGAAACTGCATATACAGATTTGTTCTTCATGGCACCTACATCAGCTTTGGTCACAGTCAGCCAGTACAGTTCTCTTTGTTTTTATAAAGTTTAATCCTATGTATGGGATTAAATGGGACTGTCTTTCCCCATTGCTTTCTCTCTCTCTCTCCCCCCCTTCTCCCTCCCTCCCTCCCTCCCTTCCTCCCTTCCTCTCTTCTATCTTCCTCTCTGTCCCTTCCCTTCCCCTTCCCCTTCCCCTTCCCCTTCCCCTTCCCCTTCCCCTTCCTTCCCCTCCCCTCTTTCTCTTTTTTTCTTTCACAGAATTTCGCTCTGTTTCAAAACAACCACCACCACCCAGGCTGGAGTGCAGTGGCGCGATCTCGTCTCACTGCAGTATCTGCCTCCTGTATTCAGGTGATTCTCCTGCCTCAGCCTCCCAAGTAGCTGGGACTACAGGCACTCACCACCACGCCTGGCTAATTTTTGTATTTTTAGTAGAGAAGGGGTTTCACCTTGTTGGCCAGGCTGGCCTCAGACTTCTGACCTCAGGTGATTCATACCCTCAGCTACCCAAAGTGCTGGGGTTACAGGCGTGAGCCACTGCGCCTGGCCTCCATTACTTTTCAAACAAACTGCAGGGATGGCTGGTTGAGTGTGACGAGGTAAGAACTGAGAATTCTAGGAATGAAAGTATTAGTATTTTATCTGCTGCTGAGACAGCACATCCTGAGGATAGAAAAGGCTGGAGGATTGGCTTTCTCAGATGTTCTGCACCTTTTCCAAGAATCTATGACTTTACTAACTTTATTTGAAATTAAATATTGTAACTGTTTTTACTAACATGGGTTTCTTGGGTTACCTTTTATTTTTCTGATAAAACCTGGTGTATATCACTCATGCAGAAAGCTAATTTTGAAATAATGCTTTTTTTAAATGACTTTCAAAGATATGTGCTAGCATTATTAAGTCAGAAATAATCCCAGGAAGTCACCCTTATGCTATGAAGCTATGAAAATAGCTAACATTTATGAAGCGTGAACTGTGGTTGGTGATTTATAAACACTAATTCTCACAATAACCTGAAAGTATTAATTTTCTCATTTGATAGATGAGAAGGGTGACGTTCAGTGAGTTGCCCAAAGACAGGAACGGCCGTAGCTCGGATTCCATCCCAGGCTGTCTGGCTGCAAACTAGCCCTTTTTCCGATGCCCTGCTGCCCCTCTGAGTCCTTCAGACCGGCTGTCCTCAACTGCTGGGTGGTGACACATTAATGGGCCCACCATTCATGAGCTAGGTCACAAGTAATTATTAACAACAGCAAACATACTGAGGTTACGATATATATTTTAAAATAAGTGGAATGGATTCAAGTTCTTCCCTCTAATGGTATCATTTTTATTCAGTTTCATTCCTATGTGCTTTTATTGGATGGGAGAGAAAGGTGGCACTGTATGCATCAAACCAGTAATTGTACATAGCCCCATACATAATGGGAAATCTGTTTTATGCTACTGGTAAGCTACTGTTACTGATGAGTTATGAATAGTTTCCACATATTAATAAAGCCTTTAGGAATATCACTGCAGAAGTAGTCAGTCTGTTTGCTTTACTTTCCTCTAGAAAACTATTTTGTACATTATCTGAGGATACCCTTGGGAATGTGTTTCTCAACACTTGCTGAGCTGGATTGTTTCTACAATGTGACAGTATTTTGGAAAGAGCATTTATAGATTACAATAAAAAAAGATCCAAAAGGTGATGTGTGCTAAAAACAAACAAACAAAAACGTGATGGAGTTAATAATGTTAGGGTTGTAGAATTTTTTTTTTTTTTTTTTTTTTTTTGAGACAAGGTCCCACTTTGTCCCCCAGGCTGGAGTGCAGTGGCCTGATCTTGGCTCACTTCAGTCTCCACTTCCTGGCCTTACGCAATACTCCTGCCTCAGCCCCCCAAGTAGCTGGCACTATAGGTGTGTGCTACCATGCCTGGCTAATTTTTGTATTTTTTGAAGAGACAGGGTTTCACTATGTTGCCAAAGCTGGTCTCAAACTCCAGAGCTCAAGCTATCAGTCTGCCTCGGCCTCCTAAAGTGCTTAGGATTACAGGCGTGAGCCACCGCGCTGGACCCTGTAGAATATTTTCATTCATTCCTGCTGTGAAGACTGAAGTGCTGAATCCTTAAATATAGTTTGTGGACCTCTAGATTTTAAACTGTGAAACCCAGTTTAAAGATATTTTTAAGTTTAAATATT
This sequence comes from Piliocolobus tephrosceles, assembly GCF_002776525.5. Classification (NCBI taxonomy): domain Eukaryota; kingdom Metazoa; phylum Chordata; class Mammalia; order Primates; family Cercopithecidae; genus Piliocolobus; species Piliocolobus tephrosceles. The sequence goes on along the minus strand of NC_045443.1, from coordinate 31,606,966 downwards.
TTTAAGTTTAAATCTATTTTTATAGATTACCAGAGACCTCCTGATGAAAATCCACTTAATTTTGCTTTATTTTTTCCTGTCCATGCCTGGAGAATACAAGTTTCTGCTTTGTAGGCTATATTTTCTTGCCACTCCCTTTTCTTCCTTTTTTCTAGTACAACAAACTCTGTCATTTATTTAAACAGGAAATTATCCTATAGTTTGAGAAAACATCAATGTAGAAGTGATAATGTAAATTAAGTAAATTTCTGATCATCTTCATTCCTCAGTACAGCTTGACACAAGATTGCTCATAGACCAGGCTTTTGTATTTTTTTCTCTAATCCCTTCTTCAAAGATCACCGTTATTTTCACCTTTGTCCTCATGATGCCACCTCTTATTGCTCTTTTGGTTGTCCCTTTTTGAGAAAAACCTGTAGAAGAAGAAATATTCTTTTGATAAAAAAGTTCTTGTGTCATTATGTAAAACCTTATAGTGAAAAAACTCTTTCTTTTTTTTAGAAATAGGATCTCACTCTGCTGCCCAGGCCAGAGTGCAGTGGTGTGATCATAGCTCACTGCGGGCTTGATCTCCCAAACTCCTGGGCTCAAGTAATCCTCCTGCTTCAGCCTCCTAAGAAGCTGAGACCACAGCTGTGCACCACCATGACCAGCTAATTAAAAAAAAAAGTTTTTTTTGTAGAGATGGGTTCTTGCTTTATTGCTGAAGCTTGTCTTGAACTCCTGGCTTCAAGTAATCCTCCCTCCTCATCCTACAAAAGTGCTGGAATTACAGGTGTGAGCCACCACGCCTGGCCTGAAAAAAAACTTTCAGATGTCTGTCTGAATCCTCCAGTTACCTTCATTTCTAGCAGAAACTGGGAAATTTCTTTTTTTCTTTTTTCTTTTCTCTCTTTTCTCTTTCTCTTTCTCTTTTTCTTTCTTTCTCTTTCTTATCTTTCATTATTATTATTATTATTATTATTATTATTGTAATTTGAGATGGTGTGTTGGTCTGTCTCCCAGGCTGGAGCGCGGTGGCATTATCACGGCTCACTGCAACACACTCTGTCTCCTGGGTTCAAGCAATTCTCCTGCCTCAGCCTTCCGATTAGCTGGGATTACAGGCACCTGCCACCATGCATGGCTAATTTTTTTATTTTTTAGTGGAGACAGAGTTTCACCATGTTGGCCAGGCTGGTTTGGAACTCCTGACCTCAAAATGATCTACTCACCTTGGCCTCTTAAAATGCTGGGATTACAGGTGTGAGCCCCAGTGCCCGGCCTCATTCTTTTTTCTTTTTTGGAGACAGAGTCTGTCACATGTGCTGGAGTGCAGTGACACAGTCATAGCTCACTGTAACCTCAACCTCCCAGGCTCAAGCAATCCTCCCACTTCAGCCTCTTGAGTAGCTGGGACTACAGGCACATGCCACCATGCCTGGTTAACTTTTTTCTTTCTTTCTTTTTTTTGAGACAGTCTTGCTCTGTCACCCAGGCTGGAGTGCAGTGGCATGATCTTGACTCACTGCAACCTCCGCCTCCTGTGTTCAAGTAATTCTCGTGCCTCAGCCTCCCAAGTAGCTGAAATTACAGGCATGTGCCCTGCTATGTGCCTGGTTAATTTTTAAGTTTTTTGTAGACATGGGGTCACACTGTGTTGCAAAGGCTGTCTCGAACTCCTGGACTCAAGCGATCCTGCCTGGACCTCCCAAAGTGCTGGAATTACAGGTATGAGCCACCACATCCAGCCTGAAACTGGGAAATTTCTTATATCTCACACCTTGTCAGGTTTAGTACCTTTTATTTCCAGTATCCCTTCAGTTTTCTTCCTCTTCCTTCTCTTGTGGTCCTTTGAGAAAACAAGGACAATCTGCTAGTCTAACGGTATTCTTTCTAGATATTAAATTTATATCAATTTTTTATTGCTGTAGATTAGGACTAAAATAGCAAAAAGGAATTGTTTCCTTTAGGCAGAGATGTGAATTGTTTTTGAAGGGGTAATGGGTAGTCACAGTCTATTCTTACGTAATTCCCTGATGTAGAAGTCCTCCTTTGTCACAAGAATCAGCACCAACATATCAATTGGAATTCCATGAGAATGAGATACTAACTTTAATAAAAATATATTGAGCAGTAGGAATTTATGGCTGCTTATAGGTTTAAAGCTTGTAGATATACTTTTAGAACCACAGTGTTTTTTATTTTTAGGTTAAGTTATCCTCAACTTCAACTCTAACTTTTAAGGAAATGTAAATGGCCGGGGTAACAAGATAACAGATTGTTTAAAACTATTTCCTATCTCCTGTCTCAAGTGTATGCTTTTCCTTAATAAACTTTTGTCAGGATTTCAAAATATTCTGGCTCAGCTCCAGGAAAATGAACTTTCACACTAGACTTCACTTGTTTTGTGCCATTGTTCACTAGAACAATGACTGTGATTTCAGTTAATTAAAACACAGGCATTGGTACCCTTGAGGTGGCTATGCGAAAATAGATTATTTTGTTTGGTTATTCTCACTCCTGTCTGGCAGTGCTTCATTTTTTTATTGGCAGCTCTAGCTACAATCTGATTTTAATTAAATACATGAAAGCTGTGTGTACTAGAATGTAAAATCTTGTATATTCTTCAGAGCGAAGAACTGACAGGACTCGTTTACAGTGAACCACTTGTAAATCATCTTGTTTCTGTTGGATGGGGCCAATAGGGAAATAATTAAAGTATTGAGTGTATGGACAAGATACAAGTTGGTAGAAAACAAAAACGTAAGAACCATACTGGTGATTCCAAAATTCCAAAATCCCTCCACCTCTGTTTTATTTTTTTATTTTTTATTTTGCGACAGAGTCTCGCTCTGTCGCCCAGATTGGAGTGCAGTGGCGCACTCTTGGCTTACTGCATCTTACACCTCCCAGGTTCAAGCGATTCTTCTGCCTCAGCCTCCTGAGTAGCTGGGACTACAGGCACACACTAGCATGCCCAGCTAACTTTTGTATTTTTAGTAGAGACAGGGTTTCTCCGTGTTGCCCAGGTTGGTGTCGAACTCCTGACTTAAAGAGCTCCACCTGCCTTGGCCTCTCAAAGTGCTGGGATTACAGGTATGAGCCATCGCGCCTGGCCACCTCCCTTTTAAATTTTTTTTTTTTATTGTTTTTTAGAGACAGGGTCTCACTCTCTCACCCATGCTGGAGTGCAGTGGCGCGATCACGGCTCACTGCAGCCTCGATCTCCAGGGCTCAAGTGGTTCTCCTGCTTCAGTCTTCCGAGTAGCTGGGACCACAGGCACATGCCACCACACCTGACTAATTTTTTTTATTTTTTTGTAGAGATAAGATCTCACTATGTTGTCCAGGCTGGTCTCAACTGGTCCTTACCTCAAATAGTTCTTCTACCTTGGCCTCCCAGTGTTGGGATTTCAGGCATGAGCCACTGTGCCTTTTTTTTTTTTTTAAGAGATGGAGTCTCCCTGTGTTGCCCAGACTGGAGCTCAGTGACTATTAACAGGCCATCATAGCTTACTACAGCCTCAATCTCCTTGGCTCAAGGGATCTTCCTGCCTTAGCCTCCTGGGATAGCTGGGACTAATGGCGTGCACCACGGTGCTTGGCCAAAATTCTCTTTAAGTTATCTCATTGATACCTCTATCACCCTCTCTGCCACTTAGAACACAAAATTTGTGGTTAGAGTAGGAGAAGTGGTAGAAGGATAGCCAGCAAATGCCCTAGACCCCAGAGCTTCTGTAGATGTAATTGCCCATTGAAGAGTCATGGAGTCATTATAAGAGTCTCCTGCACAACTGCTTAATGAACGTTGAACAAAATTATATTCACTTTTCCCGGAATGAAATCTCTAAGCAAGAGTAAAAATTTAGCTTTTACTGAATGTGAACTTAAGGCCATGAAGTTGAATCGTACCTTGTTGAATCATTATGCGGCAGAGGCCCAGATATGAAATGTCTGTTGACATGTATGCACATTCAGTATTTATTTCAGTGCCTTATTGAACTCTGTTGAATAGATCAGGTGAAAGCTTTTGTCTGAACATCAGTCTTTGAGGGACAGTTGAAGCACTGGCATATGTGTGTGAGCAAGAGATTGGTGTTTTTTTTCAAATGTAGAAGAGGTAACTTAAATTTTTTGTTCTTAAAAGTACATTATTTCATAATATTCAAATTTGCCTTGGGACTTAATGTATAAATTGTCGTATTATTTTAGTAACACAATTGAATATTTTTTAATGTCTCTGAACAAATGAGATACAGTTTTCTTTCAAGTGTGGGAACTATCTTGTACCCTGTTCCCTGACCTCTGCCTTTTGACCCTGTCGCTTTGTGATGGGATTATAGATAGGCCTTTGAGCTTTTCTCCAGTCTGCTCAGGTTCCCTTACACAGCAACGTATAAAGCTTTAAGCTTCTTTAAAAGATGCTCTTAGAATTAAAGAGAACACTCAGATTTAACTGGCATGAGTTTCGTAAATATTTTTTCTTTAAAAAGTCTTTTTCTTCCTTAGTGCTTTCCTGTCCCCCAAATCTATTTAATTATGTTTTCTAAAATGGTTTATTTCGGGAGAGGCTAACGATTAGAGCTTTCTAGGATAAGGAAATCCAAGAGAGATTCAACTATTTATTCCCTATTTGTCGTCTCTGGGTATGTGAAGTTAAAATCTGGATTCAGAGGGTGTCAAACAAGAGCAGGAGATTATTTTCAGAGAGAATCAGTGCTTTAACCTTCTTATAATAGACACTTTTTAGATACTTTTTCAGATGCCTAAAATAGAGTAGAAAGAGAAACAAGGGCAGAGAAAAGGAGACTGATTTCACTGGCTTTGTGTTAATAACTCATGTGAGTTTTTTTGAGAAAGAGTAAAATTAGTGACAAAAATAAGGGCTTGGGGATTTTATATTTATTTTGTTATCGTTTTACATCCTATCTTCAAGATTATCCAGAAAATTAAGCATTTGCTCTGTTTCAGACATTTTTAATAGGACTTTCTGAAGAATGTCTGTTTTACACACCATCAGAAAGATTTATAACAATGAAGCTGTAGGACTATGGTTTATGTGGTGCATTCTTGCTACTCAGCAATGAATAAGGATAAATAAAATGATTGGTTTGAAATAACAAAAGGCAGTATATGCTTTTTTTTTTTTTGGAAACAGTTTCTCGCTTGCTGCCCAGGCTGGAGTGCAATGGCGTGATCTCGGCTCACCACAACCTCCGCCTCCCGGGTTCAAGCAATTCTCCTGCCTCAGCCTCCCAAGTAGCTGGGATTACAGGCATGCGCCAACCACACCTGGCTAATGTCGTATTTTTAGTTGAGATGGGATTTTTCCATGTTGGTCAGGCTGGTCTCAAACTCCCGACCTCACGAGATCCACCCACATTGGCCTCCCAAAGTGCTGGGATTACAGGCGTGAGCCACTGCATCCGGCCTGGCAATATGTGCTTTTAAAAAATCACGGCTTTTGGCTGGGCATGGTGGCTCATGCCTATAATCCCAGCACTGTAGGAGGCCAAGGCAGGCAGATCACCTGAGGTCAGGAGTTCGAGACCAGCCTAGCCAACATGGTGAAACCCTGTCTCTACTAAAAATACAAAAAAAATTAGCTGGGCATGGTGGCTTGCCAGCTACTTGGGAGGCTGAGGCAGGAGAATCGCTTGAACCCGAGAGGTGGAGGTTGCGGTGAGCCGAGAACATGCTATTGCACTCCAGCCTGGGTAACAAGAGTGAAACTCCTTCTCAAAAAACAAAACAAAACAAAAAAAGATTGTGGCTTTTAAATTATTTTTCTAAAAAAGAGTGAATGGATAAAGTGGAGTTTTCTAATTCAGGTGTTTACTTTGAGAGCTAGAAATTAAATCATAGTTCTTGCAACTTTTTTTTTTTTTTTAAAAAACCCAAATCCTTTCTACAATCAGTAATTAAAGTGAAATGTGAAAAGAAAGAGTAACTTTGAATCTCAGTTGCTTAATGCTGAAATAATCTATTAAAATTCTTTTTTTCTATTATGGAAAGGGGAAAACACTAGTGACAAATAAGATGGGAAGACAGAAAGAAGCTAGTTAGCAGAAGAGGCAACTCAGTGACAAGATAAACTCTTGATCTCTATCTTACACTCATCCGATTTGTGTGTTGTCACATAGAATGGAAATATGTTTATATGGTATAAGAAACCTCTTATGGAAAAATCTAGTTGTCTCCCTGCAGGTTGCTAAGAAAGAGTGATATTTCAGGGAGGCTGAATCTTGAAGCAGCAGCGGATCTAACACTTGTCCTTCACAACTCCCGTTCCTGTCTTCCGTAGTAAGGGCTAGGTAAACATTTCATGATCAGTGCTGGCACTTGCAGCTGAGAACGCAGAGATTGCCTGCAGTTTCCCCTTTCATGCAGCAGAATAATAACAGGGACAATCTTTTGATTGTCTTATTATATTTTGGCTGTTGGTGCTTTTAAAATTCCCAGTTTGTGTTGCTCTAAGGTAGGTAACATTTCTCACCATTTCTGTAAATGACTTTCCTGCTAAAACCTACCTGTGAGTTTCAAATGTTTAAACCAATCAACCAAATAACAAAGACCTTAAGATAACCTAAGAAGGTATAACCTAAGAAGGCAGTTACAGTATTGGAAAACCTTCTGGAAGGACAAATGTGCATTTCTCATTTTCTTTAAACCTATCAATTTACTGAAAATGAATATGATTTTTGTTAGTAATGACAGTGCCAAAAAAATTACTAAAATCTTTTTGAGTAAATGAAACCAAACTCCTAAAAAAGAAAACTTTTTTTTTTTTTTAATAGAATTTTGACTGGGCACGGTGGCTCACGCCTGTAATCCCAGCATTTTGGGAGGCTGAGGCGGGCAGATGTTGAGGTCAGGAGATCGAGATCATCCTGGCTAACACAGTGAAACCCTGTCTTTACTAAAAATACGAAAATTAACTGGGCGTGGTGGCAGGCGCTTGTAGTCCCAGCTACTCTGGAGGCTGAGGCGGGAGAATGGTGTGAACCTGGGAGGTGGAGCTTGCAGTAAGCTGAGATGGCGCCACTGCACTCCAGCCTGGGAGACAGAGCGAGACTCCGTCTCAAAAAAAAAAAGAAAAAGAATTTTGATTAGTTCTTATTCGGAGAGAAAATCAAGAGATTTTCTCTTGGTTTTGTTTTTTTATTTTTTTTGAGGTGGAGTATTGCTCTGTCGCCTAGGCTGGAGTGCAGTATCGCGATCTCGGCTCACTGCAACCTCCACCTTCTGGGTTCCAGCGATTCTTCTGCCTCAGCCTCTGGAGTAGCTGGGATTACAGGCGCCCACCACCATGCCCAGCTAATTTTTTGTATTTTTAGTAGAGACGAGGTTTCATTGTGTTAACCAGTGTGGTTTTGATCTCCTGACCTGGTGATCTGCCCGCCTCGGCCTCCCAAAGTGTTGGGATTACAGGCCTGAGCCACCATGCCCGGCCATTTTTTGGTTATTTTTTAGAATGAGTTGAGATGAATTTTAGTTGTTCCTAAGTACTGTGTGCTGTGACTGGCGTTGGCTATTATTATTTTTTTGAGACAGAGTCTCACTCTGTTGCCCAGGCCGGAATGCAGTGACACAGTCATGGCTCACTGCAACCTCTGCCTCCTGGGCTCAAGCGATCCTACTGCCTCAGCCTCCTGAGTAGCTGGGGTCACAGGCATGTACCACCACACTCGGCTAATTTTTTTGTGTATTTTTAATAGAGATGGAGTTCACCACATTGGCCAGGGTAGTCTCAAACTCCTGGCCTCAAGTGATCTGCCTGCCTCTGGCTCCCGAAGTGCTGGGATTATAGTCATGAGCCACCGCTCCCAGCTGGCACTGGCTCTTTAAATTTTTTTTGGGATAATATAACACAGTCACAAAATAATGTAAGGGAGCAAATTGTGGAGAAGAGGGTCTATTTCTGCCCAGCTCACTGCTCCTACTTTTTGTTTCCAGAGCCAGATGTATATGTTACACACATAAAAGAGGTATATGGGCCAGGTGCGGTGGCTCATACCTTTAATCCCAGCACTTTGGGAGGGAGGTGAATTGCTTGAGCTCAGGAGTTTGAGACCAGCCTGAGCAGTGTGGTGAATCTCTACCAAAAATACAGAAAATTAGCTGGGTGTGGCAGTAGGCACCTGTGGTCCCAGCTACTTGGTAGGCTGAGGTGGAGGATGGCCTGAGCCCAGAAGGCAGAGAGTTCAGTGAGCCAAGATTTCACCACTGTACTCCAGCCTGGGTGACATAGTAAGACCCTCGTCTCAAAAAAAAAAAAAAAAAAAATGTTGCTGGGTGTGGTGACATGTATGTACCTGTAACTCCAGCTACCTGGGAGGCTAAGGTGGGAGGATTGCTTGAGCCCAGGAGTTTAATACCAGTCTGAGCAACATACCAGACCCTTGTCTCAAAAAAAAAAGAGGTATATAGATTAGCCCACTTCAACATTTTGTGAAGTGGTGGGAGATGACTTGGGTAAAGAGATTGAATCAGCGTTTGGAGTTCTCTATCAGTTAGAATGCTTGTGGTTTATAGGTCAAAGAGGAAATAAAGAAATTTGGCTGGTTCACAAAATTTAAAAGGAGTTTTTGGGGGCCATGTGTTCAGAGTGTAATTTGAATGTGGCTCCAGCTCCATTTCACTGCAGCTGTTTAGGCACAACCTTTACACAGTGTTGACTTCTCTTCAGGTGGCTTCTCTCAGAGTGATAAAGTGGCAGCAGAAGTTAAGTTTGTATTTGCACATCACACCTTCCTTAGAAGAGAATTTAACTTTCTTCCTCTAGCCTTCACTCCTGTCAGGTAACAAAAATATGGGTGGCCTCTCCTTTAACAAATCAGTGTGGCAAGTAAAATGGGATTAAACTGATTGCTGAGACTAATTTGGGACGAAAACTACATAGCTAGTTCACAGTAGAAGAGGGAGGGAGGTGGCTGCTGGGAAGCATTCCCAATACAGGTTGAGCGTCCCTTATCCAAAATAGTTGAGACCAAAAGTATTTAGAATTTTGTATTTTTTCAGATTTTGGAATATTTGCATATACATAATGAGATTTCTTAAGGATGGTACCTAAGTCTAAACATGAAATTCACTTACATTTCATATGTACCTTTTTTTCATGTAGCCTGAAGGTGATTTTATACAGTATTTTAAATGATTTTGTGTACCCATCACTTTAGTTCAGATATGGAATTTTCCACTTGTGGTGTCATATTGGCAGTCAAAAAATTTCAGGTTTTGGAGCACTTCATATTTCTGGATTAGGACTGTTCAACCTGTATTCTCTACTCGTTGAATACTAGATGAGGGCCCTCTGAAAGACAGAAAAGAGACCAGTTGTGGTGGCTCACACCTGTAATCCCAGTACTTCGGAAGGCGGAAGCGGGAGGATGGCTTGGCTTGAGCCCAGGAGTTCATGACTGGCCTGGTCAACAAAGCAAGACCTTGTCTCTACAAAACAACAACAAACAACCCCCCCAAAACAGAAAAGAGCCACTGAGAGGTGACTTGTTGTTGTTGTTGTTTAAAGAGGTGGAATCTTGCTCTGTTGCCTAGGCTGGAATGCAGTGGTGAGGTCATAGCTCACTGCAGCCTTAATCTCCTGGGCTCAAGCAGTTCTTGCACCTTGGCCTCCCAAGTAGCTGGGACTGCAGGTATGTATCACCCCAAAGGTTTTGAACAAAGGAATGGCTTGCTCAAAACCATAGCCTTAGGAATATCATTCTGGGTGGAGGATATAGAATGGAATTAAACTGGGATGAGATTTGAAGTGGGGAAACCAATTAGGAGGTTTTTTTTTTTTTTTTTTTAGACCCAGTCTCGCTTAGTTGCCCAGGCTGGAGTGCAGTGGCGTGATCTCAGCTCACCACAACCTCTCAGGAGGCTATTACTATAAGACAAATTAGAAGGAAAGGGTCTAAATCAGAATAGTAGTGTCGGGAGTAAAGAAAATGGGGGATGGATGGGAAAGATAGGATGCACAAGTAAATTGAATTTGGCAACTTCTTTTTTTTTGAGACAAGGTGTTGCTCTGGCACACAGGCTGGAGTGCAGTGGTGCTATCACAGCTCACTGCAGCCTCCATTTCCTGGGCTCAAGTGATCCTCCCACCTCAGCTTTCCAAATAGCTGGGACTACAGGCATGTACCACCACACCCAGCTAATGAATTTGGCAACTTTATTGTATGTTGGGTTTGTCAACCTAAATAACAAATAGAGACAGGCTGTCTAAAAGAAAATTATTTTTATTTGGAAATAAGATGTTGCAATAGGAGTATGCATGTGATAGTAAACTGTGTGTTCTTTAACATTGTGGAATTTGTATAGCTTACCAGTTTGAATGTCTGCAAGTGCTTTCACTGGGTTCTAACCTCCACCTCCAGGCTCAAGCAATTCTCCTGCCTTAGCTGCCCAAGTAGCTGGTAGAACAGGCACACTCCACCAAACCCAGCTAATGTTCCAGTCATCTGGTACTACCATAGAAAAATATTTACCAATTAGCTGTATAGAAGAATCTGATGTTGAACTGCCTGCTATTGGTTGATAATGCTCGTATAGTACTTACTATGTAGCCTGGCAGAATGTAATTGCACAATAAATATTAGCCACATTTTCATCGTCATAATTGATTGGATTAAACCTTGGGCAGTTTGATGATGAAATTTAAGGTATTCCTGGAACTATCCTTTAGATATTTTTTCTTTAAAAAAATTTTAAAATTATTGTCGAGACCTGGTCTTGCTATGTGGCCCTGGCTCGTCTTAAACTCCTGGCCTCAAGTGATCCTCCCACCTCTGCCTCCCAAAGTGCTGGGATTATAGGCATGAGCTACTGGGCCTAGCCTATGACATGTTTTATCTTAGAATATACACCTAACTTTGATATATGTATTTCTGTTTTACCATGTTGTTACCTTTTAATCTCTTAATAACAATAATAAAAGTATTGCTTAAATTACACACACACACACACACACACACACGAGTTTTGTTTTGTTTGAGACAGAGTCTTACTCTGTCTCCCAGGCTGGAGTGCAGTGGCAGGATCTTGACTCACTGCAAGCTCCACCTCCCAGGTTCACGCCATTCTCCTGCCTCAGCTTCCCAAGTAGCTGGGACTATAGGCGCACACCGCCACAGCCAGCTAATTGTTTGTATTTTTAGTAAAGACAGGGTTTCACCATGTTAGCCAGGATGGTCTCCATCTCCTGACCTCATGATCCGCCCGCCTCGGCCTCCCAAAGTGCTGGGATTACAGGCGTGAGCCACCACGCCCGGCCAAGTTTTGTTTTTAAGAGAGAGGTTCTCACTGTTTCCCTGCCTGGAATGCAGTAGCTGTTCACAGACATGATTACAGCACACTATAGCCTTGAACTCCTGGGCTCAGGTAATCCTCCTGCATCAGTCTCTTGAGTAGCTGGAACTACAGGTGTGCACCACCATGACTGGCTTCAGATTATATTTTTTTATTTTTTTGAGACAAGAGTTTCCCTTCTGTCACCTAGGCTGGAGTGTAGTGGTGTGATCTCAGCTTACTGCCATCTCTACCTTCTGGGTTCAAGCGATCCTTCCACCCTAGTCTCCAAGTCCCAGTAGTTGGGACTACAGGTGCATGCCACCATGCCCAGCTAATTTTTATATATTTTTTTTTTCTAGAGATGGGGCTTTACCATGTTGCCCAGGCTGGTCTCGAACTTCTGGGTTCAAGCAATCCACCTGCTTTAGGCTCCCAAAGTGCTGGGATTACAGGCGTGAACCTCTGTGCCCGGCCACTAATTTTTAGTTTTTAGAGCCAGTCAAATACAGTCCCTTGTTCGCAGTTGGCAGTCATGTTTAGAGATGTTAAATGACTTACCTAAGTTTGCATTGCTAGTGGCAGAATTAGAACCACAACACAGATTCTTCTGGGTCCAAGTCCGGGCCCCTTTAACTAAAGAGAACAGTCTCAGAAACTTAATCATTCTCATGTGTAAAAGAGCCCACCTTTTTAATCTGATAGAGAGCAGGGCATTTATATACTTAAAAGGAACGTTAATAAACCTATTATGTGTTAACCTAAATCACATTCTAAATGAAAACAGGACTAACTTTGAGCCTTTTATGCATGAAAATTACAGATTTTGTTGGTTGCGTATCTGTTTTAGGAGTATACTATCTCATGTAAGTGACCAGAGGCATCCACATAAGCAAGATGTATAAATTGCATAACAGGACTCAACAATGTAAGTGTAAAAGGATTCAATAGATACACTCCTTTCTTTTCTTTCTTTCTTTTTTTTTTGTGAGACCATCTCAGCTCACTGCAACCTCCGCCTCCTGGGATCAAGCGATCTTTCTATCCTAGTCTCCCAAGTAGTTGGGACTACAGGTGTGTGCCTGCACACCTAGCTAGTTTTTTAATTTTTTTTTGTGGAGACAGAGTTTTGCCATGTTGCCCAGGCTGGTCTCAAGTGAGCCACCTGCCTTGGCCTCTGAAAGTGCTGGGATTACTGGCAATAGATGCAGTAGTTGAATTGGCAAGGTTGTGAATACCAGGAACCAAGAATCATTGAGAGTCATCTTGAGGCCGACTGCCACATTGGTTAAATCTGTTAGGATCTGTAATCTTCAGTGGTTTTAAGTAGAGCATACTAAAGCAATAGTAGTGTGCAGGATTTTGATGCCATCTCCGCTGAAGGAAATAATACAGTCTGCTATCTTTAGAATTGCAGTGTGGCATGGGCTGGTTGTGGTGGCTCACACCTGTAATCTAGCAGTTAGGGAGGCAGAGGTGGGAGGATCACTTAAGGCTAGGAGTATGAGATCAGCCTGGGCAACATGGCAAAACCCTGTCTCTAAAAAAATACAAAAATTAGCCAAGGGGGGTGATGCCTACCTGTAGTCCCAGCTACTCTGGAGACTGAGGTGGGAGGATCACTTGAGCCTGGGAGTTGGAGGTTGCAGTGAGCAGAGATCTCGCCACTGCACTCCAGACTGGGTGACAGAGCCAGACCCTTTCTCAAAATAATAATAATAATATCACAATGAAAAGAGAAGGGTGGTAGTGGAAGGGAACTGAAAAGTGCTTGATAAATTATGTAAGGAAGCATTAGGCTTTGGTCAGAAATTTTGTTGTTAGCCAGCTAGCTGCAAGTGCACCCATCTGGCACACTTTTTCATTATTCTTCTGAAATATTCATGGGCTCTAACAGTTCTTACCTTGTTTGCACTAGATCCTCATATACTCTTACCTTCTGGCTGCCAATCTGTAGTTGCACTGGGTTGCCCTTGTTTTGTTTCTTGTTGCTGAGGATGTAATCAATAAAGAGTAGATACTCAAGGTAAAGTTTGTGGATACTCAAATTCACTTACAAATAATGGCTAAAGTAATCACTACATTTTATTATGCTTTAATTTGTATATATAATATTTTATCTCTGAATTATGAATCTATTCTAGTCATTAAACAGTAACATTCATTTTCTTTTCTTTTTTGAACTGGAGACTTACTCTGTTGCCCAGGCTGGAGTGCAGTGGTGTGATCCTGGCTCATTGCAACCTCTGCTCCCGCAGGCTCAAGCAGTTCTCCTGCCTCACCCTCCCTAGTAGCTGGGATTACAGGCGTGCACTGCCACACTTAGGTGATTTTTATATTTTTAGTAGAGATGGTGTTTCGCCACATTGGCTAGGCTCGTCTTGAACTCCTGACTTGAAGTGATCCACTCACCTCAGCCTCCTAAAAGTGCTGGGATTACAGGCATGAGCCACCACAACCGGCCCATTTTCATTAAAGAATTTTTTTTTATTTAGAGAGCTTATGATTAAAAGTCAACTTAAATTTTTTTATTTGCAAAAGGCATTTATTTATGTGTTTCTTATTAGTTTCCAAGAGATCTCTTGAAATCATTTAGGATGTAGATCAAGAGAGATAGTAAATAATCCTTTTAATTTTAAACATTAGATTATCTTCAGATCATTGATACTAGGTTTATCTAGGATTCAAAAATGTTTCTAAAAATTGGTCTTACAAACTCCTCTTAAAGTTGCTAAGACTGCTTTTTGTACTGAATAGTAACTTGAGTTCACTTAGGTATTCCTGCTTCCATTTTAGGAGGAAACTTTGCGGCTTTGTCTTCACAGTTAAAGTATGGTCTTCTTACATTAACTCTCTGCTTTACACAGGAATGGAATCCTCAGTTTTTATTTTTGTTTTTACCCCCAAAGGAGGTTAGCAGTTGGAGTTCATAAAAAAATGCTGAGATTTTACCTAGTTGAGTGATAGATTTAGAATTTGGAAAGAGTAGGATCAGTCTTTCCATTTTTGTAAATTATCACTGTGATGGTAGTGTTGAAAAAGATGGGCTGTTTGTGCTATAAATTTGTATGGTACGGATTTTTATGTTTAAGTCCAATCTTCCTTTGGCTTCTCTTCTTTTAGCTTTGACTCCATTGTCTGCTTTGGCCTTGCAAGGTGAAAAAACATGGCCCCAGGATCAGTGCTTCCGAGAAACCTAGCTTTGATGGTCAGTAGAACTCATTTGCCACCTTTTAAACAAAAAGTTGTAGACCTTGCAGGGTCTCCATCTGTCTAACCAAGCTAGGTGCAGTTAATGTGCAGAAAGTTTACTTAGGGGCAGAGGAAGCCTTATCTACCTAAGATTTTAGAATTTGTGAAAAAATAAAAAAAGGAAAGCAGTTTATAGATAAATACTTAACATAGTGTTTTGTTTTGTACAAGTCACCTGATTTTGTTCCCATGTGTTAGGAAGAAATGTGTTAGGAAAAAATGAGTTGGACAGAATTAGAAGTCGTGTCACTGAAGTAATTAAAGTTATTACAGAGCAGCTTTTTTAGAGTAGAAAGGAAAAAGCTAGAAATTAGTCATTAGTTGCTTTCATTGTCTATTATTTCCTTTAATTTTATTTTTCTTACAAAACTGCTATCATTACACAGATCATATACAACTACAAGCCTTTTATTTCATTTTATTTATTATTATTAGTGATTTGTTTTTCTAAGACCAGCCGAGCGAGCGCAAAAGAACCAGCGGGTAGGCAAGTGTAGGAGCAAAACTGCAAGTTTATTTTGGTAACCTAAGGTGTAGGGAAGAGGTCTGTTGGCCTCCGGCAAAGAAGGCCCAGAGTCCCCCGGTGGGGCTCTCGGACAGAGTTCTGGCAATCCCGACATCCCAACAGGAGTGGGGCTGGGAAGTCCGCGTGGGACCCTGGCCAAGAGCAGCTTTTCTAGGAGTGGGAGGGCAATAGGCGGGGCAGGGGCGTGTCGGGGGGCGTTCCGCAGGTGCGACCAGGTAAATCTTGGTCTCTCCGGATTAACGTCACCTGGCGCATGCCCAGTTGATCTGCACCTTCCCGGGCCCGGCTGCATTTTCGCGCGTGGGAAAAGCTGGTGAAGAAGAACCCAGAAGTGCGCCATCCTGCCTCCGTTCGTCCAAACAATTAGTTGTTTTTTTTTTTTTTTTTTTTTTTTTGAGACGGAGTCTGGGTCAGTCGCCAGGGCTGGAGTGCAGTGGCGGGATCTCAGCTTACTCCAAGCTCCGCCTCCTGGGTTCCCGCCATTCTCCTGCCTCAGCCTCCTGAGTAGCTGGGACTACAGGCACCCGCCACCTCGCCTGGCTAGATTTTTTTTTTTTTTTTTTTTTTGAGGTGGAGTCTCGCTCTGTCGCCCAGGCTGGAGTGCAGTGGCCGGATCTCAGCTCACTGCAAGCTCTGCCTCCAGGGTTTACGCCATTCTTCTGCCTCAGCCTCCCGAGTAGCTGGGACTACAGGCGCCCGCCACCTCGCCCTGCTAGTTTTTTGTATTTTTTAGTAGAGACGGAGTTTCACCGTGTTAGCCAGGATGGTCTCGATCTCCTGACCTCGTGATCCGCCTGTCTCGGCCTCCCAAAGTGCTGGGATTACAGGCTTGAGCCACCGCGCCCGGCCTATTAGTTTTTAAGACAGAGTTTCGCTTTTGTTGCCCAGGCTGGAGCGCAATGGTGTGATCTTGGCTCACCGCATCCTCCACCTACTGGGTTCAACTGATTCTCCTGCCTTAGCCTCCTTAGTAGCTGGGATTACAGGTGCCTGCCACCAGGCCTGGCTAATTTTGTATTTTTATTAGAGATGTGGTTTCTCCATGTTGGTCAGGCTGGTCTCGAACTCCGGACCTCAGGTAATCCGCCTGCCTCAGCGTCCCAAAGTGCTGGGATTACAGGTGTGAGCCACTGTGTCTGGCCCATTTATTTATTGTAATTTAAATTTGTCCTTTAGAAAGCAATTCTGTAGTATAGAATGTGTGTACTCTTTACCTGTGGATACATAAATTGGCATTTTTATTTATTAGACTTATGGGTGGTAATGAGTTAGGGCTGGCCAGATCGTATTAATATTATTTCTAAGCATATCTTTCTGACTTCTAGACTTGAAGCTACTTGAGAGAAACAGTTTAGCATAATAGTTTATCATCTCTAAAACAGGGAAGTATTTAATTTATAAAGTTGCTGAGTTGATGAATGAGATGATATACAGAATCTGGGGTACATGGGAAGTACCCAATTAATGTAACCTGTTATTTATATTTGTAATCCCTCGGCATCTACTACAGTGCTTGCACTTAATAGATACTGCAACTTTGTTGAATGAATGCTATAGCTTAAACTTAAGGGGAAAGTTCCAGAATATGTAGCCATTGTCAACATGATTGATAAATCTATTACAAAGGGAAAAAAATTCTCATGTGTTTGATATTTATACCTCATTTTGACTGTAGTTACTACACTCTTAATGCCATACTGGCTCCTGTCACAGGCCTGACAAATAGTAGGCGCTCAATACATGTTTGAATAAATTATTGATTTTTTATTCTCCCTGGAAATGGCAAGGTTTTCTGTTTGTCATTTTATGTTATGCTAAACAGGTTTGAGTTTTTGGAATCCTTTTTACTATAAGTTGAGGTGGTTAGATGTTGGCTAATCAGGTTTCAAAATACGTATACATATTTTTAATGTAAGCATCAAGTCTCAAGTAAGCCCCTTTTCCTAGAGATGAACTGTTGCAGGCATGTGGAGAATAAATTGTTGTTGTTGTTATTGTTGTTATTATTATTTGAGACAGAGTCTCACTGTGTTGCCCAGGCTGTTCTTGAACTTTCGGGCTCAGGTGATCCTCCTCAGCCTCTCAGGTAGCTGGAATTATAGGTGTGTGCTACCATGCTTGGCTTAAGAAATTATTGTTAAATTTATTTGCGTATGCTATGCTTAAGCTGGGATATATTTTCTTGCTGTTTCTCTTTTGTGATGTGTGGATAAGGAAATACTTTGCTGTGCTTTAAATTGTGGGCTTTTCCCCCTTGAGACGCATATATGAGTATGTTGCAGCTGTGTATCTGTGACTCAGACAGATCCTGAGTATAGATCCTTTTTGGTAACTGATCTCATTTCTTCATCCCTTACATACGGAATTCTCTTTTTAAATCCCTGAACATAATTGGGATCTTGACAATGGTTCCAGCTAATCTCCTATTCTATTTCCTCATGAGAATACTCCCTGTGATCTTAGTACTTTCTTCCACGGTCTGTGCTAGGTGAGATGAGTTCACTAAGCATAGTTTACTCTCTTTGGTAGTAAAGGAGCTGATTGCAATATTAAACAAGGTGTTCGGGGTAGCCCTCACTGAGAGGTGATCGTTGAACAAAGACTTAAGAAAGTAAGGGAGTTAGCCAAGTAGATATTTGGGAAAAGTATCCCAAAGAAAACATCAAGCGGTCACCTGGTGAGTTCAAGTAACCCTAAAGAGTCTGGAGGAATGAACAAGAGGAACAAATAATAGAAGGGGAGGCCACAAGAGGCCCCATCATGAGGGGCCTTATGTTGTTGGAAGGACTTTGGTTTTTACTGTAAGAGAGCTGGGGAGCCATTGCCCGATTTGAACAGGGTAGAGAGACCTCTGACTTAGTTTTAAAAGGATCATCCTGGCAGCTAGCTGTATTAAGACTAAATTGTATGTGTGTATCGGGGAGGTTCAAGGGTAGAAGCAGGAAGATCTGTTGGGAAGCCTGCGGTAATTTAAGTAAGAGATGATGGTGGTGGCTCAGGCCACGTAGTGGCAGTGGAGGTAGTGAGATGTAGTCAATTTGTGCACATATTTGGAAGATTGAAGCAGTAGGATTTTGTTACCAAAAGGTGGAGTGTGAGAGGGGATGAATCAAAGATGACTCTAAAGGTTTTAAACTTCAGTAAGTTGAAGAAAAAAGGAATTACTATCAACTTAACTGGAGAATACCATAGTATGGTACCCATACCATAGTATGGGTTGCTTAGGTTGGAGGAGGGTTGGCACAGCTCAGGAATTCATTGGACATGCTGAGTTTGAGATGCCTATAAGATATTCTGATCAAGTAGACAGTTAGGTGTATGAGTCTAGAGTTAAGAGAGAAGACTGAGCTGGAATTATACATTATGGAGGCAAAGTATTTAAATCCTTGAGTTTAGGTAAGATCGCCAAGGGAGAGAATGTAGAGAAGAGGAAGCGGGCCAAGGATTGTGCATGGATACTCTAACAGTAAGATTGGATCAGTAAGCACATTTACAACATTTTAGGGAAAAAATTAGTAAGTATTTTTTGAAGATATGGAGACTAGAACAGTAAAGAAGGAAGGCAGCAGTAGCACTAAGAGTATCTCTTTTTTCTTCCCTTTTTTCCTTCCCTTGTAAAATGCCTAAAAAATTTCCATGTGGTGATAGACTCAAGGTCAGAACGAACATACGGCGAACCCTTTTCTTGGTGGATTAATGCCTTGATTCTATTTCTTTCACTGTTTTCTTTTTTCTAATTTCTTCTTTCACTAGTTTATTGAAGTTCTTAAATCCATGATTAAACTTCAAGTGTATAATTGCTAAACAGATATTAATAAGTGCTGTCAGATTCTTGCATTTCCATTACACTTTCATTAAGCTGAACAGTGTAGGCAAATCATTCCTAATGTTAATAAAAATGAATGATGTAAATTCTGAAAATCATCAGCTGTTGAACATAATAGGATTTTAACATTTTTCTTGTGTTTTTACTCTTTGTCTGGAGATAACCCCAAATTATTTGTGTTTCAGCTACTTTACATGTTTAAGCAGTACATGGTAATGAATGATAAACATCTGGTCTAGTTGATGGAAAATCTTTGCCAATAGATTAACTAATTCTGGACTGTAATATGGCATAGGAGACAGTGTCTTCCTCTATTCTTTTATTCTTTGTTTCTAGTTTGTAAGATTGTCTTTGAGTTTGATTTGTTGAGGAAAAATAACTTAGGGTTGGTAACTTAATTTGCCGTGAGTTCATTGTTTCCTCTACTAATGTAAAGATTCAACTAAAATAGACCGAAGACTGACTGTTTTCCGTTACTCTATAGTGAGGATTTTCTATCAATACTAGGATGGTAGAGAGCTTACTTTTCATTTTTCATCTGTAGTTAGAACTTACATTACAAGTGACATATTTACCAGTGAATTAAGGTGTATTTGATTGTATGATCTGTATTTGAAGGAACAAGTGTATTTTCTTTTCTTTCAGCTAAGTTTCTTTTCTTATTACAAAAAGATAATACTTCCAGGTGCTGAAGAGATGATAGTCAAGGGTCTTCCATCATTTCTAGAGAGGAGATGAAATGGTGTTAGTTGCATTTGTTAGTAAAAATCCATTATCTGGCTATATTCCTGAGGAACCACAGAATTTCAAATGCTAAAATAAACTTTCAATTGCTAAATGGATGCATAGTTAATTCTTAGTCTTGAGATTGATTCATGTTTGGGTTCTACTAATGTAATTAAGCCAGTCCTTTAGAAAGAGGCAAGCAAAGGGGAGTTGATTCAGTGTTGTGTAAAGTGTTTATCCATCAGTATGAATATTTTTCATCTTTTATTCATGGAGTAATAGATTCAAAGAAGTTTTAATGAAGTGCCCAATTTTATTTGCATAGGTCAGAATAAACTTTGTAAATAAGTTTGTGATACCTGGGTACAAACTAAAAAGGCTAGGAATTAAGTTATTTGGGTCTTATGCCTGAAGTTTAGGAGTTCCAGGAAAATTTTTCTGTTGAGCCTTGGAGGTCTACATGTTTCTGTAGATAAGATAGGTGAGAACCATTTCTCTTATTGTGCTGTTCTTTTACTTGCACTGTGATAATCTTTGATGAAACAACTGAGAACTCATGTCATTATGGAGAGTCACCAGTACAATTGCCTCTTGCTTCAAGCCCAGGAAAAAGAAAACAAGGCAGTTGGGGGATGAGTTCTGATTCATATATGTATAGAGGAATTAAGACCACCATCTTTGAGGAATCGCTGAAAAGAACAATAAAACTCTCTGGTCTTTGATACACCTCTACATTATTTTAGAAAGGGCTCAGTGTCTGAGTATCTCTACTAGCGCTATTATCAAGATAGTGAACTCCTAAGACTAGTCTATGCGATTACTTTTGTTTGGGGTTGGTAGACTTTTTTTTCTAAGAGGCGGGATCTCTGTTGCCCAGGCTTTAGTGCAGTGGTGAGATCATAGCTCACTGTAACTACATCTTTATTTACAGATTCTCTTACTATAGATTCTGAGGTTGTTTTGAATTTTTTGTTATTTTAAGCAGCATTGAGGAGAACGTCCTAGTGGGAAAATCTTTGCATACATTTTTAATGAGTCCTTTAGGTCATATTTCTAAGGAAACTGCTGGGTCAAGAGGCATGCATTTTTTTTTTTTTTTAAATCATATTGCCAGTTTACTCATCTGCTAGTATTCTTGAAGGAGTATCATCAGTTGGGCAGTATTTTTACACTTCAATGTGTATTTTGTTAAGAAAACAGACCTCACTGAAAGACCTAAAATCACTTTATTCTATAAACAGTAGGTTTCTTTTCTTGTTTTCTATTTTTATTTTTTATTTGAAATAGAATAGAGATGGGGTCTTGCTATGTTGCCAAGGCTGGTCTTGAACAACCGACCTCAAGCCTACCAAACTGTAGATTTCTTAATATTGTTCTGCAAAGCCTCTGAAATTCCCAGATGTCATAAAGTTCTCTTTTGAAAATTAGGAATGGCCTTTTAGCTGGGCACGGTGGCTCACACCTGTAATCCCAGCACTTTGGGAGGCCGAGGCAAGTGGATCAGCTGAGGTTGAGAGTTCAAGACCAGCCCGACCAACAATGTGAAACCTTATATCTACTAAAAATACAAAAATTAGCTGGGCATGGTGGCCGGCACCTTTAGTCCCAGCTACTTGGGAGGCTGAGACAGGAAAATTATTTGAACCCAGGAGGCAGAGGTTGCAGTGAACCAAGATTGTGCTGCTGCATTCCAGCCTGGGTGACAGAGAGAGACTCCATCTTAAAAAAAGAAAAAAGAAAAAATGGCCTTTTGTGATTCCTCAGAGATCTAGAACCAGAAATACCATTTGACCCAGCAATCCCATTACTGGGTATATATCCAAAGGAATATAAATCATCCTGTTACAAAGATACATGCTTGCGTATGTTCACTGAAGCACTATCTGCAGTAGCAAAGACATGGAATCAACCCAAATGCCCATCAACGATAGACTGGTTAAAGGAAGTGTGGTACATATATACTATGGAATACTATGCAGCCATAAAAAAGGAATGAGATCATGTCTTTTGCAGGGACATGGAGGGAGCTGGAAGCTATTATCCTCAGCAAACTAATGCAGGAACAGAAAACCAAACACTGCATATTCTCACTTCCAAATGGGAGCTGAACAGTGAAAACACATGGACACATGGAGGAGAACAACACACATTGGGATCTGTTGCAGTTGGGATGGGGGAGAGAGCATTAGGAAAAATATAGCTCGTGCGTACTGGCCTTAATACCTAGGTGATGGGTTGATAGGTGCAGCAAACCACCATGGCACACATTTGCCAGTGTAATAAACCTGCACATCCTGCACCTGTACTCCGGAACTTAAAATAAAAATTAAAATTAAAAAAAAAAAGAAATAGTCACATAAAAAAAAAAGAATGACCTTTTATGGAAACCCATAGGACCCAAGAAAGTAATAATTTTCCAAATAATAGAAAATTAGAGCCATATAGATATCATAATTAAAATAATATTTGTTTCAGAATAATTTACAAAATTGTAACCTTAAGTTTTATGCACATTTTTTAAAAAATCAGGATTCCTTTTCTTAGAATTAAGGAAAAAGTCAGTGCCTTTTTACAATAACAAGAAGACATGGTTATCATTGCTGATAGGGGCAGATGCTACATTTTATCTCTCATTTCTAAACTTTCTTACTAAAGTCAGAATTTAAAAATGAACTTGGCCAGGCATGGTGGCTCATGCCTGTAATCCCAGCACTTGGGGGAGGTCCACTAGGAAGGATCACCTGAAGCCAGGAGTTCAAGAACAGTGTGTACAACAAAGTGAGACTTCGTGTCTGTAAAAAAATTTTTAAAGAATTAGCCAGGCGTAGTGGCAGGTGCCTGTAACCCCAGCTACCCAGGAGGCTAAGGCAAGAGGATCACTTGAGCTCAGGAGTTCAAGACTGCTGTGAGCTATGATCGTGCCACTGCTTTCCAGCTTGGGTTGACAAAGTAAGACCCAGTCTCTAAAGGAAAAAAACCCTTGGCTTTCAGTACTGTGTTTATTGATGCTATGCTCAAAGGACCTACTTTTCAGCTGTACCCAATAATGTATTCTCTGCATATGGGGACTGTAGTTCTGACCTTAGAGAAATACATAGCCATTAATTAATTAAATTGGTCTTCTTGAAAGGACATTTGCTGAAAGGTCTGTCCTTTTACCCAAAGGAGGAAGAGGTTTGATTAATTCACAGATTCTGCTCTGGTGTATAACACAACATTTGAGAAAATGTTAGGTTCTCATGAGTTAAAAGTTATTTATTGTTGTCGTTTGACAAAATGGAGTATGATCTAACATTTATTTGTTTATTGAACTAGAGTCATAAATCCAAGAGGTCTTGTGATGTAGTCAAGTTTTTAAAGTGGCAGTATGTCTTGTGAGGAAAACAGCCTGGTCTTAGAATCAGATACTCTGGGTTCTGCTTCTGGTGAGAGAGTCGCTTAACTCTTAACTTCTTCTTCTTCTTCTTTTTTTTTTTTTTTTGTGAGACAGATGTTGCCCAAGCTGCTGTGCAGTAGAGCGATCACAGCTCACTGCAGCCTTGACCTCCTCGGCTCAGGTGATCCTCTACTTCGGCCTTCTGAATAGCTGGGTCTACAGGTGTATGCTGCCATGTCTGGCTTATTTTTAAAACTTTGTTTGTAGAGGTGGTGTTTCATTTGTTGCCCAGGCTGGTCTTGAACTTCTGGGCTCAAGTGATCCTCTTGCCTCAGCCTCCCAAAGCACTGGGATTACAAGTGTGTGCCATTGTGCCTGGCTGGATTCTAATTTGAACTATATTAGATGTTAAGTTTAATATCTTAATATTTTTAACATCTTAAGTTTTAAGCAAGAGAAGACAAGTACCTTTAAAACTTTTTAGAGGCTGGGAGTGGTGGCTCACTCCTTTAATCCCAGCACTTTGGGAAGTCGAGGTGGATGGATCACCTGAGGTCAGGAGTTTGAGACCAGCCTGGCCAACATGGTGAAACCCCCGCCTCTACTAAAAATACAAAAAATTAGCCGGGCTTGGTGGCAGGCACCTGTAATCCCAGCTACTTGGGAGGCTGAGGCAGGAGAATTGCTTGAACCCGGAGGTGGAGGTTGCCGTGAGCCAAGATCGTGCCTTTGCATTCCAGCCTAGGCAACAAGAGCAAAACTCCATCTCAAAAAACAAAACAAAACAAAACAAACTTTTTAGTTTGAGGCCGGGCGCGGTGGCTCACGCCTGTAATCCCAGCATTTTGGGAGACTGAGGCGAGCGGATCACTAGGTCAGAAGTTCAAGACCAGCCTGACCAATAACCAATATGGTGAAACACCATCTCTACTAAAAATACAGAAATTAGCTGGGCCTGGTGACATGCGCCTGTAGTCCCAGCTACTGGGGAGGCTGAGGCAGGAGAATCGCTTGAACCCAGGAGGCAGAGGTTGCAATGAGCCAAGATTGTGCCATTGTACTCCAGCCTGGGTGAATGAGACTCTGTCTCAAAAACAAAACAAAACAAAATAAAAACCTTTTTAGTTTGCTAGCCAAAAATCTAATCATGTCTAAGATTTGTTTTAAAATACTTCCAGCTCCTGCTCCCTGTCTTAAAAAGTTGGGAGGAGAGTAGATAAAACAAGAATAGTAAACTATTGATAATTGTTGAAACTGGGTAGTGAGTACATGGGAATTCATTATACTTTTCCCTTATTCTCTGGCCTTGGGTATATGTTTAAAAATGTGTATGTAAAAAAAAAGTAACACAACAATAAGTGCAAATCTGCTGAGATTGCACACAGGCACAGGTTCCTCAGCGTTAACTTGTCTGATAGGAAGCAATGTGGCAGTGACCTCAGAGAAATTCTAGAGGAAAAAAGCATAATGGCTAATGAAGCATATTTGCTGGAAAGAGAGAAAAACTCAGAACTGTCATTCCCCACACATGTGAGTCTTTGTTTCTGTTAAACATAACAGATATGTCTGTGCCAATTAAACTTGACTGTTAGTTTGATATTTTTAGAAATTCACGTTGCAGACTGTAAACTCAAAATAAATTTTAGTTGCTGTCATCGAATATATCCAACAAATATTACCGTATTTTTATAGAACAAAGAAACTTAAAATAGTATACAGAAAGTACACTTTCAACAAATGTTTTTCACTCCTCCATGGGTCTTTTAGATGTGGGGTTATAATGTTGCTTTTAAATGCAGAATAATTTTATACTCTGAAATAAAAACTTTTTTTTTCTTTTTTTTGAGATGGAGTCTCGCTCTGTCGCCCAGGCTGGAGTGCACTGGTGTGATCTCGGCTCACTACAACATCTGCCTCCCGGTTCAAGCGATTCTCCTGCCTCAGCCTCCTGAGGAGTTGGCATTACAGGCACATACCACCACGCCTGGCTAATTTTTGTATTTTTAGTAGAGATGGGGTTTCCCCATGTTGGTCAGGCTGGTCTCGAACTCCTGACCTCCAATTACCCACCTGCCTCAGCCTCCCAAAGTGCTGGGATTACAGGTGTGAGCCACTGCACCTGGCCGAAATAAAAACTTTATTCCCACTAAATATGAGTTACTCAGGGAGGAGTTGAAAAGAAATATAATGGAGAAAGAATTTAAGAGAGCTTTGTTTTGGTAAAGATTTGGGGAAATGTTCAGAAAATGGTTATAGAATGATACCGTGCTTAATAAATAACATTTTGAAATGGGAAAAACAAATATGCTGTTACATAAAGCTAACTTACCTAGATTTGTTATTATATGGGTCATATATATATAGCATATAATATAGTTTCTAATTTGAGAAAGGATTTTTAAAATCACAGAAAATGCCTGGCTGTTAAAACTAGAAAGCAAAGAAAAAATAACTTGAAAGTGCAAACACTAGCCATACAGTGTTAATATTTACTGTATTTCCTTTCCATTTTTAATATGCTTTTGTGTATGTTTTCTTGTTACCTTATATATCCCCCCACCACTTTTTTTTTTTTTTTTTTAAGACAGCATCTTACTCTGTCGCCCATACTGGAGTGCAGTGTCGCGATCTTGACTCACTGCAACCTCTGCCTCAAGTTATCCTGCCACCTCAGCCTCTTGAGTAGCTGGAAATACAGGCATGCGCTACAATACCTGGCTAATGTTTATTTTGTTTTGTTTTGTAGACATGGGTTTCACCATGTTGCCCAGGCTGGTGTCAAACTCTTGGGCTCAAGCCATCCGCCTGGCTCAGCCTCCCAAAGTGCTGGGATTATAGGTGTGAGCCACGGCGCCTGGCCCATATATATCCTTTTATCCTGATTTTTCACTAAACGTTTAAAATATGGACTTTTCATTATTATATATCCTTTTTATTGCTATACACATTTTAGAGGCTGTATAATATTATATTCTGGATATGCCTTAATTTGCTTAACGTTCTTTTGTCATTTATAATTTTTCACTGTTAAAACCATGCTGTCAAATACCACATGTTCACACTTGTAAGTGGAAGCTAAACATTGGGTACTCATAGACATAAAGATGGCAACAACAGAAACTCGGGACTATTAGATGGGGGAGAAAGGAAGGAGGGGAATGGTTGAAAACCTGTTGGGTATTATATTCAATACTTGGGTGATGTGGGATCATTTGTACCCCAAATCTCAGCATTATACAATATACCCAAGTAGCAAACCTGCACATGTACTCCCTGTATCTAAAATAAAAGTTGGAAAAAGAAACAAAAATAGGTAAATAGGAAAGGAAATGAAAAAACATGCTGAACATCATCTTTTTATATGTGAATTTTTTAGTTTTTTGGATTCTTTTTCACAGGATAAAATCCCAAGGACGTAGGCCCTGGCTCTGATAAGGACTTTTTATTTTTTTTGTGAATGGACTGAGAAGCTTTTGTGTGCCTGTGGTGGGGGAGATTGTCTAAAAACTGATTCCCCTTCCCTTTGTTTTTATGCATTTGATTTTTTCCAAGAAACTGGGTTATTTTCCCTGTAGAATGTCCCATATTTTGGGTTCTTTGTTTATTGTCTATTTCTTGGTGGTTAACTTGTTTCTCTGTCTCCTGGATTTGTTAACACCTTTCCTCTAAAGTCTTTTGTGTGTGTGTGTGTGTGTTGGGGGTGGGGGGGAGTTTCACTCTTATTGTCCAGGTTGGAGTGCAATGGCTTGATCTCGGCTCACTGCAACCTCTGCCTCCTGGGGTTCAAGTGATTCTCCTGCCTCAGCCTCCTGAGTAGCTGGGATTACAGGTATGTGCCACCATGCCCAGCTAATTTTTGTATTTTAGTAGAGACGGGGTTTCTTCATGTTGGTGAGGCTGGTCTCGAACTCCCGACCTCAGGGGATCCACCCGCCTCAGCCTCCCAAAATGCTGGGATTACAGGCGTGAGCCACCGTGCCCAGCCTCCTCTAAAGTCTTAATTAGATTCAGGTTCAACATTTTTTGGGGGAAAGAATGAATATTTTATTAGTGGTTTTATATAATCCATAGTGCATCCTATCAGGAGGGCATAATGTCTGATTGTCTCAAGCTGTAGATATTTTCATTAGTTTATTCTTGGCCTTTCCACTCTTGGTGATTTTCCTTTTCATGCATAGGAGATTTAACTTTTTTTGTAGTTGAATTAATATTTTCGTTTTTCTTTCATTGTAATTTCAGTTTCACTCTATTAATATTCATAGATTTGATAGTTATTGGCTGGGCATGGTGGTTCGCACTTCTTTTTTTTTTTTTTTCATACATTTAAGTTTATAAAAGTTTCTTTAATGATAAAATAATCAAATTCCTCCTCACAATGGAAAGTTCTACATGATCTTAAGGACCAAAATATCATGATTGAAAAGCAATATGGAAAGTTATTTGCAGTACAAACTACCACATTTACTTAAAAAAGCAGCCGAAGTTGCTTTTTTCCAGGTATACAGGCAACATTCCACACCATTCAATACTACCTTCCTTTTGTGAAACATTTTCTTCTTGTGGCTTCCAGAATACCAGCCTCCTGATTTTTCTTCTAGGTCACTGGTGGGTCCTTCTCAGTGTTTTGCTGGTTCCTCCTCTTCTCTGCTTCTCAATGCTGGCATACCTTAGGTCTCTGTCTTTTGCCACCTTCTCTTCTCTAGATGTACTAGGTGATCTCATCCAAAGTCATGGTTATTCCCTAATGACTCTCAAATTAATTTTCCAGTCCCAAATTGTACTCTGAAGTCCAGACTTGGATATCCAATTGCCTACACAGCCAATCTAACATAGCCAAAACAGAATTTGATTCCACATTCCTCCAAACCTGCCCCTTCTCCAGTACACTTCTCAGAATTTCAGAGTTCACCCAATTGACAGGTCAAAAATCTGAGTCATCCTTTACTCCTCTCCTTCTTCCTCTTCATATCCAAGCTATCAGCAGACATTATCTTCTCTATTTACAAAATAGAGTCTGAATCCAACCTCTAACCCCTCCCACCTCAACATTTATCACACTAGTCCAAAACTGTTACCTAGAACACTATAATAACCTAACCAGTCTCTGCTTTTCTCTTTAATCTTCTTCACTCTAACCTTAGCATTGTAGCTCCATATTTCATAAAGGGAAATCAAATTATGTCACTCCTCTTCTCAATCGAATTGCTTCCCATTTACATACCCACGCCAGGCTATAAGGACCTGGCTTTCTTCCTTAAGTCACTTCTTACCATTCTTCTCTCTTAATCACTATACTGTAACCTTACTGGCCTCTTTGTTATTCCTCAAACATGCCAAGTAAGTTAACATTTTAGGGCCTTTTCACTTGTTTTTTACCTTTGTCCAGAATGTTCTTTCCCCAAATATTTATATGGTTCATAAGCTTCCTTCATTGGGGCCTCTGCATATGTCATCTCTTCAGACAGGCTTTCCTAAACCATCTTAGCTAAAGTTTCAACCCTCTCCACATTCTGTCCCAATGGGATTCATCCCAGGATGCAAAGATGATTCAATATACACAAATCAGTAAACGTGATATATCATGTTAACAGAATGAAGGGCAAAAGCCATATGATAATCTCAAAAGATACAAAAAAAGCATTTGACAAAATTCAACACATTCTATCCCTATTCCCTGCCCTTTCTTTATAGCATTTGATATATGTTATTGTCTGTCTTCTCCACTGGAATGTAAACTCCATAAAAACAGGTACTTTGGGCTAGGTGCAGTGGCTCACACCTCCAATCCCAACACTTTGGGAGGCGAAGGCGGGTGGACCACTTGAGATCAAGAGTTCGAGACCAGCCCGATCAACATGACGGAACCCTGTCTCTACCAAAAATACAAAAATTAGCTGGGCATGGTGGCTGGCACCTGTAATCCCAGCTACTCGTGAGGCTGAGGCAGGAGAATCGCTTGAACCAGAAAGTAGAGGTTGCAGCGAGTCGAGATCATGCCACTGCACTCCAGCCTGGGCAACAAGTGAGACTCCATCTCAAAAAACAAAAACAAAAACAAACCCCAAGTACTTTGTATTGGTCACAACTGTATAACCAGCACACAGAAGAGTACCTGGCACAGAGTAAGGAGCTCAATAAATATTTATTGAATCAATAAATGAGTCAATGGATGAATGGGATTTCTAGTCTGAACACCATCCAATAATATAGTTTAGGGTTTGTTTGTTTTTTTTAATGGAAAAATAAAGGAACCCCAAGTATGCATCCTTAAAGACAAAAATTAATTCAGCTTGATTCTTCTCAAATTGAGGTAAATTTTTTTTTTTTTTTTTTTGAGACAGAGTCTGTCTCTGTCACCCAGGCCAGAGTGCAGTGGCACGATCCCGGCTCACTGCAACCTCCGCCTCCCAGGTTCTATTTTTAGTAGAGACGGGGTTTTACCATATTGGTCAGCCTCATCTCAACTCCCAACCCCATGATGGTGGTTCGCACTTCTAATCCCAACACTTTGGGAGGCTAAGATGGGAGGATCACTTGAGCCCAGGACCTCGGGACCAGCCTGGGCAATGTAGGGAGACCCTGTCTCTACATATAAAATAATCAAAATTAGCTGGATGTGGAGGCACATGCCAGCAGTTCCATCTACTTAGAAGGCTGAGGCAGGAGGATTGCTTGAGCGTTGGAGGTTGAGGCTACAGTGAACTGTGCTTGCACCACTGTACTGCAGCGTGGGTGACAGTGAAACCCTGTTTCAAAAATTAAAAAATAAAAATAAAAAATGTGATATTGATAATATCTTCTAAAATATTTTTATGTATTGACTTTTAAAATATATTTTAATGTGTATTAAAGTTACTTATTACATATTTAGTTAATTTATTAATTTATTTATTTTGAGATGGAGTCTGACTCTGTTGCCCAGGCTAGAGTGCAGTGGTACAATCTCGGCTCATTGCAACTTCTACCTCCCAGGTTCAAGCGATTCTGGTGCCTCAGCCTCCTGAATAGCTGGCAATACAGGCTTATGCCACCGTGCCTGACTAGTTTTTGTATTTTTAGTAGAGACAGGTTTTCACCATGTTGGCCAGGCTGGTCTCAAACTCCTGACCTCAAGTGATCTGGCTGGCCTCCCAAAGTGCTGGGATTACAGGCGTGAGCCATTGTGCCAGCCATATTTAGTAAATTTAAATCACTTTTTATATATTGTTTGTATCTTATGGATAGAGAGTAGATAGAGATGTGATATACTTGAAATTTATTTTGCTGTAGGGTAAGGATCGGAGTAGATTATTTCTCAAAAACCAGCCACATGTTCCAGTCCCTGTTTATTGAATAAACATTCCCTTTCTGTTTTCTGATTTTCCTTTTATTACGTGCTAAATAATTACGTATACTAGTGTCTGTGGGTTTTCTCTTTTTTTCCTAGCAACTTGTTTATTCCTGTGCTGTTGTTATACTTTTGATGATTGTCATAACATTGTAAGAGAACTTCTAATTGGACTAACCTTTTTCTAATTTCTCACCTGTTGCAAAAGGGTAGCATAGTATCTTTGATCTTAAACCTCCATGATAGCCTAGTGAGGTTTTTTTCAGATAAAATTTTATAAGCCACTTACCTTATAAAAACTTTGACAAGGTATCTATGCTAACAAGCAAGGAACATAAATTACTTTTATAAAAAGTCAGATCTTAGTAGTAGGTACTGTGAAAGAAGCAAGCTAATGACTTGGAGTGTAAAGAGTGATACCACACACATCATCTTACTCCTAACATTTTCTGTTACAAAACATATGGAAACTTTACATAGCAGTTTTGCATCTTTATGAACCATTTGGTATTAACTCTCTTGTTTTTTGAGACAAAGTCTTACTTTGTCGCCCAGGCTGGAGTGCAGTGGCCCGATCAACGCTCACTGTAGCCTCAACCTCCTGGAGTCAAGGGATCCTCCTGCCTTAGCTTACTGAGCCTCCCAAGTAGTTGGGACTGCAGGCGTGGGCTACCATGCCTGGCTAATTTTTGTATTTTTTGTAGAGATTTGAGTGTTGTGTACCAAAAAACCTTTTTTGTCTCACTACAAAAGTTTTTTCAATACTATTTACTTATTTGAGACAGGGTCTGGCTCTGTCGCCGAGGCTGGATTACAGTGGCACAGTCTTGGTTCCCTGCAACTTCCGCCTCCCAGGCTCAAGCCACCCTCCCACCTCAGCTTCCTGAGTTGCTGGGACTATAGTTGCACACCCCCACACCCAGGTAATTTTTATATTTTTTCGTAGAGATGGGATTTTGCTTTGTTGCTCTTGCTGATCTCAAACTCCTGGGCTCAAAGAATCTGCCTGCCTTGGCCTCCCAAAGTGTTGGGATTACAGGCATGGGCCACTGTGCCCAACCCATTTTTTAAAAATTTTTCATTTTTGGGGCCAGGCGCGGTGGCTCAAGCCTGTAATCCCAGCACTTTGGGAGGCCGAGACGGGCGGATCACGAGGTCAGGAGATCGAGACCATCCTGGCTAACATGGTGAAACCCCGTCTCTACTAAAAAAAATACAAAAAACTAGCCGGGCGAGGTGGCAGGCGCCTGTAGTCCCAGCCACTCGGGAGGCTGAGGCAGGAGAATGGCGTAAACCCGGGAGGCAGAGCTTGCAGTGAGCTGAGGTCTGGCCACTGCACTCCAGCCTGGGCAACAGAGCGAGACTCCATCTCAAAAAAAAAAAAAAAAAATTTTTTTTAATTTTTGTGGATACGTAGCAGATGTATTTATTTATGGGTTACATGAGATATTTTGATACAAGCATTCAGTGCATAATAATCCCATCATGGAAGATGAGGTATCCATCCCCTCAAGCATTTACCATTTGTGTTACAAACAATCCAGTTATACTCTTAATTATTTTAAAATGTACAATTACATTATTTTTTATTATAGGCACCCTGTTGTGCTAGTAAATGCTAGGTCTTATTCATTCTGTTTTTTTGTACCCATTAACCATCCCCACTTTCCCCCATCCTACCTCCTATCCTTCTCAGCCTCTGGTAACTATGCTTCTACTTTCTATGTTCATGAGTTCAATAGTTTCAATTTTTTTTTTTTTTTTTTTGAGACGGAGTCTTACTCTGTTGCCCAGGCTGTAATGCAGTGGCACGATCTTGGCTCACTGCAACCTCTGCCTCCCTGATTCAAGGGATTCTTCCTGCCTTAGCCTCCTGAGTAGCTGGGACTACAGGCACCCACCACCATGTCTGGCTAATTTTTTTGTATTTTTAGTAGAGACAGGGTTTTACCATATTGACCAGGCTGGTCTTGAATTCCTGACCTTGTGATTCGCTTGTCTCGGCCTCCCAAAGTGCTGGGGTTACAGGTGTGAGGCACCGTGCCTGGCCAATTGCTTTAATTTTTAGCTCCCACAAATAAGTGAAAACATGTGAAGTTTATCTTTCTGTGTCTAGCTTATTTCACTTAACATAATGACTTCCAGTTCCATCCATGGTGTTGCAAACAACAGGATCTCATTCTTCTTATGGCTGAATAGTGCTCCATTATGTATAAGTAGCACATTTTCTTTATCCATTCATCTGTTGATGGTCACTTAGGTTGCTTCCAAATCTTGGCTATTGTGAATAGTGCTGTAATAAACATGGAAGTGCAGACATCTCTTTGATATACTGATTTCCTTTAATTTGGGTATATACCTAGGAGTGGGATCACTGGATCATATGGTAGCTCTATTTTTAGTTTTTTGAGGAACCTCCAAACTGTTCTTCATAGTAGTTATATTAATTTACATTTCCACCAGCCGTCTACAAGGATTCTCCTTCCTCCACATCCTCGCCTGCATGTTATTGCCTGATTTTGTATAAAAGCCATTTTAACTGTGATGAGATTATATCTCATTGTAGTTTTGATTTGCATTCCTCCGATAGTCAGTGATGTTGAGCAGCTTTTCATATACCGGTTTGCCATTTGTATGTCTTTTGAGAAATGTCTATTCAGATCTTTTGCCCAGTTCTGATTGGATTATTAGATTTTTTTTTTCCTGTAGAGTTGTATGAGCTCCTTTTGTATTTGGGGTATTAATCCCTTGCCAGATGGGTAGTTTGAAAATATTTTCTCCCATTCTGTGTGTTGTCTCTTGTTGATTGTTTACTTTGCTATGCAGAAGGTTTTTCACTTGATATGATCCCATTTGTCCATTTTTGCTTTGGTTGCCTGTGCTTGTGGGGTATTACTCAAGAAATCCTTGCCCACTCCAATGTTCTGGAGAGGTTCCCCAATGTTTTCTTTTAGTAGTTTCATAGTTTAGGTCTTAAATTTAAGTTTTTAATCTATTTTCATTTGATTTTTTTTATATGGTAAGAGATAGGGGGTCAAGCTTCATTCTTCTGCATAAAGATATCTAGTTTTCCCAGCACCATTGATTGAAGAGACTGTCCTTTCTCCGTTGTATGTTCTCGGCACCTTTGTCTAAAGTGAGTTCACTGTAGATGTATGGATTCATTTCTGCATTCTTTACTAGACTATTCCAGTGGTCTAATGTGTCTATTTTTATGCCAGTGTCATGCCATTTTGGTTACTCTAACTGTAGTATAATTTGAAGTCAGGTAATGAAATTCCTCGTTTTGTTCTTTTCCTTAGGATAGCTTTGGCTGTTCTGGGTCTTTTGTGGTTCCGTGTAAATTTTAGGATCTTTTCTCTTTTCTTTTCTTTTTTCTTTTTTTTCTTCTCTTTTCTTTTTTCTTTTTTTTTTCTTTTCGAGGGAGGTTGGGGGGCGGAACAGAGTCTCGTGTGTCACCCAGGCTGGAGTGCAGTGGCATAGTCTCCGCTCACTGCAACCTCTACCTCCCAGGTTCAAGCGATTCTCGTACCTCAGCCTCCTGAATAGCTGGGATTACAGGTACCCGCCACCTTGCCTGGCTAATTTTTGTGTTTTTAGTAGAGATGGTGTCTTGCCGTGTTGGCCAGGCTGGTCTTGAACTCCTTGCCTCAAGTGATCCACCCGCCTCGGCCTCCTGAAGTACTGAGATTGCAGGCATGAGTCACCACGCCCGGCCTAAGATTGTTTTTCCTACTTTTGTGAAGAACATTATTGATATTTTTATAGGGATTGCATGAAATCGATAGATT
Organism: Piliocolobus tephrosceles; assembly: GCF_002776525.5. Classification (NCBI taxonomy): domain Eukaryota; kingdom Metazoa; phylum Chordata; class Mammalia; order Primates; family Cercopithecidae; genus Piliocolobus; species Piliocolobus tephrosceles. The sequence goes on along the minus strand of NC_045443.1, from coordinate 31,572,868 downwards.
GCTTTGGGGAGAATGGGCATTTTAACAATATTGAGTCTTCCAACCCATGAATATGGAATATCTTTCCAGTTTTTTGTGTCCTCTTCAATTTCTTGCTCCAGTGTTTTAGTTTTCATTGTAGAGACTTTTCATTTATTTGGTTACTAGGTATTTAATTTTATTTGTAGTTATTGCAACTGGGATTACTTTCTTGATTTCTTTTTTAGATTGTGTGCTGTTGGCATATAGAAATGCTAGATTTTTGTAGGTTGATTTTGTATCTTGCAACTTTACTGATTGTGTATCAGTTCTAATAGTTTTTTGGTGGAGTCTTTAGGTTTTTCCAAATATGAGATCATATCATCTGCAAACAAGGATAACTTGACTCCTTCTTTTCCAATTTGGATGCCCGTTATATCTTTCTCTTGTCTGATTGCTGTAGCTAGGACTTCTAGTACTGTGTTGAATAACAGTGGTGAAAGTAGATATTCTTGTTGTGTTCCAGATCTTAGAGGAAAGGATTTTTTTTTTCCTCGTCAGTATGATACTAGCTGAGAGTCTGCCATATATGGTTTAATTACGCTAAGGTACGTTTCTTCTACACCCAGTTTTTTTAAGGTTTTTATTATGAAGGGATGTTGAATGTTATCGAGTGGTTTTTCAGCATCCATTGAAATGATCATATGGTTTTCGTCCTTCATTTTGTTGATATGATGATATATCAGATTGATTGATTTGCATATGTTGAACCATCCTTGCATCCCTGGGATAAATTCTGTTTAGTCATGATGAATGATCTTTTTAATGTGTTGTTGATTTTGGTTTGTTAGTATTTTGTTGAGGATTTTTGCGTTGATTTTCATCAGTGATATTGGTCTGTAGCTTTTTTTCTTTTAATATGTCATATGTCTTTGATTTTGGTATAAAGGCCTCATAGAGTGAATTTGGAATTATTCCCTTCTCCCCTAGTTTTCAGAATAGTTTGAGTAGGATTGGTATTTGTTCTTTAAATGTCTGGTTTTCTTCTGTAGTGAAGCCATCAGGTCCCAGGCTTTTCTTTTCTGGGAGATTTTTTAATTATGGCGTTGATGTTGTTGCTTGTTATTGGTTTGTTCAGGTTTTGGATTTCTTCATGGCTCAATCTTGGTAGGTTATATGTATTTAGGAATTTATCCATTTTCTCTAGATTTTCTGATTTATTGGCATATAGTTGGTCATAGCAGCCACTGATCATCCTTTGAATTTCTGTGGTATCAGTTGAATGTTTCCTTCCTAATCTCTGATTTTAGTTAGTTGTGTCTTCTCTTTTTCTTAGTCTGTCTAGCAGTTTGTCAATTTTTTTTCCAAAAAAAAAAAAGCGTTTTGTTTCTTTGAAGTTTTGTAATTTTTTTTTTGTTTCAGTTTCACTTATTTCTGCTCTGATCTTTATTTTTTGTTTTGTTTTGTTTTGTTTTGTTATGTATTTTGAGATGAAATCTCGCTCTGTTACCCACCCTGGAGTGCAGTGGCACGATCTTGGCTCACTGCAACCTCTGTCTCACAGGTTCAAGCTATCCTCCTGCCTCAGCCTCCCGAGTAACTGAGATTACAGGCGCACACCACCACGCTCGGCTAATTTTTTGAATTTTTAGTAGAGATGGGGTTTCACCAAGTTGTCCAGTCTTGTCTTGAACTCCTGACATCAAGTGATCCACCTGATTACAGGCATGAGCCACTGTGCCCGGCCTGATCTTTATTATTTCTTCTACTAATTTGGGGTTTGGTTTGCTCTTGCTTTTCTAGTTCTTTAATATGCATCGTTAAATGGTTGTTTATTTGAGGTTTTTTTTCTTTTTTGATGTAGGCACTTATAGTTCTAAACTTGCCTCTTAGTACTTCTTTTGTTGTATCCCATCGATTTTTGTATGTTGTATTTCCTTTATCATTTATTTCAATAAAATTTTCAATAATTCCAGTTATTGATTTCTAGTTTTATTCCATTGTGGTCAGAGAAGATGCTTGGTGTTATTTCAGTTTTTTTAATGTTTTAAGACTTGTTTTGTGACATAAGTTACGGTCCATCCTTGAGAATGATCCATGTGCTGAGGAAAAGAATGTGTACTCTGCAGCTTTGGGATGAAATATTGTGTGTATATCTATTAGGTCCATTTGGTCTGTAGTGCAGATTAAGTTAGATGTTTGTTGATTTTCTCTCTGGAAGATCTGTCAAATGCTGAAAATGGGATGCTGAAGTTTCCAGCTATTATTATATTGGGGTCTGTCTCTTTTTTTAGCTGTAACAATATTTGCTTTATGTATCTGGGTGCTCCAGTGTTGCGTCCATATACAATTACAATTGTTACATCTTGCTGAATTGCCCCCTTTATCATTATATAGTGACCTTCTTTGTCTCTTCTTAGTTTTTGTCTTGAAATCTGTTTCGTCTGATATGTGTGTAGCTACTAGTCTTTTTTGATTTCCATTGTCATGGAATATGTTTTTCCACCCCTTTATTTTCAGTCTATGTGTGTCTTTGTAGGTGAAGTGTGCTTCTTGTAGGCAACAGACAACAGATCACTGAGTCTTGTGTTGTGTTTTGTTTTGTTTTTTAATCCCTTTAGCCACTCTGTTTTTTTTATTGGGGAGCTTAGTCCATTTACATTCAGTGTTATTATTGATGAGCAAGGGCTTACTCCTTCCATTTTTTTTTTTTTTTTCTTTTGCTTGTTTTCTGGTTGTTTTGTGGGTCTTGTCTTCCATCCTTCCTTTCTGTCTTCCTTTTAGTGAAGGTGATCTTCTCTGGTGGTATGATTTTAATTTCCTATTTTTTATTTTCAATGTATCTGTTGTATGCTTTTTGATTTGAGGTTACCATGAGGCTTGCAAATACTATCTTATAACCTATTATTTTACACTAATAGCCTAACACTGTTTGCATAAACAAACAAGCAAAAAGAAAACTAATAAACACTCCACACCTAAACTTCATCCCCCTGCTTTTTAACTTTTTGTTTTTATTTATATCTTATTGTACTGTGTGTCTTGAAAAGTTGTTGTAGTTATTTTTTGTTTATCTTTTAGTCTACTTAAAATAAGAGTAATTTACACACCACAATTACAGTGTTATTCTGTGTTTCTCTGTATAATTACTGTTATCAGTGAGTTTTGTACCTTGAGATAATTTCTTAATGCTCATTAATGTCCTTTTCTTTCTGATTGAACTATACCTGTTAGCATTTCTTCTAGGCTAGGTCTGGTGTTGATGAAATCCCTCAGTGTGTGTTTGTCTGGGAAAGTCTTTGGTTCTCTATGTTTGAAGTATATTTTAGCCAGATACATTATTCTGGGGTAAAAGTTTTTTTCCTTCAGCATTTTAAATATGTCATGCAACAGTCCTGGCCTGTAAGGATTCCACTGAAAAGTCTGCTGCCAAATGTATTGGAGTTCTGTTGTATATTGTTTCTTTTCTGTTGCTGCTTTTAGGATTCTTTCTTTAGCCTTGACCTTTGGGAATTTGATTATTAAATGCCTTGAGATAGCCTTTTTTGGGTTAAATCTGCTTGGTGTTCTATAATCTTCTTATATTTGGATATTGATGACCTTTTCTAGGTTTGGAAAGTTCTCTGCTATTATTTCTTTGAATAAACCTTTTTTTAAAAAATAAACCTTCTATTCCTATCTCTTTCTCTGCCTCCTTAAGATCAATAACTCTTAGGTTTCTCCTTTGAGGCTATTTTCTAGATCCTGTAGGTGCGCTTCATTCTTACTCTTTTTTCTTGTGTCCCATCTGACTGTATTTTCAAATAGTCTCAGGCTCACTAAATCTTTCTTCTGCTTGATCCTTCTGCTATTAAAAAACTCTGATGCATTCTTCAATGTCAGTTGCATATTTCACCTCCAGAATTTCTGCGTGGTTCTTTTTAATTATTTAAATCTCCTTGTTAAATTTATCTGATAGAATTCTGAACTCCTCCATGTTACCTTGAATTTTGTTGAGTTTTCTCAAAACAGCTATTTGAATTCTGTGTCTGAAAGGTCACTGTATTAGTCCATTCTCGAATTGCTATGAATACCTGAGACTGGGAAATTTATAAATAAAAGAGGTTAAATTGGCCCATGTTTCCACAGGCTGTACAGGAAACATGATTTTGACATCTGCTTGACATCTGAGGGTGCCTCAGGAAACTTACAATCGTGGTGGAAGTCAAAGTGGGAGCAAGGCGTCTCACATGGTCAGAAGCAGGAGGAAGAGGGGCAGAGAGGTGCTACACGCTTTTAAACAACCAGATCTTGCGATAACTCACTATCAGGAGAACAGTACCAAGGGGATGGTGCTAAACCGTTCATCAAGGACCACCCCCATGATCCAGTCACCTCCCACCAGGCCCCACCTCCAACACTGGAGATTATAATTTGACATGATATTTGGTGGGGATACAGATTCAAACCAGATCAGTCACATATCTCAGTTTCTCCAAGATTGGTCCTTGCTGCCTTATTTAGTTCATTTGATGAGGTCATGTTTTCCTGGATGGTCTTGATACTTGCAGATGTTTGTTGGTGTCTGGGCATTGAAGAGTCAGGTATTTATTGTAGCCTTTGCAGTCTAGACTTTTTTTTACCCATTCTTCTTAGGAAGGCTTTCCAGATATTTGAACTTGGGTATTGTGATGTAAGTCATATCTACATTAGGGGGCACCCCAAACCTAGTAACCTGTGGTTCTTACGGATTTGTAGAGTTACCGCCTTGGTAGTTTTGGATAAGACCTGGATGAATTCTCTGGATTACCAGGCAGAGACTCTAGTTCTCTTCACTTATTTTCTCCCAAACAAACTGAGTCAGAGTGTGTGTGTGTGTGTGTGTGTGTGTGTGTGTGTGTGTCTATCTGTGCTAATCCACCTGGAGCTGGGGTGGGGTGACGGAGTCACCCCTGTGGCTACCACCACCGGGACTATGCTGGGTCAGACCTGAAGCCATGAGTATATCTTTATCCCTAGTGTTCACTGAACAGCCTACAGTGGACACTTAGGTCCCAGAGCGTATAGCATAAGGGGCAGATGTTCATGCAGTGATGGTGGATGGCTGGACACCCCTGCACAGTACCTGCAAGTGGTACCAGAGTGGCTTCTTTCTTACTTCAGCGTGATGCAGATATCAATGCCCAAACAAAAACCTTTTTTTTTTTTTTTTAAGACAGGGTCTTGCTCTGTCACCCAGGCTGGGGTGCAGTGGTACAATCTGCACTCACTGCAACTCCACCTCCCAGATTCAAGTGATCTTCCTGCCTCAGCCTCCCAAGTAGCTAGGACTACAGGCACACACCACCACACCCAGTTAATCAAACCAAAGCTTCTTGACCGCCTTGCATCTTGTGGCTGGGAAAGGAGATAGCACAGATAACCTAGAGCTCCTCCTGATGAACCATTACATCAAACCAGGGCTGAAAAACAACTTCGAAGACACGGCATTTGATATTGCCAGGAGGACAAGTATATGTGGAAGGCTATACAAATTCTTCTCCTCAGTCTTAATGGTTTTAGTAATTTTAAGTGTCTAAGTGCCAGTGGCTCCTTTGTGTAAGATGTAAAATATTCCCATAAGACAAAGTTGACTTAAAACATCTTACTGCAAAAATTCAGTGGTAAGGTATTATGTTCCTTCAAGTGAAATGCCTGATCTGGTATCAGAATGTATTTGAAAGGTGTTTGGATATATCTTTAATGATTTTTGTGGAGCTTGTGATTTTTATCAGCAATAATTTTAACTTGCCTGGACTTAAACACTTGACATAACTTTGGGAGGCCGAGGCAGGCAGATCACTTGAGGTCAGGAGTTCGAGACCAGCCTGGCCAACATGGTGAAACCCTGTCTCTACTAAAAATACAAAATAAAAATAAAAATAAAGAGCTGGGTATCGTGGCACATGCCTGTAATCCCAGCTACTTGGGAGGCTGAGGCGTGAGAATCACTTGAACCTGGAAGCCAGAGGTTGCAGTAAGCCAAGATCGCACCACTGCACTCCAGCCTGGGCCACAAAGTGAGACACTCTGCCCCCAAAAACAAACAAAAAACCAAACTTGACGCGGGTTGAACAGAAACATTATTTTTGGTGCTGATCCAAGAGAAATGTATTTTTAAATATTGTACATCCTGGATCTTTGTTGAGTATGTAGTATATTGATACATATTTTTATAAGGTGAGGTAACTCAAAATTTAAGTCTTAAATATTCTGATGCAGTCATCTGTCTTCTCTACATTACCATAGCCAGTTACTTTCATTTTAAACTAGAAGAACTAACATATTAGTGACGTGAATCTTCATAAGTTAAAGAAAAAAAAAAAATCAAAAAACCTAGATGTTTGTCTTTTAGACAATAGGTAATTTTTAGGAAAGCACTTAGCTAGGTGTTTCATCCATGAATGTTGTATACTGCCTACCCTACCACAGTTCACACAATTCTGTGGATAGTCCTCCCTGGTCAACCTACATGTAATCTTTATTTTAATGGTGAATCAGTATGACCTTTTAGACATGCATACAACTACATTGTGGTCAAAGAGATCATAGTGTATCTACTATCCAACTGGTTTTACCTGCCTAATCCTGCTGATTTGAGCACTGCCTATATAATCTCTTGAGTTCACAGGAAATGTTGGTTTTCCAAGGTCTTCATTTTATGGAAACCATACAAAGGCAAAGTGATAAGGGAAAAGGAATTCTAAAAGTGAGGGGATTATTATTATATTGAGGCTAAAACCACAAAGTGGCTCAGGCTTTAAAAAAAAAAAACAGTATGGATAGTGACAAAAAGCATGATATAAACATTCAAGAAAATAAAGTATAAGTTTTAACAACAAAAACCATTTCTAGATTACTTATAATATCTAATACAATGTAAATGCCATGTAAACAGTTGTACTGTATTTTTTATTTGTTGTACTGTATTTTTTGTTGTTGTATTGGCTTTTTAAATTGTTTTTTTTTCTTCAAACATTTTCAATCCACAGTTGGTCATGTCTTCAGATGCAGAACCATAGATTTGGAAAGCCTACTGTAATAGGGCAAATTTAAGCATTCGTATTTTAACAATATTTAATAGCTCACAATATTTAATGTGAGCTTATTTACATGTAGTTTCTTTAATCAGATCAAAAGGATGATTATCCAATGACTTGTGCAAGCTCTTAGTCTCCAAAGCTTAGGAAAGAACTGCAGGTGATGTAGTCCAAGTCAATGAAATAAGCCTCAGAAAACCGATGCCTACAAATTGTGACTTGTTAAAATCAGAGTCCTATTTGTAATGTCTGAACCCAGAACTTGATCCTAGGTCTTCTGGTCCCACGGTAAACTTTTCTCTCATTGTACAAAATATTCAGCCAGTGAAATAATCATCAACATATCTAAGATGGAACATGCTGTCTTTCATTTCAAACCAGATCCTCTTCCAGTCTTCCCTTTTGGAACAAGTTAGTACCACAATCTAACTAGTTGCTAAAGCCAGATACTTATAAGTTATCTGAATACCTCATTCTTCCCCATCCCCCATATCTGATTTTATCTTCAATAACTTATCAGGTGCCATCAGTTTTATCTCCTATATAGGTCTCAAATCTACCCGTTTCTCTCTATCATTCTCACACCTCCCTATTTCACTACAATATAACTCACTAATTTTCTCACAAGTCTATCCTGACCATTCTCCCATCTGTGTTCTCCATAGTGAAGCCAGAATAATCTTTTTAAAGTTAGAATTTTTCCCCCTCCCTGCCTGGTCTCTTCTACACCACTTAAAACCACCTCAATGATTTTTCCATTGCTGTTATATTGAGATCTATAAGCCTAAACTTCTTAGCAAACCCTGCCCACCCTCTTGTCTTAAACCTCCCCTCTCTCCCTGTGTCTTTGCCCTCCAGACACATTGGACTTATTTTGATTTTGGAATGCTTCCTACCCATTTCCCCCATCCCCCAGTCTTTGCCTAATTAATGACTATTCTTTAAGTCCTAGGTCAGGCATCTGTCTCTCAGGGAAGTCTCTGACATCGCAGAGTACTCCATGCCACCCCTTTATTTTAATCAACATTAAGTAAACTGTGCTTCTTTCTTTCAGAGAATTATCTCACTTTATAGCCATATAGTCATAATTGCAATCCTTTGATTAATGTCAGTCTTCTCCCCAAACTGGAAATTCCATGAGAGCAGGCATTTGTTATTTTTTGTCCCCTGGTGTATTTTTTTATCCTGTGTTGTATTTCCAGTACACAGCACAGTGAAATGGCTCCATAAACATTACCTGAGTAAGTGAAGTAATTCTCTGTAAGGTCTGGCTAAAGACCTTCATGTCTCCAAATAAGTAGCCTACAAGTATCTCTCTATTCTGATTTTACTTTTAGGCCAGTTCCAGCTTTCCTGATATAGTGAGTAGAATGGAGTTATAAGCTCAGTTTTGCCCGGAGAGATCAAGGCAGTTGCAGGGTCCATCAGTATTTAAGTGAATTTTGAACTTAATGAGATTCTTAAATTCATTCTGGAAGGAATGTAATTCTAGGTTGACTATAGCCACAATAGCATGATGCCAGGAATCAGGACTTAAAAGGCTTTTCTTGTGGAAGTAACTTCCGAATCAAATCCCAAAGTAAACCTGTAGTACTTATTGTCAGTCCAAGGAATTCATCTCAGAAAAAAAAAAAAAAAATCAGTTTACCATAGTATATGTGAATTAAATGAGTTAATACCAGTTAGTGCTTGCTGGGCATGGTGGCTCACTCCTGTAATCCCAGCACTTTGGGAGGCTGAGGCAGATCCCTTGAGGTCAGGAGTTCAAGACCAGCCTGGCCAACATGGTGAAACACTGTCTGTACTAAAAATACAAAACTTAGCGGGGCGTAGTGGCACGCGCCTGTAATCCTAGCGACTCAGGAGGCTGAGGCAGGAGAATCACTTGAACCCAGGAGGCGGAGATTGCAGTGAGCCCAGACTGCGCCATTGCACGCCAGCCTGGGCGACAGAGCGAGACTCCATCTCAAAGTAAAAAGGACAAAAAAACAAAAAAAAAAACAGGTTAGTTCTAAGCATAGTTATTAACTCATAGTAAGATATAAAAATGTTAGGTAATGTGTGTAGAGCCAAAGAGACTTTGAGTCAACATTATGCCTAATGTTAAATGTATTAAGAACTTTTTAATTCAGGAAAGCATGCATTTCTTTGAACACTGCATAAACTGAACTGTGTTGAAAATAATTACTTAGCCAGTTTCTGCTTCCCTTTTGTGTTTAGGACCTTTCTCAATTTTACCCATTCTTATCATTTAAAAGCCCTTTTTAGATCCCTAGAGTAAAATAGGAGATGAATCTTGGCTGAATTACTAGAAATAGGAAGATTTTAGCTGATTACCTCACTGGCAACTTTGATAGCAGCAACTTACACTTGAGATCCCAGGCTTGGGTTCCTCTAAGGCTTAAAGCTTTCAGAGGTAAATGTACTTATTTTGTTAAGGAAATTCTTTACAGACTCTTTTCCTTCAATAATTTTCATTATGTCTGAACATGGCTTTAACTTGCCAAATTTCCCTTCTTTGTTTAGTATAATTATTTTTAAAGAGTGAGAAAATGTGTGTTCTATTTTTAAAATTTAATATTTTTTCAATTCTGACATATTCAACTATGGTTTATTTTCATTTTCAGGTATTTAGCAATGTTAATTCAAACCTGAGAGTTTTAAACTATGTTGGAATAATGGATCCCATTGAGAATATAATAAAATGTTTTGAACCTTCTTTCTAGAAAAATGTTTGCATATTCAAAATATTGTACACAGTGTTTCACTTTTCACAAATAATCCTGAAACTGATTCATATATTGTTTTTATTTTTATTTTTTTTGAGATGAAGTCTCGCTCTGTCACCCAGGCTGGAGTGCAATGGCACAGTCTTGGCTCACTGCAACCTCCCCCTCCCGGGTTCAAGCCATTCTCCTGCCTCAGCCTCTTAAGTAGCTGGGACTACCGTCATGTGCCACCATGCCCAGCTAATTTTTGTGTTTTTAGTAGTGACAGGGTTCACCATGTTGGCCAGGCTGGTCTTGAACTCCTGACCTCAAGTGATCCGCCTGCCTCAGCCTCCCAAAGTGCTGGGATTACAGGCATGAGCCACCGTGCCTGGCCGCATATATTGTTTTTCAAAAATGTTGCTCCTCTTTAGATATGTGACTAGTATATTGTCATTTAGTTAACATGTCCAGTTGTATTGAGTTTCATTAAAATTGATTTATAGTGCTATAGTGTTTAATTTGTATAACACAAAGTTTCTAGATCCTTCTAGAAGCCAGTAATAAAATAAAAAAATGCAGTTGTGCTAAGTGGGTTTTTGGGAGAATGCAGAATTTTAAGCAATGGCTATTTGTATGGCATTTATAGCAGTTTTTATCTATGTTTTAAAAATGTAAGAGATTCTTAATAAAATGATTTTGTGTTGGGCATTTTTTAAAGGATGTTTTCTTTTTTTAGAAAAATTATTTTTAAATTTTTATTTATTTATTTTGAGACTGGGCTATGAGACTGGCCAAGTTTTGTATTTTTGGTAGAGGTGGGGTTTCACCATGTTGCTCAGGCTGGTTTCGAACTCCTGGGCTCAAGCGATCCACCCACCTTGGTCTTCCAAAGTGAGGTGTGAGCCACTGTGCCCAGCCTAAAGGATGTTTTCTTGAGTGATGGCTGTTGAATTATTTTGGTCGGACTTGGAATGCTTTTGTGGAATGTTTAAGTGGAATATTGATTCTAAGTTTCCTGTCTCAGGGATCCTGGACCTGCCATTTGATTAGCTGCATACATTTTTAAATTGAGGGGAACCAGAAAATCTTCCAAGATCTTTGAGTGCTGTGGACTCCTTTGGATGCAGTTTTCTTAAAGAACTGCTGGACCCATTCAGTCTTAGGATGGCTGGGGTTGTAAGATTTTCTCTAGTTTTTTCCTGCCCTGTCAGGCATCTTGTGATTTCATAGATTGCTGTCATCATCTCCCTTGGTTATCTCATCCAATACCTCATGACTTTTTTTTTTTTTTTTTGAGACAAGAGTCTTGCTCTGTCACCCAGGTTGGAGTATAGTGGTGCGATCTCAGCTCACTGCACCCTCTGCCTCCTGGGTTCAAGCAATTCACCCTACCTTAGCTTCCTGAGTAGCTGGGATTACAGGCACCCGCCACCATGCCAGGCTAATTTTTGTATTTTTTAGTAGAGACAGAGTTTCTCCGTGTTGGCCAGGGTGGTCTTGAACTCCTGACCTCAGGTAGTCGCCTGCCTCAGCCTCCTAAAGTGCTGGGATTACAGGTGTGAGCCACCGTGCCCAACCTTCGTGACTTTTTTTTTTTTTTTTTTTGAGATGGAGTCTTGCTCTGTCGCCCAGGCTGGAGTACAGTGGCACAATCTCGGCTCACTGGCAACCTCCGCCTCGTGGGTTCTCACCATTCTCCTGCCTCAGCCTCCCGAGTAGCAGGGACTACAGGCGCCCGCCACCACACCCAGCTAGTTTTTTGTATTTTTAGTAGAGACAGGGTTTCACCATGTTAGCCAGGATGGTCTTGATCTCCTGACCTCATGATCCACCCGCCTCAGCCTCCCAAAGTGCTGGGATGACAGGCGTGAGCCACCACGCCCGGCCCCCTCATGACTTTAATATAATCCAATATCAGCTCTTTACAGATGAGTCCTAAATCTACCTCTCCAGCCTAGACCTCTCTCCTGAAATCCAGACTTAAATATATCTGACTGCTGTCTTAACATCTCCAGTTTGAATTGGCATCCCAAAATCAGTATGTTCAAAACTGGATTCCTGTTGTTTCCTCAGAAATGTAATCTTCCCCTTGTCAGTTGACAGTGCAGTCTCTCAAAAGCCTTGCACCCTTTCTTTATTCCTCTCTTTCTGTCTTACTTCATGTTTAGTCTGTTAGTATTGTTGCCTCACCCTTCCAAATATATCCAGAATTCAAATACATTCTCACTATCTCCACTGCTACCACCTTGGTCAGAGATACTTTTACCTCTTAGGTAGATTAAATGTTAGGTCCTAATACCTGGAACCTGAATGTTAACATTATTTGGAAAACAATATCTTTACAGATGTGATTCAGGATGTTGAGATGCGGAGATTATCCTGGTTGGCTCTAAATGCTATCATATGTACCATTCTAGAGAGAGGCAAAGAGAGATTTGACGCACACAGGAGGAGGTGACGTGAAGACAGAGGCAGAGTTTAGAGGGAGGCATCTGTAAGCCAAGGAATGCCCATAGGAACTAGAATTTGGAAGAAACAAGAAATGAATTTTCCCCTAGACCCTCTGGAGGGAGTTCGGCCTCTCTGACACCTTGATTTCAGACCGGTAATACTGATTTCTGACTTCTGACCTCCAGAACCTTGAAAGAATAAATTTCAAGCCATATCATTTGAGGTCATTTGTTACAGCAGCCATTGGAAATTAATACATTCCCCTGTTTAGGATTTCAACCAAAGTTGTTCATTGTGTTTGGATTTTATGACCTTGTTAATCTAAAATAATTCCCCTCACCTTTTTTGTTTTTCATGACACTGACTGTTTTTAATTTAAAAAGTCTGGGAATATTGTCTTGCAGACTATCCCATATTGTGGAATTACCTGATTGTTTCCTCATAATTAGATTCACATTAAACATTTTTTCCAAGAATACCATGTAGGTGATGTTGCATAAAGCATATTATTAATACAACTGCCAGAGTGATTTTTTTTTTCTTTTTCCCGGATGGAATCTTGCTCTGTCACCCAGGCTAGAGTGCAGTGGCACGATCTCATCTCACTGCAACTTCCACCTCCCGGGTTCAAGCAATTCTCGTGCCTCAGCCTCCCGAGTAGCTGGGATTATAGACGCGGGCCACCATGCCCAGCTAGTTTTTGTATTTTTAGGCCCACCTCGGCCTCCCAAAGTGCTGGGCTTATAGGCTTCAGCCACTGCGCCCAGCCTGGAGTGATTCTTTTAAAGCATTAAGTCAAAGCACGGCATTCCTCTGTTCAAAAGTCTCCAGCGGCCTCCCATTTGTTCAGAGGAAAAGCCAGATCCCTCATATGATCTGACCACCCGTAACCTCTGGAGCTTTCTCTCCCCTTCACTGATTATATTGCTTTTGTCTTGCTATTTCCCGGTCTGAGCATGCTCCTGTCTTATGACCTTTGCCTTAGCTGTTCTGGTTGCTTGGAAAGCTCTTCCCCCCGTGTATCTTTTGGCTCACTGTCTCACCTCCTTCATGTCTGCTTAAGTGCCCTGTGTCAGTGAGTCCTTTCCAGATGACTATTTTTTAAATTGTGGTTCTCCACCGGCTTCCCACTGCCGATCCCTCAATGCTACTTTACTGTTGTGTTTTTCCATATTACCCTCTCTCATACCGTGTAACTTACTATGTTTATTGTTTATTGCCTGCTTTCTCTACTGAACTATAAGCACCATGGTGGCAGGAATCTTTGTTTTGTTCCCAGAGTCATCCCATGATGTTATGTTCATAGCAGGCACAAAATAATTTGTTGAATGGATGAATATGAAAATACTTCAGGATGAATATATCCTTCTTTGCCTTATAATTCACAGTGGAGTCACAACTGTATTTCAAAATAACTTTGGATGTGCAGAAGAGTTCCAAAGACGGTGTAGAATTCCTGTTTGCCCTTCACCCAGTTTGTCCAAGTGTTAACATTTCACATAACCAATGTACATTTATCAAAACTAAGAAATTGGCCGGGCGCGGTGGCTCAAGCCTGTAATCCCAGCACTTTGGGAGGCCGAGACGGGCGGATCACAAGGTCAGGAGATCGAGACCATCCTGGCTAACACGGTGAAACCCTGTCTCTATTAAAAATACAAAAAACTAGCCGGGCGAGGTGGCGGGCGCCTGTAGTCCCAGCTACTCCGGAGGCTGAGGCAGGAGAATGGCGTAAACCCGGGAGGCGGAACTTGCAGTGAGCTGAGATCCGGCCACTGCACTCCAGCCCGGGCGACAGAGCAAGACTCCGTCTCACAAAAAAAAAAAAAAAAAAAAAAAAAAAAACTAAGAAATTGACATTGGAATAATACTATTAACTAAACTCCAGGCTTCACTTGGATTTCACAAATTTTTCCACTAATACCCTTTTTCTGTTCCACTGTCCAATCCAGGATCCCACATTGCATTTTTTTTGGGGGGACGGAGTTTTGCTCTTGTTGCCCAGGCTGGAATGCAATGGCACGATCTCGGCTCACGGCAACCTCCACCTCCCAGGTTCAAGTGAATCTCCTGCCTCAGCCTCCCTAGTAGCTGGGATTACAGGCATGTGCCACCACACCCGGCTAATTTTGTATTTTTAGTAGAGACAGGGTTTCTCCATGTTGGTCAGGCTGGTCTCGAACTCCCAACCTCAGGTGATCCGCCTGCCTTGGCCTCCCAAAGTGCTGGGATTACAGGTATGAGCCACCATGCCCGGCCCACATTGCATTTAGTTACGTCTCTTTAGTCTCCCCTAATCTGTGCAGAGACTACTTCTTAAAAAATTCTTGTGGATTATTTGCCTAAGTGAATATTTCTTTTGTTTATGCCTCAGCATTCACATCATGTGAATATTTCTAAAGGAAAGAAAGGTAAAACTTCAGAGCGCTAGAATATATAGCCACAGGGCGTTGTTGAACTTTATACGTGATCACAGGATTTGACATATTTTCTGGGTCAAATGCAGAGTTTATCTAGTCTCTTCTCTTCTGCCATCAGAGCTTCCCAATCCTGTTCATGTTGTCATTTGAAGAGGTGAATCCTAGCATAACCATTAACTGTTTGTGACATTTTAATAGGTAAATGTAATTATTTCTGTAGCAAAATGAAGATGTGTTAGGTACCTACCCTGTGTAATGAACTGTATCGAACTCCTCCTTGTGAAGGGGGTTGTAAAGAAATTTGAATAAGTTTTTTACTAGCCTAGGTTCTAACATAGGTAATATATAACTAACAGATTATAATAACTGGTTTGATAGCACAGATGAAATTATTAATGTTAACTGGGTAAGGTGAGAAATAGGGAGAAGATCACATTTAAACTTGCCCTTCCAAGTATTAATAGAATTTTTTAAAAATTTTATTTGAAATCTCCTCAAGCTGATAAGCAACTTCAGCAAAGTCTCAGGATACAAAATCAATGTGCAAAAATCACAAGCATTCTTATACACCAATAACAGACAGAGAACCAAATCATGAATGAATTCCCCTTCACAATTGCTTCAAAGAGAATAAAATACCTAGGGATCCAACTTACAAGGGATGTGAAGGACCTCTTCAAGGAGAACTACAAACCACTGCTCAGTGAAATAAAACAGGACACAAACACATGGAAGAACATTCCATGCTCATGGATACGAAGAATCAATATCGTGAAAATGGCCATACTGCCCAAGGTAATTTATAGATGCAGTGCCATCCCCATTAAGCTACCAATGACTTTCTTCACAGAATTGAGAAAAACTGCTTTAAAGTTCATATGGAACCAAAAAAGAGCCCGAATTGCCAAGATAATCCTAAGTCAAAAGAACAAAGCTGGAGGCATCACGCTACCTGACTTCAAACTATACTACAAGGCTACCGTAACCAAAACAGCATGCTACTGGTACCAAAACAGAGATACAGACCAGTGGAACAGAACAGAGCCCTCAGAAATAATACCACACATCTGCAGCCATCTGATCTTTGACAAACCTGACAAAAAAAGAAATGGGAAAAGGATTCCCTATTTAATAAATGGTGCTGGGAAAATTGGCTAGCCATAAGTAGAAAGCTGAAACTGGATCCCTTCCTTACTCCTTACACAAAAATTAATTCAAGATGGATTAGAGACTTAAATGTTAGACCTAAAACCATAAAAACCCTAGAAGAAAACCTAGGCAATACCATTCAGGACATAGGCATGGGCGAGGACTTCATGTCTAAAACACCAAAAGCAACAGCAACAAAAGCCAAAATTGACAAATGGGATCTAATTAAACTAAAAAGTTTCTGCATAGCAAAAGAAACTACCATCAGAGTGAACAGGTAACCTACAGAATGGGAGAAAAATTTTGCAATCTACTCATCTGACAAAGGGCTAATATCCAGAACCTACAAAGAACTCAAACAAATTTACAAGAAAAAAACAACCCCGTCAAAAAGTGGGCAAAGGATATGAACAGACACTTCTCAAAAGAAGACATTTATGCAGCCAACAGACACATGAAAAATGCTCATCATCACTAGCCATCAGAGAAATGCAAATCAAAACCACAATGAGATACCATCTCACACCACTTAGAATGGCAATCATTAAAAAATCAGGAAACAACAGGTGCTGGAGAGGATGTGGAGAAATAGGAACACTTTTATACTGTTGGTGGGACTGTAAACTAGTTCAACCATTGTGGAAGACAGTGTGGTGATTCCTCAAGGATCTAGAACTAGAAATACTATTTGACCCAGCCATCCCATTACTGGATATATACCCAAAGGATTATAAATCATGCTGCTATAAAGACACAGGCACACGTATGTTTATTGTGGCACTATTCACAGTAGCAAAGACTTGGAACCAACCCAAATGTCCATCAATGACAGACTGGATTAAGAAAATGTGGCACATATACACCGTGGAATACTATGCAGCCATAAAAAAGGATGAGTTCGTGCCCTTTGTAGGGACCTCATATAATTTTTTAAAATGGCTTTATTGAGATATTAACGTATACATATCAAGTGCACCATTTAAAGCAAACAATTCAATTGCCTATGCATATATTCACAGAGTTGTGCAACCATCCCACAATAAATTTTAGAACATCTTCATCAGCCACAAAAGAAAAACCATACCTGTGTTCACTCACCATTCTCCCCTTCACTCAGCTCCTGGCAACAAATATTCTTTATATCTCTGTAAACTTGCCTATTCTTGTATTTCGTATAATTAGAATTGTACAGTATGTGTCTGACATCTTTCACTTTGCATAACATTTTCAAGATTCATCCACATTGTAGCACCTATCAGTATTTCGTTCCTATTTATTGCTGGATATTCTATTTTATAGAATTATATTTTGGTTTTTCATTCATCAGTTGATGGAGATTTAGATTGTTTCTGCTTTTGGGCTATTATGAATAATGCTGCTATGAACATTCAGGTTTCTGCATGGACAGACATATGTTTTCATTAATGTTGGGTATATACTATGTTTAACCACTTGAAGAATTAGCAGATTATTTTTCAAAGCAGTTATTCTTTTACATTTCCACCAGCAATGGATGAGGGTTCCAATTTCTTTATATCCAAACCAACATGTGTTAATGTCTGTCTTTTCTATTTTAGTCATGCAAGTGGGTGTGAAGTGGTGTTGTGGTTTCAATTTGTATTTTCCTAATGACTAATGATGTTGCATCTTTTCATGTGCCTATTGGTCATTTGTAGATGTTATCTTGAGCATATAATTTTAGTAGATGAAGAACGGGGAATGGAAGGGAGCAAGAGAACAGGGACAAAGGCCTGAGAAATGGTGAGAAAATCAGTAGAAGAGAGAGTAAGGTTCTCAGATAATGGGAATTAAGAGAGTGCTATAGAAAACTGGGTCTCTAAGTTGATGTGTCTAGTCACACTGTCCTCTGCTTATCCTAAGCTTACCTTGCTCAAATTTCTTTCTTTCTTTTTTTTTTTTTTTTGTTGTTGTTGTTTTTCTTTTTCTTTGCTTTTGAGTTTTCTTTTCTTTTTTTTTTTTTCTTAATTTTCAAGGATATTCCTTCCTTTGTAAATGTCAGAGAGTATCGTGGCTAGGTCATTCAATTGATTCTTTCAACTTTTAAATAATTATTTAGGGTCTTTATTTATTCCAGGCCTTCTAGGCCCTGTTAGTGAGAGGAGCAGATCAGTGAGCAAAAATAGACAAAGTCCTTGCTTTTCATAGAGCTTATTTTCTAGTAAGGATGATTTTGTACCAGTAAAAACCTGTCTTATGGCCCAGCATGGTGGCTCATTCCTGTAATGCCAGCACTTTGGGAGGCCAAAGCAGGTGTATTACTTGAGGTCAGGGGTTTGAAACCAGCCTGGCCAACATGGTGAAACCCCGTCTCTACTAAAAATATGAAAAAACTAGCCGGGTGTGGTGGTGCACGCCTGTAGTCCCAGCTGTGGATGTGGAAGGTTTGGGGAGATTGGTAGGGGGTAGGCTGAGGCAGGAGAATTGCTTGAACCAGGAGGTTGCAGTGAGCCAAGATTGTGCCACTGCATTCCAGCTTGGGCAACAGAGCAAGACTCTGTTACAAAAAACAAAACAAAACAAAAAAACCCTGCCTCGTTAAAGGCTGCCTTTATTCCAGCCTTTTAGCATTTGGCAAACAAATCCGGGTCTACTTTGTTTATGCTTTTACTGATGATTTTACTGGATTGGGTCATAGTCCTTTCTTTTCAGCTTCCATCTTTTTAGATACGTTTTATTTATTTATTTTCAGTTTTACTTATTTTTTTGAGACAGAGTCTCACTCTGTCGCCCAGGCTGGAGTGCAGTGGCACAGTCTCGGATCACTGCAACCTCTGCCTCCCAGGTTCAAGTGATTCTCCTTCCTCAGCCCCCCAAGTAGCTGGGACTACAGGCGTGTGCACCACACCCAGCTAATTTTTGTATTTTTAGTAGAGACTGGGTTTAACCATGTTGCCCAGGCTGGTCTCCAGCTTCTGGCCTCAAGTGATCCTCCCTCCTCATCCTTCCAAAGTGCTGAGATTACAGGCATGAGCCACCACACAGGCCTAGACTTATGTTTTGATCATTGGTCATCCCTCATACAACAGCAGCCTGAATTTCCCCCCTGGCATTCTTGTTTCTCTCTTCTGAGACTGGTGCAGTTGAAGTGTATTTTTCCACTGTAGTCCATACCAACTAATGAAAAGCCTGATGAACTATAAAGAAAAGGTCGCATGCATATTTTAAACATACGCCCTTCCATGTATGTGTGTTTTCATCAACCTTTTGTTTTAGGACCAAGGCTTTTTCTTTTTGGAGTAGGAGGTGGGACTTGTGAACCCTGCATCACATTGAATAAGAATTTACTGACTAGTATTTTGTGGTCTTTCTTACAAAAACCCCACCTTGGCCCCCCAAAGTGCTGGGATTATAGTCAGGAGCCACCACATCCAGCCTCATATGTTTACTTAAAATTAATTAAGTTATTGATTCAGTATCATGTACAACTGCTTAAACAGGTTAGGAGTGGCTCTTGGTAAGCAAATCCAAGTAGAGGAAGCAGAAGTTCACTGCCATGAGCATTTGGTCCACTGTGGACACCAGCTATTATGTATTATAAGGGAAACAAAGCAGTTGTTGAGTCCATGTTGTTGTGGGGGATTGGTTAGGAAAGCTTCTATATATTCCAGGTTAAGTACTCTCCTGCTATGTTCTGTCATCACACTGTAGATGCCTCTTTCAGAAAACTTATTTCACTATTCTCGTTGTTTATTTGTCTTCCTCATGGAATTTCATCGTCTTTGAGGGCAGCAGTATACTCATTGTATTTCTAGTTCCTAGTATATACTTGGCATATAGTTATATATTGGCTTTAAAATGAATTAATTGACTCCAAGCTCAGTATAATTCAATAATATGACTAGGCTGACAAAAATGAAAAAGTTTGGCTGGGCGCAGTGGCTCAGGCCTGTAATCCTAGCATTTTGGGAGGCTGAGGCGTGCAGAATGCCTGAGCTCAGGAGTTTGAGACCAGCCTGGGCAGCAACATGATGAAACCCCATCTCTACTAAAATACAAAATAAATTAGCCAGATGCGGCAGCATGCGCCTATAATCCCAGCTACTCAGGAGGCTGAGACAGAAGAATTGTGACAGGAGAATCACTTGAACCCGGGAGGCGGAGGTTGCAGTGAGCTGAGATTGTGCCACTGCACTCTAGTCTGTGGGACAGCACAAGACTCCGTTTCGGGGGGGGGAAAAAAAAAGATTATTTGGGATCAGAGTGATCGTCAGTTTAACTAGCAGAGATACAATTCTAAGTCTAAATCTATGGTTCTACTCGAAAATTGGTTAAGAAATGTGTGGGATATATCAGTTATCTGTTGAGGTTTGACTGATTACTCCAAACAGTGGCTTAAATCACCAGTGAGATACTATTTCTTGAAATTCTGATTTATCAAATGCAAATTCTCATGACGTTCTGCTTTGCATGGTGTCAGCTGGGGTAACTAATGTGGCTGCATTTTCACAATATCTTCTGTCGTTTGACTTGGGTGACTGTAATGTCTGGGGCCCAGGCAGGCCTCTCCCTACTTCTGCATGTCATTCTTATTATTCTAGGTTAGCCCAGGCTTCTGTATTTTTTTTTCTTCTTCTTTTTTTTATTGAGACGGAGTCTCGCCCTGTCACCCAGGCTGGAGTGCAATGACATGATCTTGACTCACTACAACCTCCGCCTCCTGGGTTCAAGCGATTCTCCTGCCTCAGTCTCCCGAGTAGTTGGGATTACAGGTGTGTGCCACCACACCCAGCTAATTTTTTGTATATTTAGTAGAGATGGGGTTTCACCTTGTTGGCCAGGCTGGTCTTGAACTCCTGACCTGTGATCTGCCCACCTGCACCTCCCAAGGTGCTGGGATTATAGGTGTGAACCACCATGCCCGTCCCAACCAGGCTTCTTAAATGAATTATAAGATAGAAACAATAGGAGCTGCCAGGACTTTCTTAAGGGCTGGTCTAGGACTGTCACAGTGACATTTCTGCCATATTCTGCTGGTCACAAGGCAAGCTCAAATTCAAAAGGAGAGAAATAGACCTCTTAGAGTTTCCTAATAAAAGGTAATTTCATTAAAAATATGATAATTCATAAATTAGCCCTATGTTTACTACTAAACTCTTATTTTATTCCATGCATTAATTGATTCCTCACCACTTGAATTGTACCACCAATGTTTGTATGACATGATCCAAAAACAAAGGGGCTCAGTAGTTTTCACTTAAAAGACAAAGAGGCCCACTGAGCTATTACAGATGTTAATTAGGATTCATTTCCTTTACTATGGTGGAAAGAATGCTATGATACCACTTTAGTGATGAACCAAATAAGCTTAATCACATCCTAGGAGCTAAGTATTCTGACATTAAAATCTCTTCTCTCAGAGCCCCATCGCAGCAGTCTTAGGATTCAAGATCTATTCTTGGGCAACATTATAGAACCAGTGTGTCATGTACATACAAATGAGGGAAAATGTAATGGCTTTGGTAATCCTATAGTAACCCTTCTTGTCATGTACTCTTTTTTTTCATTTTTAAAAATTGTGGCAAAATTTACATAACATAAAATTAACCATTCTGAAGTGTACAATTTAATGGCATTTAATACATTCACAGTGTTGTACAACTTTTTTTTTTGAGGAAAAGCTAATTTTTAGGATAATGTCAAAACAGATTAATAAGATGCTACTAAGATGGCCAGACATTCACTCAGAAATGTTTTTTGTGTTTTGTTTTGTTTTGGTGAAATGGTTGAGAGATATGTTGCCTTAGACTTAGGCCACTGCATTCCCATTTAAGTGCCGGGGTTGTGTCAGCAACAGCATGGCCTAAACAATCTCAGTCTTATCTCCTGCCAGCCCCCTAAATCTTCCAAAATTGCAAGAATAGGCGAGGTGTGGTGGCTCACACCTGTAATCCCAACACTTTGGAAGGCCAAGGCAGGCAGATCACTTGAGGCCAGGAGTTTGAGACCAGCCTGGCCAGCATGGCAAAACCCCATCTCTACTAAAAATACAAAAATTAACCAGGTGTGATGGTACATGTCTGTAATCTCAGTTTCTTGGGAGGTTCGGGCGGGATGATCGCTTGAAACTGGGAGGCGGAGGGTGCAGTAAGCCGAGATCATGCCGCTGCACTTCAGCCTGGGTGACAGAGTGAGGCTTTTTCTTCAAAAAAAAAAGAAAAGGCATATTTATCTCACCTTCCCTCCTATTCTGGGGATGCTAACATCCTCAGGGAATGTCCCAAATTGGTCCCCTATGACCCAAGGCTTGGGAGTTTCACAGCACCACTCTAGGTCTGAGAACAACAACAAAGTTGTTCTAAGGGATGAAGCCACCCTCAATAAAACTGGAAGTCAAAGCCTGCGTATAGGCCCCACTCCCTCCTGCCTAAAAAAGGAAAGGTATTTAGATGTTTTTGTCATGGATACTTTACTGGGATCAGGTAAGAACTGAACAAATGCAGTAAGCTATTGGAGAGTTAAAGAGTAAAAAAGGCTGTATGCAGTGGCTCACCTGTAATCCCAGGATGAGGCCAGGGCAGGTGTGTCGCTTGAGCCCATGAGTAATGAGACCAGCCAGGGTAGAATGGTGAAACCTCATCTCGACAAAAAATACAAAGTTAGCCAGGCATGGTGGTGTGTGCCTGTAGTCCCAACTACTTGGGAGCCTGAACTGGGGAGGATGGCTTGAGCCCAGGAGACAGAGGTTGCAGTGAGCTAAATTGTGCCACTGCTCTTCAGCCAGGGTGATAGAGCGAGACCTTGTCTCAAAACAATAATAATAATAGCAATTTTAGTAGTTTTAAAATTTTGAACTACTTAGAACCTCTTTGGTATTTCCCTCACCTATGAAATTGGTATCAGTCCAGCTTTCAAAGGGAGGTACATGAATTTAGGAAGGAGTGCAGAGTACAGCAAATTTTAGTTCCTGATATGGCCATGCTTTCCTAAGAAATTTCCAAAGGTAATTGACTCTCAGTTTAGCCTTTTCTACTGCACAATGTGATAGATGCTGTAAATCGGAGTTTAGAGGTGTTTATCTAACTTTTCCTAGTGGGAGATGGGGAAAGCTTCACTGAGAATATAACTGCACCAGGAGCAGATGTTTGCTAAGTGGGCAAGGATTGAGGGGGAATGTCTTAAACTGAGGAAAAACATTTGTAAAAGCAGAAAGGGGTAAGTATATGACAGCAAATAATTTACTACAGCTAACATGAGAGAGAAGAGGAAGGGTAGTAAATAGAATTGAAGAGGTAGCCAAGGGCCAAATATAAATTTATATTACAAGCTAAGGAAATTTTATCCAATCATAAGGAGCCACTGAAAGATTTTATGCAGGGGATTGTAATGATCAGATTAGCTTATTAAGAAGATGATTTTGGCAATAGTATGGAGTCTGGTCGATAGGGAGACCAGGTAGGAGTCTCCTGAAGTAGTCTGAACAAGAGATGATGTGTACCTAAACTAAGGCATGGGGATGGAGAGGAACTTAGCATCACAGGCAATTACTTAAATGGGCTAGAGGAAGCAGGAGGAAGCAAGAATCATTCCCTGGTTTAATGGTTTGAATGGATGGTGGTGGTCTTTACTGACACTAGATATACAGGAGTAGAAAAGCCACTAGCCGGCTGCGGTGGCTCAAGCCTGTAATCCCAGCACTTTGGGAGGCCGAGACGGGCGGATCATGAGGTCAGGAGATCGAGACCATCCTGGCTAACACGGTGAAACCCCGTCTCTACTAAAAATACAAAAAACTAGCCGGGCGAGGTGGTGGGCGCCTGTAGTCCCAGCTACTCCGGAGGCTGAGGCAGGAGAATGGCGTGAACCCGGGAGGCGGAGCTTGCAGTGAGCTGAGATCCGGCCACTGCACTCCAGCTCAGGAGACACAGCAAGACTCTGTCTCAAAAAAAAAAAAAAAAAGAAAAGCCACTAAAAAAACCCACACACGTTTCTGTTTTATGTAGGCATCTTGTATAGGGCAAACTAACAAAAATGAAACTGTTTTTTTTTGAGACAGAGTCTCGCTCTGCCGCCCAGGCTGGAGTGCAGTGTGCAGTGGCCGGGTCTCAGCTCCCTGCAAGCTACGCCTCCTGGGTTTACGCCATTCTCCTGCCTCAGCCTCCCAAGCAGCTGGGACTACAGGCGCCCGCCACGTCGCCCGGCTAGTTTTTTGTATTTTTTAGTAGAGACGGGGTTTCACCGTGTTAGCCAGGATGGTCTGGATCTCCTGACCTCGTGATCCGCCCGTCTCGGCCTCCCAAAGTGCTGGGATTACAGGCTTGAGCCACCGCGCCCGGCCGAAACTGTTTTTTAAATTTAATTGAAATACAATCACTGACTTTCTAATTATAATTTTACTTAACCCTGTACAGTTCAGTCTACAAAAATAAGTATTGATAGAATAGCCAGGTGCAGTGGTGTATGCCTGTATTTCCAAGCTACTCTGGAGGCTGAGGCAGGTGGATCACTTGAACCCAGGAGTTCGTGTGCAGCCAGAGCAGCACAGTAAGACCCTGTCTCTAAGTATTAAAAAACAGAAAGAATTTTTTTGTACTAAAGTGAATGTCTGATATCTGCACACCCCACAGAATGTACAGTGGAATTCTAATGCCTTATCTCTCAACTTACTATACATAACAGTGATATAATCTTTTCTATTGTTTTTGACACCTATTTTATTCAATTAGCGTTATTTCCCTTGGCATCCTTATAGCCAGGCAATCCCTTATGAGTAATTGGAAAAAAAAAAAAACCTGTAATGATCTAAGGCTGTGCTGCTATTTGATATGGGAGCCACTTAGCCACATGTGACTTGAGTATTTGAAATTTGACTAGTTCAAAATGAGATGAGTGCAGATGTAATATACTCACTAGATTTCAAAGACTTAATCTCACTAAAATTTTTGTATATTTATTACATGTTGGAGCATTATTTTGGCTACAAGAAGTAAAATTTATTGTCATAATGAAATTTTCCTGTTTTGTTTTTGTTTTTAACTATTTTTTAAATGTAGGTACACCTGTAATCCCAGCACTTTGGGAGGCCAAGGTGGGCGGATCATGAGGTCAGGAGATCGAGACCATCCTGGCTAACACAGTGAAACCCTGTCTCTACTAAAAATACCAAAAATTAGCCGGGTGTAGTGGCACACACCTGTAGTGCCAGCTACTCGGGAGGCTGAGGCAGGAGAATCACTTGAACCCAGGATGCGGAGGTTGCAGTAAGCCGAGATCACACCACTGTACTCCAGCCTAGATGACAAAGCGAGACTCAGTCTCAAAAAAAAAAAAAAAGTAGCTACTAGAAAAATTTAAGTGGCCGGGCGTGGTGGCTCAAGCCTGTAATCCCAGCACTTTGGGAGGCCGAGACGGGCGGATCACGAGGTCAGGAGATCGAGACCATCCTGGTGAACACGGTGAAACCCTGTCTCTACTAAAAAATACAAAAAACTAGCCGGGCGAGGTGGTGGGCGCCTGTAGTCCCAGCTACTCGGGAGGCTGAGGCAGGAGAATGGCATGAACCTGGGAGGCGGAGCTTGCAGTGAGCTGAGATCCAGCCACTGCACTCCAGCCTGGGCGACAGAGTGAGACTCCATCTCAAAAAAAAAAAAAAAAGAAAAGAAAAATTTAAGTTATTTATATGGCTCACATTATCTTTCTATTGCTTTCTTTGCTAAGTTTATTTCAGTTCCATTATCTGCCTAGTTTCTATGCTAGCTGCCTAACTTCTATGCTAGCTAGTGATTTGCTGTATATGATTAACAACTGTTTCATTTTAATTCATTATAAGTGCCTGGAAACTGCAATAATGCTAAATTGTCTTCCTATATTTTGGAAACAAGGTTAAAAAGTTCTATAGCACCCTATAGTTGATTTTATTAGTAAGAACTTCAGTGCAGACTGTCTACAGGAAACTGATTTTTGTAGATGTTATCACAATTCATTTTGAAATCCGTAAGTTGGATAGTGTTTATTAACTCTTCTGCAGATAAATTATTTCTACAATGAAAATCTCCAAGCTGGTACATGGATAAGATTGGACTAGAGAAAAAGCTTATTTGAAAAACATTTTATGAGGGTTTTCATTTATTGTCTAAACACTATAAAAATTTTTTGCAGTGTTCCAGTTGACACAGGCCAAGAAATGCCTGTACAGGTAACAAACACACCTAGCAAACAGGGCTGGCTGCCGTATCAAAAAGTCTCTCTGCTAAGGTGAGGTGCGGGGTTTCTTTTTGGGGTGATGAAAATGTTCTAAAATTAGTAGTAATGCTTGCACAACTCTATAAATATACTAAAACCACTGAATTGTATACTTTAAAAGGGTGAGTGTGGCCAGGCGCAGTGTAACCCCAGCAGGTTACAGGTTACGCCTGTAACCCCAGCACTTTGGGAGGCCGAGGCGGGTGGATCATGAGGTCAGGAGATTGAGACTATCCTGGCTAACACGGTGAAACCCCGTCTCTACTAAAAATACAAAAAATTAGCTGGGCGTGGTGGCAGGTGCCCGCATTCCCAGCTACTTGGGAGACTGAGGCAGGAGAATGGCATGAACCTGGGAGGCAGAGCTTGCAGTGAGCCGAGACTGAGCCACTGCACTCCAGCCTGGGCGACAGAGCGAGACTCCATCTCAAAAAAAAAAAAAAAAAGGGTAGATGTTAGGGTATGTGCAATATAGCTCAATAAAGCTGTTATTAAAAAAACTCAATCTGAACATGGTTATCGGTTGGAGTTACTGACTTACTAGTCATTTAATGAGAGTTAAGTGAGCAGACAGAAAGCAACCATATGTTCAAGAACTACAGTGATCAGACAAAAATGGACTGTCCTTTTTTGACTTCTGTGTGAGCCCCACAGATCTGGTGGCATTTAGGGAAGCCTAGTGGCCTTCTTTTGTGAGTGCTTGTGAAAGTCACTAACAGTGTATTAGATTGCTAAGGGATTTGAGAGATTCACTAGGTACAATTTATTCTCATTCATATTCTAATGTAAAATGAATGCGATACACTGAAAGGTGTAGACTGAATCCAGCAGATGAGTAGAAAGAAAACCACTCCAATATTTAATCATCTGTTGTTGAGAAATTTATCCATTAACAGAGTTTTTAGACAGAGTTGTTTATATCTACTCAAGGTGTTGTTATGCACATCTGTTTCTTGTACCTCAGGTTCAACTTACAGAAAATCATGCTAACTCACAAGAATATCCAGCGACGAGTCATGCAGTGTTTTCAACTTCAGAGAGTAGCAGAGGATGCACATTTAATTTATTTACCATTTGCTACCATCTGAAGTTAGTAACATTTTCTGGCTAATCACCAGCACCCAGAAAGAAATAAATAAAGCAAATTTGGTGCATCGTTTTCTTCTATATCTCCTTTCGAAGTCATTTCCACAGGATAAGTGCTAAAGCACAGAAAAGAAGCTAGGCTCCGCTTTTACTCTCATGAACAAAAGTCTTCCCATAGATTTCTACACAGCTGCTGCATTTGTCTTCATCCCTTTCCTGAAGAGTCTTGTTGCTGTGGTCTTGCTCTAGGGCTGCTTTCAGCAACCTTTCTGACGCAGGTTTAATGCTGATTAGCTCTAAAACAATTCTAGGGCAGGGCTCCCTGCCAGGATAAAGAATGAACAAAATTGGTTTGCATATAGGCCAGCTGCAGTTGCTGCAGCTAGAGTCTGTCAAACAAGGACCATTTTCTTGTTTACCAAAGTGAGGTTAAATTAGCACAGCATGAGGCAAAAGAAAGATTAAAAAAAAAAAAAATTAGCAATGCTTTTGAGTATGATGCAGTGAGTGTGGAATTAAAGTGAGTTTAAGTTAGTTTGAGAAGGGAAGGTAATATACAGTACCAGAAGCTTGATTAAAAGCTGCTTGAAGATATTTGCTTGCTAACAATCTTAGTGAAAAAAAAAAAAAAAAGAGTATATTTGAGTAGTGCTTCAAAGCTCACAGATTACATTTAGACAAGTCAGTTGGCCCATTTATATTGAGTATGTGCCTCATGCTTAGCCCTGGTCCGGCACAAGGGTACAGAGGTGGACATTTAATAGAGGAGGACACTGTCTTTGAGACTGGGTTTCTGGAGACTCTTAATTCAAGCCTCAGCTCTGTCTTTAATTCTCACCTTAGGCAAACAATGTTAACTGACCAACTGTGTTCTCCTAGTGTAAACATTGAGAGAGTGAGAGGGACTGCTCGGGCTTTTAAAGATAATTCAAGTCTGATATTTTTTGAATTATTTGTGTAGTGTTATTTCCTAAAATATTTGAATCAAGTTTTATGTGTTCATAGTCTCTGACAGTGGGACATCCAGTCTAGATGAGGAGGAAAGATGAGCTATGTAATCAGAGAAGCTGAACGTGAGAGGTTTCTGACTTCCAGAGCTTCAGTTTACAAAGCTCTTTTTCCCTACCTCTCCACTTTGCACTGCTCCCATTGCAGAGACTGCCCATGGATTCACCTTTGGGAACTCAGGCTTTTTATTCCAGCAATGCAAGGCTGAGTTGAGGGAAGGAGCCCCCACTTTCTCATCCACCTGCAAAGGCAAAGTACATAGCTGCAGGTAACAAGTTACAGGAAGGGACAGTGTGAGGCAGAAAGGCACAGTAAAGGATAAACTTCATAGTGATTGATGATCCCCAGAGTGTCATTTGACTTCTTAGACTCCCAGAACCCCTGTGCTTCACCTCCCAGCCTTTCATCAACTCTGGATTCAAGGACTTCTGAACTTGATCTCTGTCACTTTCTCCTCGCTGACTTTCCCAGATCCCAGTCTTCAATCATTAAAAGCATCGCTACTAGTTTAGGGCTGGGAAATGAGGAAACTTAATCATCTTATAACATGGTTCCTATGGGAGGTGAATTATTTTATAGACTAATGTCCAAATACAATCATTAGTAAAAGGCTACAGCTGTTAATTTAACTGAAGCTTGTATAGTTATGGAGAGATCCTTTCTTTTATCAATTCATATTTCTATGGACTTCTCATTCAGTACTGTGCTATACTTTTCATTGCCCTTCACCTCAGTTAAGATGGTTCTCACCTTAAGTCTCAAGACAAAGGCAGCAAACAGCCAATACAGAATTAGGGCATAGGGCAGTGTGTGATCAGGGTGCTAACTACTCATAGTCCGCTTTAAGCTCAGGATAGAGGAAATTCTCACAGAAAAAAAACCAAACATTTACCTATATTAGATAATCAAGTAGGGCTTAGAGGAAAAAGGAATCACCATGGGTTGTAGTGGGGTAGTTCATACATGTAGGAAACAGTCCTGAAAGATATGGATGTGTAGAATGGAGGCTGATGTTCTGAGCTCCAGCTGAGGGGATTTTCATTCATCTAAAGTTTTATTTCTGTTTTTTCCCCCCAGGTGAATTTAAGATTCATATTTCTGTTTTAAAAAGTTGTGAAATGAATATAGCAAAGTGTTAACATTTGTTGAATTTAGGAGGAAGGTATCTACACACAGTGTTCATTATTTCTGTTTTACTTCTCTATATGTTTGAATTTCTTCTTTTTAATTTTTTTGAGATAGAATCTCACTCTGTTGCCCAGTCTGGACTGCAGTGGCACGATCAGGACTCACTGCAGCTTCAACCTCCTGGGCTCAAGCAGCTCTCCTGCCTCAGCCTCCCAAAGTGTTGGGATTAGAAGATGTGAGCCACAGGACCCAGCCTGAAATATTTTAAAATTACAGACAGGAAAATAAATTGCATTAAAGTCGAGCAACCCAGGAGACAAAGGAGAGAGCTTGAATAATATATAGAGCAGATGGTCAGCTCTTGAAAAGGTAGGTGTTAATGGCAGTCAGTTATTCTATCAGTCTTGAAGGAACACATAAATAGCATATTGTTCTGCAACCAAAGAATGGAAAAATGACTACGATCATCAATGATGGAAGCTCAAATGTGATGAAGAAATAGAAAAAATAAATAATGGGTCAAGGTTTCTTCATGACTTGGAGGTAACTTTTTTTTTTTTTTTTTTTTTTTGAGACAGGGTCTCACTCTTGTTGTCCAGGCAGGAGAGCAGTGGTGTGATCACAGCTCACTGCAGCTTCACCATCCCCAGACTCAGGTGATCCTTCCAGCTCAGCCTCCCAAGTAGCTGTCTGGGACTATAGGCACGCACCACCACACCTGGCTAATTTTTATATTTTTTGTGAAGACAAGGTTTTGCCCTTCCCCAGACTGGTCTCAAACTCGTGGGCTCAAGTGATCTGCCCACCTTAGCCTCTCAAAGTGCTGGGATAACAGACGCCAGCCACCATGCCCACCCATGCTTAATTTGTTTAGGTGTGAGATATACTAACAGAGAATATGCTGTACATCATTAGAGAAAATGAATATAAATAAATGACATACTTTAGTAATTATCAAAAGGAGCAAGTTCAGCCAGTATATCTACATGAAAGATAAGTGTAATCACATTTTTCTGAAAGAGTAGCTTTTAATGCTTATATTTAAATTATTTAAAAATATGCTCTAAAGTCTGTCTATTGTGCTGTAATTGTCTCTTAACAGTTGAAATTTTGCCTTTTCAAGAATTTCTTCTGTAAGCACTGAGGGAAGAACCATTACTGGTAAATCTTCTATATTCCCAGTACGCTTGGCTAAGCTTATAGCAAGACTCTATGTATTTGTTGGTTGGCAGTACAGAATTTTGAGTAGTCTATTTATACCAGTAATATTGTGTTGCTAGTGAATAGATGAATTTAATCTTAGTGCAAAAAACATATCTATGTTAGCAGTTTTTCTACTGATTAATTGTATATAATTGAACAAATCTCAAGTTCATTGCTTTTTTTGTTCATTCATTCATACAAAATGGGAGGTTGTTTAGAACTCATCCTGAAAGGAATTAACATACTGTAGTCTCTCACAGAAGTACAACTTAATAAACATTTATGGCAATAAAATTTACCCAGCATGTAAGTATAGCTGCAAAACTGTAAGTATGTGGAATGGTCTTACAGAAGCACAAAATTAATAATGTAGTTTCCCAGGTTATTTCTCATCTATTTCTCTTTCATACTGTAAAAGAATCAAATACTGTCACAGTAATCATAATGATAATTTAAACTTATAATTTCAGTATAATTATAATCACAATTTTTTAAAATGTATGTGTATATATTTAGAGATGGGGTCTCACTCTGTCACCCAAGCTGAAGTACAGTGGCACAATCATAGCCTCCTGCAGCCTTGAACTCGGGTTCATGTGATCCTCCCACTTCAGCATCCCAAATAGCTCGGACTGCAGGCACGCACCACCACACTCGGCTTACAATCACAAATCTTATGTTCTGTTTTCTTTTTAGAGACAGGGTCTCACTCTGTTGCCCAGGCTGGAGTACAGTGGCACTATCATAGCTGACTGCAGCCTTGAACTCCTAGGCTCAAGTAATCCTATCACCTCAGTCTCTCGAGTAGCTAGGACTGCAGCTACTCAATTAAAACTCTTTTAAAACTTTTTTGGTAGAGAAAAAGGTCTTGATATGTTGCCCAGGCTGGTCCAAAGTGATTCTCCTGCTTCAGCCTCCCAAAGTGTTGGGATTGCAGGCGTGAGCCATTGCACCCAGTGTCACAAATCTTAAACATTTTGTGTGTGTGTGTGAAACAGAGTCTCACTCTGTCACCCAGACAGAGTGCAGTGGTGCAGTCTCAGCTCACTGCAACCTCTGCCTTCCTGAATCAGATTCAAGTGATTCTCCTGCCTCAGCCTCCCGAGTAGCTGGAATTACAGGCACATGCCACCATGCCCGGCTAATTTTTTTGTATTTTTAGTAGAGACGAATTTTTACCATGTTGGCCAGGCTGGTCTCGAACTCCTGATGTCAAGTGATCCACCCACCTTGGCCTCCCACAGTGTTGTGATTACAGGCGTGAGCCACTGCGTCCAGCCTTAAATTTTTATTAAATAACCTTCATAGTCCTATAAAACCATTATTCTAGAATTTGTACAAACAAGGTAAAAATATTTACACAAAGTCGGTAGTATTCCTTTGTTCTTTCAACTAGCCCATTTTCATAATTATTCATTTATTCTCATATGCCTAATGACGAGGATACATTCTGAGAAAAGCACTGTTAAGAGATATTGTTATTGTGCAGACATCATAGAGTGTACTTACATAAAACTAGATAGATAGCATAGCCTACTACAAACCTCGACTATATGATAAAACCCATTGCTCTTATTGTTATAAAAGATTTAAACATTTGATTTATAAACTGGTATTTCCAACCTTCCCCTATTTCTGCATATTTAGGTAAGAAGTAAAAATAAGTTATCCTGGCTTTGTGTAGTGGCTCATACCTGTAATCACAGCACTTTGGGAGGCTGAGGTGGGAGGATTGCTTGAGCTCAGGAGTTTGAGACCAGTTTGGGCAACACAGTGACACCCTGTCTCGCTCTACAAAATTTTTTTTAAAAGATTAGCCAGGTGTGGTGGTACATTCCTATAATCCTAGCTACTTGGGATGCAGAGACAGGAGGATTGATTAAGCCCAGGAGTTCAAGGTTACCATGGACAATGATTGTGCTACTGCATTCCAGCCTGGATGACAGAGTGAGATGCTGTCTCTTAAAAAAAAAAAAAAAAATGTTATTCAAGGGGCTTACAAGCAGTGACACCCCAGAGATCTTAATTTCTAATACCATTTTGCAATTAAAGGAGCGGGGGGTCCTTGGAGAAATGACTGATTTCTAGAAAAGGGCCAAGAAATATGAGCCTTATACTGCTGGCAATTAAGGAAGTGCTCAGAAACCCAAAAAAGAACAAAAGCCACACAACACATAGATGGGGATGCATCAAACGGGCATAGGAGCCAAATAAAAGAGTTGTTAATGGCCAAAACTGGAACCTACTGAGCAGAAAAATAAAAGTCTGTCATGACTCAAAATATAAATATGCATGAGTCCATACTGATGTAAATAAATGATCAGATAAATTAGAAAATGGGGGAGAAGAGACACAAGTCTCCCTTACAGATGAATTCCAAATGATTGAAGTAGATACATACTTTACTCTCAAGAGGTGAAGTATAACTCTCTATTCCTAAAATGTGGTTTGGGTAGAGTGACTTCCATCTGAAGACTGCAATGTAGAAAAGGAGAGAAAAAAGAACTTTACTGTGGAGAAGCCTGAACAACACTATCTTAGCCAAGTGATCAAGGTTAATATCAACCATGATGTCACATTGGCAGTATGAACCATTGATATTAAGTGATGAAAATGGCACTTTACCTGTGTGGTCTTCCCCAAACCTATAAACCCAGTGTAATCATGAGAAAAAATCAGACAAATCCCAATTGAGGGACCTTCTACAAAATACCTGACCAATACTACTCAGAACTATCAAGGTCATCTAAAACAAGGAATATCTGAGAAACTGTCACAGCCAAGAGGAACTTAGGGAGGCTTAACTGCTAAATGTAATGTGGTAGTTTGGATGAGATTCTTTTTTTTTTTTTTTTTTTTTTTTTGTTTTTGTTTTTGAGGCGGAGTTTCGCTCTGTCGCCCGGACTGGAGTGCAGTGGCCGGATCTCAGCTCACTGCAAGCTCCGCTTCCCCGGTTTACGCCATTCTCCTGCCTCAGCCTCCCAAGTAGCTGGGACTACAGGTGCCCGCCACCTCGCCCGGCTAGTTTTTGTATTTTTAGTAGAGACGGGGTTTCACCGTGTTAGAGCCAGGATGGTCTCGATCTCCTGACCTCGTGATCCGCCCGTCTCGGCCTCCCAAAGTGCTGGGATTACAGGCTTGAGCCACCGCGCCCAGCCGAGATTCTTGAATACAAAAAGGATCTTAGGTAAAAACTCAGAAAATCTAGATAAAGTTTCGACTTTTGCTAATAATGTACCAAATACTAGTCATTAATTTTAATAAATGTATTATACTTATGTAAGATGTTACTATTAGGAGAAACTGGTTTAGGGTATATGGGAACTCTACTGTTTTCCCTATTTTTCTGTAAATCTAAAACCATTCTAAAAATTAAATTTACTTTTTAAAAAGTTTCTTAAAACAATGAAATGAGTTTGACCAATACAAAGCTGAAGAAAAAAGATAACCATGAAATCTAGGATTCAAAGCAAAGGTTAATGAGATTTTGATTATGTGACACCATGATGGATATACAGTACAAGAATAATATCTCTATGTTTGAAATAAGGTAGGTATCAAATTTTAATTTACAAATCAACACATTATTAAAGGACTAAAATGTTCTAAAGAAAATGGGCTGAGTGCAGTGACTCATCCTCGAATCCCAGCACTTAGAGAGGCCAAGGCAGGAGGATCCCTTGAGCCCAGGAGTTTGAGACCAGCCTGGGCAACATAGCAAGACCTTATCTCTACTAAAAATTAAAATAATAATAATAACCAGGGAGTGTGTTGGTGTGTGCCTATAATCCCAGCTACTCTGGATGCTGAGGTGCGAGGGTCACTTAACAAGCCCATGAGGTCCAAGCTACAGTGAACCGTGGTTGTACCACCACACGCCAGCCTGGGTCACAGATCAAGACCTGTGTCAAAGAAAAGGGCAGTGGAGGCTGGTGTGGTGGCTCACGCCTGTAATCCCAACACTTTGGGAGGCCCAGGCGGGCAGATCATGAGATTAGGAGTTCGAGACCAGCCTGATTAACATGGCGAAACCCCGTCTCCACTAAAAATACAAAAATTAGCCGGGCGTGGTGGCACATGCCTGTCTGTAATCCCAGCTACTCAGGAGGCTGAGGCAGGAGAATCGCCTGAACCCAGGAGGCAGAGGTTGCAGTGAGCCGAGCACTGTACTCCAACCTGGGCAACAGAGCAAGTCTCTGTCTCAAAACAAACAAACAAACAAACAAAAAGATAGTGGAGGGGATGTTTTTATTTCTTAAATTATATTTTAGTTTATATAGTCAAAGCTTTGAAATGAATCATTTTCAAAGCTACCAATATTTTAAATAAGTGTTTTAAAAATTTTGGAGTATATAATTCAGACCTAAGAGTACAATTTTTATTCATCTATCCATTTACTCAACAAACATTTTTACTGCCAGGCACAATATTAAGTAGGTGTTGAGGATGTAAGGGTGAGTAATATGTTGAAGAGCTTAATTTCTAAAGGGGAAGATAGAATTTAACAGTGTTAATGTAATATGGTAAGCAGACAGCAATATGCCATAGCAATTATGAGAACAGAGTTCCAAGAACTTCACAGTGCTGTCTCCCCCAAAAAAAAAACAAACAAAAAAAGGAGACATCATATTCACGTATTATAAGATAACCAAGAAAGGAAGATAAATGCTTTATCTCGAACCTTACTGTTGAGAAAAATTTTTATTTTAACACATCAGTTAATATTTGTTTAGTGGCCTGGCGCGGTGGCTCAAGCCTGTAATCCCAACACTTTGGGAGGCCGAGACGGGCGGATCACTAGGTCAGGAGATCGAGACCATCCTGGCTAACACAGTGAAACCCCGTCTCTACTAAAAAAAATACAAAAAAAAACTAGCCGGGCAAGGTGGCGGGCGCCTGTAGTCCCAGCTACTCAGGAGGCTGAGGCAGGAGAAAGGCATGAACCCGGGAGGTGGAGCTTGCAGTGAGCTGAGATCCAGCCACTGCACTCCAGCCTGGGCGACAGAGCCAGATTCCGTCTCAAAAAAAAAAAAAAAAAAAATTTGTTTAGTGCAGTGTTTGTACGATAGTGGTTCGTTTAAAAATTAAGATACGGAATTTTTAAAATATTGGACCATAAAAATCTGTTCTAATTTGTAGATTTTGTAGTGTTACGGAAGAAACTCCTTTCTTCTGGACAGGTCAAGAAAGGTTTCCCCAGGAGGGCTCCTCTGAATAGAATCTTTTTTTTTTTTTTTTTTTTTTGAGACAGGGTCTGCCTGCAGGCTGGAGTACAGTGGTGCAGTCACAGCTTACTGCAGCCTTGAACTCCAGGGCACAAGAGATTCTCCTACCTCAGCCTCCTGAGTAGCTGGGACTACAGGTGCTTGCCACCATGCTCAGCTAATTTTTTTTTTTTTTTAATTTGCAGAGATGGGGTCTCACTGTGTTGGCCAGGCTGGTCTCATACTCCTGGGCTGAAGTGATTACCTCGGTCTTGACCTCCCAAAGCGTTAGGATTACAGGCATGAGCCACCACACCCAGCCCTGAGTAGAATTTCTTTCTTTTTTTTTTTTTTTTGAGGCGGGAGTCTTGCTCTGTCGCCAGGCTGGAGTGCAGTGGCACGATCTCTGCTCACTGCAACCTCTGCCTCCCGGGTTCAAGTGATTCTCCTGCCTCAGTCTTCCGAGCAGCTCGGACTACAGGCGCACGCGCCACCACACCCGGCTAATTTTTGTATTTTTTTGGTGGAGACCAGGTTTCACCACATTGACCAGAGTGGTCTCTATCTGTTGACCTCGTGATCTGCCCGCCTCAGCCTCCCAAAGTGCTGGATTACAGGCGTGAGCCACCATGCCTGGCCAAAACATCACGGAAGCCCTAAGTAGAATTCTTAAAAGATGTGTAGGAGCCTAATAGCAGACATGGAAGAAGGAGTGTGGTAGTCAGAATTTTAAAAGTATTCCCAAACATTGTCTTCTGGGTATTCAGTTAAAGAGCAGTCTAGGTTCTGCTGTTAAGGAATTTTACAGATTTAATTAAGGTTACTAATTAGCCGAAAAAATAGGGAGAGTTGCTTGAATTATCCACATGAGTCCAGTATAATCACGAGTCCTTAAAAGCAGAAAAAGCTGCTGCAGAAGAGAGAAAAAATTAGATTTCAAGTACAAGATGGTTCGATTTGAGATGTTGGGTGTCACATGCAAGGACCAAAGAGAGATCTTAGGTGCTAAGGGCACCTGGCTAACAGCTTGCAAGGAAATGGGGACCTTAGCTCTACAACCACAAGGAACTGAATTCTGCCAATAACCTCAGTGTGCTTGAAAATGAATTCTTTAGCTGGGTGTGGTGGTGGGCGCCTGTAGTCCCAGCTCGCGGGGAGGCTGAGGCAGGAGAATTGCTTGAACCCGGGAGGCAGAGGTTGCAGTGAGCTGAGATTGTACCATTGTACTCCAGCCTGGGTGACAGAGCAAGACTCCGTCTCAAAAAATAAAATAAAATAAAAATAAAGAAAGTGGATTCTTCTTCAGAGCCTCCAGAAAGGAATGCAGCCCTATCAACAGGATGGTGTCAGTATTGTCAGACTTTAGAGTAAAGGAATCAGCTGAGCCATGCTGTGCCAGACTTCTGGCTCATGGAAAATGTGAAATAATAAATGTGGGTGTGTTAAGCTGCTAAATTTGGCATAATAACTTGAGGCAACAGAATATTATTACAGGGGAGAAGATGTTTCAGACACATGAATTCTAGCAAGGACCCATAGGATATCATACTTGAAAGGGAACCCTGCGTCATTTGGCATGGCTCAAGTGCAGGAGCCTCAGAAACTAAAGCTGGAAAAGTAGGTTCAGCTAGATCATGGTGGTCCTCAAATGCTGTCTAAGGAATCTGGACCTTAGTTGGCAGGGACTGAATTTGTCAGACTGGTATCTTAGTTCACGTTGATTTTCCCAAGGAGGTAAGATTAATTCTCTTGTCTCCAAGTTTGCTCAAATGTCATCTTCTCAATGAGGGCCATCTTGGTCATCCTACTTAATACTGCAACTTGTACTGTGTACTGCCAGCTTTCCTCACTTTATTCTTTTTTAACTTTCTACTGCACTTCTTCCAGCATACTGTATAATTTATTATACTTATTGTCTCCCTTCTCAGAATGTAAACTGTGAGAGCAAGGATTCTTTTGGATATTTTGTTCACTATTTTTTCCAGTTATTTATTGTTACATAATAGACCATCTAAAAATTTAGCCACTTAAAACAACAATAGTTTTTTAAAATTATTTTTATTTATTTATTTATTTTGAGAAAGGGTCTTAGCTGTGTCACCTAGGCTGCAATTCAGTGGCACAATTATAACACACTATAACCTCTTAACTCCTGGACTCAAGCGGTCCTCCTGCCTCGGCCTCCCAAGTAGCTAGGCCTGTAGGCATGCAAAACTATGGGTCTCTCCCCTTAGAATGCCTCAGCCTCCCAAAGTGTTGGGAATATAGGCATGAGCCGCCACACTTGGCCAAATTAACTCCTCCTTAGGGATGAATAAGTGGATAATAATGCTTAGATGGCTACATGAATTGTGGCACTGTCAACAGAGGAAAAGCTTTGAGGGAAAAAATGAGCTCAGTTGTGGAAACATTGATGTTGAGGCTGCTGAGTCTGAGACAGCAAGTGGAGATTCTTGGTGTATAGTAAAAGTCATGAATTGGAACTCAGGCCTGGGGATCATCTTGAGGATTTTCTTTTTATGTTTTTCTGATGGAGGGAGGAAGGAAGACTTTGTTTTTCCCACGGAGAAGAGGAAAATTCTGCTCCCTTCACCTCACTTTTTTTCTTTTTGGTTGCTTTGTTTTATGTTAATTTTGTGAACTTCAAAAAGTGGTTAAAATGGCTCACACCTTGCCCCCTGCCCCAAAGGTGACTTGACTTTTTTCTTTCTATTTCAAAAAAGTACATTGAGTAGTAGCTTTGAGAATCACAGTCTCTTATAGAACTGGGAGGGTCTTTGTCATCTTGTAGGTCATTGTTCTCCTCCTGATATACGTGACGCATGATTTTCAGTCTGTGCAGAACCTCAATACTATTTTAAAATCTGGATCTTCTAACACCAAACATAGTAGGGGAGGGCCTTGAAGGCCTTTAGATAAAAGGCCACACACTAATGCAGAGACTCAGATAACTGTTTCTGTTTAGCAAAAATCACATCAACTGAACCATTGTAAGCTACTAACAACTTCAGTTAATTGTTAGAATAATGAGACTTCTGTTTGATTCTTGCAGGAAGATTATCTTTCCCAGTGAGTCTTGTTTCTAACATATTTAGCCCAGTTTGCTCATGTTAGGATAATTTCATAGACCATGAAACAGGATAGTCTGTTTACTAAAAGACTGCATTGACTAATGTGATGTTTTACATTAGTAGAACAAATGTACCCCCTTCTCTACCTTGTAATTTATGTCTTTCTTTTGGAGAACTGTTGATTTCTAATGTAGGAGGAAGAAAGTGGTATTTTTATGTAAATCACTGATATCCCTATGTAAGCTTAACTGAGTTCCTTGTGTTTTTGACTTCTTACGGAAATTTTTTTGGTGATAGCATGTATTGGCAACAAAAGTAGTTAATGGAAATGGAGGGAAAGGTCTACTTTACCTCTGACCAGATGACTGCTTCTTTGAGACATACCTCAGGAAAGTTTGTTTGAATCACCTTAGCAGTGTTGCTCCATAGTGTTACTTGTCAGCCGTAAGTTTTTTAATGCTGAGTTACTTTGTTTTGTTTAATGCTGAGTTACTTTGTTTTGTTCCGGAAGGCAAAGTGTGGCTGTGTTGGTGTCTCTTTAGCAAAGAGTATGTTCTTTAGTAACGGGGAAAGATTTGTTTTATACTGTATAATAAAATGTGACATGGATAATAATATGCTTTCCCAGAAATACATTGGATAAAAAATTTCCATAGAAGGTAGATACTTAAGAATAATTAATAATGTGTTTCTAATTTAGTAATAAAATCATGTTTTATGTAAGAGAAAACCCTTGCTAAAAGACATTGTGATTTGCACTAGGCTACTAGACCAGCATATTCAGCCAGCACTAGAACCTTGTTTTCTTGGCTGTATGTATTATTTGCAAATCACTTA
Source organism: Piliocolobus tephrosceles (assembly GCF_002776525.5). Classification (NCBI taxonomy): domain Eukaryota; kingdom Metazoa; phylum Chordata; class Mammalia; order Primates; family Cercopithecidae; genus Piliocolobus; species Piliocolobus tephrosceles. The sequence continues at coordinate 31,533,384 of NC_045443.1, read as the reverse complement.
GATGTTCTTCAGAATAATAAAAATTATTTACTACCCACTGGCAAGCACATGACATTTATTAATCTAAAAATTATGGACTCTTTCCTCTTAGAGTTTCATGATAGCAGTTACAATACTTAAATTACTTTTTAAAATTGTTTTCTCACTTCAGATTTTAGTATTAGTATGACAGACATGGGCTAGGATCAAAAACTTTGTTTATTCCTTATTATCAGAGAACTCTAGATCTTGAATTTATTGCTAAGGTTATTTTTGCAAGTATATAATCTACTGTCGTGTTCTTTGATTGGTGGTAAGCTGCGCAGTGCCTAAAACTGTTGTATAATAATTTGGCCAGGTGCAGTGGCAAATTATTTTAATGCCAGTGCTTTGGGAGGCCCAGGCAGGATCACTTGAGGCCAGGAGTGAGGCCAAGAAACTCTTTTATTTTTCTGTCTCCATGAAAAATAAAAATAACTCATCTGGGTATGGTGGCGTGCACCTGTAGTCCTAGCTACAAGGAAGGCTGAGGCGGGAGTTTGAGGCTGCTAAGCTATGATTGCACTATTGCTCTTCAGCCTGTCTTTAAAAAAAAAAAAGAATTTGTCTGATCTTTGTCCATGTTTCCTGAACTTCTCAAACCCTTGGAATTTCCTGAGTGACCATGGGATTGTTATGCTAATCAAGTAACTAATGATGGGCCTCTGGATAGCTTCAGGATAGGAGCTGTCTCTGGAAGGACCAACTATGTGGTTGGGACTCTGAGCCAACCTGGCCTCTGGAGAGGGAAAGGAGTTGGAGATTCAGCTTGGTCATGTAGCCAATGATTTAATCAGTGGTGCATATGTAGTAAAGCCAGCAAAAACTCTGGACATTGAGATTTGGTGGAGCTTCCTGGTTGGTGAACACATTGATGTATGCGCAGGGGAAAGCAGGTGACATGCCCTTTTTCCACAAGAAGGAGGCATGGAAACTCGGCATTCGCTTCTTGCTCTCACCCTATATATCTCTTCATTTGATTGGTCCTTCTGATTTGTGTCCTTTGTAAGAAAACTGTAATTGTAAATGTAGCACTTTCCTGAGTTCTGCAAGCTCTAGTGAATTTAGCATACCTGAGGTGCTTGTGGAAACTCAAATTTATAGCCAGCCTGTTAGAAGTGCAGGTAGCCTGGGACTTCCAAAGTGTGACTGGTGTCTAAAATAAGGGCACTCTTATTTGGGAGCATACCCTTTTACTTGTGGGGTCTGTGCTAATTTTGGGTGGCTAATGAGAGAATCGGATTGCAGTATACTCAGTTGAGATTGAAACAGAATAACTGTGTTGTGAACTTTTGGTTTTCAGTGAATAAATTTTAGTAATTGCAAGTGTATTTAGGCTGGTCCGAGTGCAGAGGTGTTGATAACTAATTCATCACAATCAGTTACAGATTTCTTTGTTCCTTCTCCACTCACACTGCTTCACTTGACTAGCCTTTAAAAAAAATAATAATAATAATAAATTAAAAAGAGAAAGTATATTTAGTGTTAGCTAAATGTAACATGGCTCTTTAATTTTGATGTAATCAAGAGGAAAGATATTGTGAATCTCTTAAAAACTCAAAGCTCACTAGATTGATGTTGATGTACTCCTACTGAAATCTTAACTAAGGCTAGGCAAGGTGGCTCATGCCTATAATTCCAGCACTTTGGGAGGTTGCGGCGGGCAGATCACTTGAGCCCAGGGGTTCAAGACCAGCATGGGCAATGTGGCGAAACCCTGCCTCTACAAAAATGTTTTAAAAATTAACCAGGCCTGAGGGTACATGCCTGTAGTCTCAGCCAAGTGGGAGGCTGAGGTGGGAGAATCACTTGAGCCTGGGAGGCCCAAGCCACAATAAGCCACGATCATGCCACTGAACTCCAGCCTGGACAACAACAGAGTGAGACCGTGTCTCAAAAAAAAAAAATTAATTAATTAAAATAAACTTTAATATTACCAGGATTTAAGTTTCTGTATTGTTGAATTCCTCAGTCAGGTCAATGAATTTGCAGAGACCCCTCCAAGATTCTTTTGTTTGATTCCTTATGTGACTATCACCCTAGACCTTCAAGGTTGCTGACTAGATTTGGGGGTTGTGTGTTTAGAAAGAATAACAAGCTTGTCATGGGCTAGAACCTGTGGTCTTCATAAGTAGCTTAGTAGGATATATGGCTTTTTCTATGAAAAGTAGAGAACATGCATTAAAAATGGGCAAATTCTGGGCTGGGCATGGTGGCTCATGCCTGTAATCCCAGCACTTTGTGGGGCTGAGGTGGGCAGATCACCTGAGGTCAGGAGTTTGAGACCAGCCTGGCCAAAATAGTGAAACCCTGTCTCTACTAAAACTACAAAAATTAGCTGGGCATGGTAGCGTGCCTGTAGTCCCAACTGTTTGGGAGGCTGAGGCAGGAGAATTGCTTGAACCCAGGAGGCAGAGGTTGCAATGAGCCAAGATCTCAACCTTACACACTAGCCTGGGTGACAGTAAGACTCTGTCTTAAAAAAAAAAAAAAAAAAAAAAAGGCAAATTCTGTCCTTATACTTAGAGAACTGTACTCATGTATTTAAACATGTAACAAGCAATGTAGAGAAGTTACCAATAGAAGGTATGATATAGTCAGGGGTTAGTATTATAGACAGAAGGTCAAAACTAACATAAATAAAAACTCAGGCGAATAAACACAAATAGCTAACTGCTGTAATAACAACCCCATAATGCTTCAGTGGCATGAGGCAATAAAAGTTTTTCTCATTCACGTTTAGTGTAATGTAGGCCAAGGTGGGAGGCCCTCTACTTCACAGAGACATTTAGTGACTCAGCTTTCTTCCACTTTGGGAACTTTCCATCTTTTAAGGCCTCCTTTGCGTTTAGCTGATAGATGGCAGGGGAAAGATAGATTGTGTGCCTTGACCTGGAAATGATGTCATTGCTGCCCACATTTCACTGGCAAGAACTAGTCATTTGACCCCACCCAGAAGCAGATTTTCTTTTAAGACTTCTAGGCTCCTGGGGTTACCTGTCAGGGCAGTAAGAGAGGGAAATAGTGTGAGGCTTAGCTTTGTTTTGTGGAGAAATTCTCTGGTTACAAACAGGCTATGATGGAAGTGGATAGTGCAGGAGGGAACTTACTGAGGCCCTCCTAGTGGGAAGGTTTAGGGAGGAGAGTGAGTGAAGAAATATTTAACCGTGATGATCAGGCTGAAAAATAGCCTCCAAGGTTCATAAATCTCAAAATTTCCTCTTCACTTACAACCCCACAAACATGCTACAGAACTCTCTGCCAGTAGCTTTGAGCTCGGGATGGGGTCCCTATTTCCACTGCCAACTGAGAGGAAGCGTGAAGCAACCGGAAGGCCACATCTCATGTTTCTATAGTAAAGAGAGATGTGTTCTTGGCATTCTAACATCATCTACATTCATAGTAGCAGACCTTTTGTGCTATGATATATTTCATGTATTTTATGGAGAGTGAGAAATTTTGGGAGTTCAGTATTTCCACAGCTGCCCATGTACATTCTAGTATGTTAAGTTAAAAAATTAGTCACACTTCTTTTTTCATTATACATTATCTTTTAAAATATATGTCCTATAAAGTAGACTTTAAAGTCCAAACTTGATATAAATGGTGATTTACATTATAGCGTTCTTGAATCAAATGCACTTATTTCACTGGAAATTCTCTGAATTATTTAAACTGAAGTTAATTGTACTTTGGTAATCTAGAGGCAAGGATGAAATATTTGAATATGTAAATCTATTAAAATGATTTTTGCTTATGTGTCGTTCTTTATATAACTGGTTAAAGTGACCTGGAATAGCTTTCATGTCTCATTTTATTAATGATTTTCTTTAAAACTAGGCTTCTGGGGTTACCTGTCAAGACAGGAAGAGAGGGAAATAGTGTGAGACTTAGCTTTGTTTTGTGGAGAGTCTCTGGTTAGAAACAGACTATGATTTTATCAATGAAACATGAAAGCAAACATGATAAACCTCTCTGATAAAACCAGAAACGAGGGCTATATGAAGTAATTGGAACTATTGGTAAATATTCCTAGTGATAACCTGAACATAACCAAGAGTTTCTGCCTTAATCAGGGGAAAATCTAGGCTTAAGATAGAAGCTGGGCAAAATTGTTAGAGCAGTTAATGGATTTGTTTCCCTACTTTACATCTCATTTTGTGGAAGTGATTTGCAGTGTCAATTGTTTGTTTTGACGCAGAGTTTGGCCCTGTTGCCCAGGCTGGAGTGGATCACAGCTCACTGCAGCCTCCAATTCCTGGGTTCAAGCCAGTCTATCACCTCAGCCTTCTGAGTAGTCGGGACTACAGGCGCTTGCCACCATGCCCAGCTAATTTTTATATTTTTTGTAGAGACAGGATTTTACCATGTTGCCTAGGCTGTTCTCAAACTCCTGAACTCAAGTGGTCTGCCCATCTCCACCTCCCAAAGTGCTAGGATTACAGGCGTGAGCCACTGCACCCAGCCTTCACTGTCAGTTGTAAAGCTCATGCTTGCTTTTCCTAATGAGGAGATTTTTGTGTCATGGTATAATTCCCCTCTCTCCTCCTCTAATGAGTAGCTGTTATCCCTGTAAACTAAAGAGAAGAGAAATACCTGTAGTATATATTTAATTATTGAGGTCTACCTCTTGAATTCTTTCGTGCTAGTCCCATTTGTAACAATTGTTTGCCTCCCAGAAGTGTGTCTCTGGAGGAGGGTGCTGACTTCTGTGCCCTCTGGGGCACCCTTAACCGAGGACTTGGATGTTTGTCTGCTCAGAGGTCTTTCAGCTATCTATCCATGACCATGGATGTCAGTTCACAGCCTTGCTGTTCCTCAGAGATCTAAGTAACCACTTTGATGATTTCAGGATTCTCTCAGATATTTGTAATAAATCGGTTCCTTTTTTATTCCAGTTCAGGAGTTCTGTAGGCAGCTTTCTCAGCCCTTTGTTGTTGTTTTTGTTGAGGGGAGAGCATGAAAAGTTTCTGTAAACCTTGTTTGGGATATTCAATTCTCACAGTACCTGTGGGTAAGTAGCCCCCCAGCATAGAAGCTTAGTATTTGTTGCTGTCCTTGGATCATCAAATGTTGGGGGTGTGGATAGCAAGTTCTTTTGGCCATTGGTACCCTAAAATATCCTTATTGACTATTTAAAAGAAAGACTTTGACATCTCTTTAAAGGTGTCTGAAAGTTGTAGACATCTGAGTACAATAAAAGACATTCAGAAATTTTAACACCCTTCAAAGCTGCTAAGTTACAGCCTGTGTCATTACAGTAATAAACTTTCCTCCAAGAGTTGACATTTCATAATTATGCTTAGGAATATTATTGATTAAATGGGATATCAGTATAAAGCAAATTTCAGCTTATGTTTGCATTGATAAACATGATTTATAAAAGGTAGATTACTTATAAGATTGGATATAATGTTGCTGGTGTTTTTACCTTAAATATTGGAATGTAATTTCTAAAATAAAGTTGTTTTTATATTTACAGAAAAATTGAGAATCGAGTTCCCATATATTTGCCTCACCCTACACACACAATTTCACCTATCATTAACCTCTTATAGTAGTATGGTACATTAGTTATAATTAGTGAATAAATATTGATACATTATTGCCGACTAAAGTCTACACTCTATTTAGATTTCTTTTTTTCTTTTTTCTTTTTTTTTTTTGAGATGGAGTTTCGCTCTTGTCGCCTAAGCTGGAGTGCAATGGAGTGATCTTGGCTCACTGCAACCTCCGCCTCCCGGGTTCAGGCGATTCTCCTGCCTCAGCCTCCCAAGTAGCTGGGACTACAGGCATGCACCACCGTGCCTGGCTAATTTTTAGTGGAGATGGGGTTTTGCCATGTTGGCCAGGCTGGTCTTGAACTCCTGACCTCAGGTGGTCCACCCGCCTTGGCCTCCCAAAGTGTTGGGATTACAGGTGTGAGCCACTGCATCCGGCCTCTATTTAGATTTCTTTAGTTTTTACTTAATATTCTTGTATTAGTCTGTTCTCATGCTGCTAATAAAGATATACTTACTTGAGACTGGGCAATTTATAAAAGGAAGAGGTTGAATTGACTCACAGTTCCATAGGGCTGGGGAGACCTCAGGAAACTTACAGTTGTGGTGGAAGGGGAAGGAAACACATCCTTCTTCATATGGCAGCAGCAAGGAGAAGTGCAAAGTGAAGTGGGGGAAAGCCCCTTATAAAACCATCAGATTTTTTGAGAACTCACTATCCCAAGAACAGCCACCCCCATGATGCAATTACTTCTCACTGGGTCCCTCCCACGATGTGTGGGGATTATGGGAACTACAATTCAAGATGAGATTTGGCTGAGGACACAGGCAAACCATATCAGTCTTTTTTCTGTTGAAGTATCCGAGCCACATAAATTGTCATGTCTACTTAGGCTCCTTTTGGCTATGACAGAATCTCAGACTTTCATTGCTTTTCTTGTCCTTGATAGTTTTGACGAATACTTAACAGATTATACTATAGGTTACTCCTCTTGGAATTTGATGTTTTTCTCATGATTAGACTGGAGTTGTGGGATTATGTGATAAGACTGTTTAACCTTGTAAGGAATTGCCAAACTCTCTTCCAAAGTGGCCGTACAATTTTGCATTCTCATCAGCAGTGAATGAGAATTACTGACACTTCATTTCCTTGTCAATATTTGGTAGAGTCAGCTTTTGGGACTTAAGCCATTCTAATCAATTTGCAGTGGTTGGGATGTAATTTTTTTTTTTTTTTTTTTTTTTGAGACAGTCTCACTGTCACCCAGGCTGGAGTGCAAGTGGCATGATCTCAGCTCACTACAACCTCCGCCTCTTGGGTTCAAGTAATCCTCCTGCCTGGCCTTCCTGAGTAGCTGGGATTATGGGCACCCACCACCATGCCCAGCTAATTTTTGTATTTTTAGTAGAGATGAGGTTTCACCATGTTGACCAGGCTGGTCTCGAACTCCTGACCTCAAGCAATCCACCTGCCTCAGCTTCCCAAAGTACTGAGATTACAGTTGTGAGCCAACATGCCCAACCAGGGTGTAATTTTTAAAGTTGGTCATTTAGTCTTACTGTCATACTTTTTATGTTGAGCATTCCTAATCCAAAAATCTGAGATCTAAAATGCTCAAAAATTTGATCTTTTTGAGTGCCAGTATTCCGATTTTCTAATCAAGGATGCTCAACCTGTAACTATAATGCAAATATTTCAAAATCTGATACAATCAGAAATCCAAAACCCTTCTTGGTCCTAAGCATTTTGGATGAGGGATATTCAACTTGTGTGATATCTGACTGTAGAAGCATTAGCTTTCTCCTAATATTCCTCTTTAAGTAGGCATTAAGAAGAGAGTGTGTGTGCTGTTTTCCATACAGAAAACTGTTAACAGATATTTAATAGCATTTCACTTATTTTGTTAAAATTACCTGTTCTCTTTGCTTTCATTACTAACCCCTTATCAGCTACATTCCATTGGTGTTAAGCTACACTCTGATGTTAATGTCGCCTGTTTAACTGCTTTTGGTTAATTATTTATTCTCATTTTCCATTCTTCAAAGTCATTTTTGCTTTTTGTTTGTTTGTTTTTATTTGTTCATAAAGCTTTTTTGTTTCTGTTACATTATGTAGTTTTGTACCAATGGCTAGAAGCAGATCGTCATGGCAAGAGCCAAGATGCTGCAAATACGACTTCAGGTAAAAATAAAATTAAAAACAAGGATGGGCTGTTATAAATCATTATTTAAAGTGACCCCAAGCCCATTGTAAATGTTTCTTTATTCAGTTTTGCTTGGTCAGACTTACAGATGTTATTTTATGTTTCTCTTCTTTCATCTGCATCTTAATTTTCATAAAGACCTCATTTGCTTCAAGCCTTGAAAACATGTATTCAGTAGCCTTTAAGCTCTCTTGGCAGATATTTCCTACTTTCTTAGGAGGAAAAGCTTCAATTTAGTAGGAGGTTATTTGGCAGTATTACTTGGAGTTAAGTTGATATGTAGCTGTGGTAGTTGTACATATTTATAGTCCTTGTTTGTTTCAAGATAATATTTAAAAGGTAAATTTTAAGTACAGGATGCTTATGTAATTTTCATTTCCTGGGAATCCAAATTCTTAGACTTAATTATTCTCCTGTTTTTTGTTTTGTTTTGTTTTCCCAGCAGTAAATTCTAAGTTAGAGCTTTATGAAACATGTCTTTAAAATGAGAAGTATAGGTTGTTTCCCCATCTCTCATCCCCAAAAGTCATCACCAAGATTCTCTTATTTTGGCTGGTGCTGGTAGGAATAGCTGCATCCAGTCATTTCTAAATTCTTTTTTTTTTTTTTTTTTTTTTTTTTTTGGGAGACGGAGTCTCACTGTGTCATCCAGACTGGAGTGCAGAGGTGTGATCTTGGCTCACTGCAACCCCCACCTCCCGGATTCAACTGATTCTCCTGCCTCAGCCTCCTGAGTAGCTGGGATTACAGTTGCATGCCACTATGCTTGGCTAATATTTGTATTTTTAGTAGAGACAGGATTTCAGCACATTGGCCAGGCTGGTCTCGAGCTCCTGACCTCAAGTGATGCACCCGCCTCCGCCTCCGCCTCCCAAAGTGCTAGGATTACAGACGTAAGCCCCTGTACCCAGACCATTTCTAAATTCTTAACAGTGATACCAGAATTTTGAAATAATTGGTTCTTCCTCTAATATCCTTCCAAATCATATTTGCCAAGACAGCTGTGTATATACAGCAGTGATCTTTCCTGTTATCCCTTTTTAAGCAGTCTAATAAGTGGAGTGGTGGTGGTTTTGCTTTTCTTTTGTTACATTTGTTACTGTTTTGTGGCTTTTTTTGTTTTTGTAACATTATTTCTTTCTGGAAGTGGTTTCCTTCTCTTGAATTCTTTGTGCCTCAAGAAGGTGCAATGTTCCTTAGTTAATAGAACAATTATATTGAGAATGGCACTTTCATGACCTTTCTGATATATCTCCTGTTCCATTACTAACTTGATACATGAATGAAGATAATGTTATTTTAACTATACACAGGCAGAACTGAATTAAAAGGTAAGTGTTACAAGGAGTTATATGATAGGTTATGTCATGTTTCTTCTGCTTCTGCAGTATTTCATATTTTATTTACATTTATGGATAATAAAAGCAAGTATTTCTGGTGTTAGAGGGTAGGTGGAGAGGGTTTCTTGATGGCTGTATACCATGAAGATACGCTGTTGCTGTGTCAGTGCACAATCAGCAGCATAGACTTTATAACTAGGAAAAATTTTGTTTTTTTCTCTAAAGTAAATGAAAAATAACTTTTAAAAATCTTTCTTTTCTTTTCCTTTCTTTATTCTCTTTCTCCCTTTTCCCTTCCCTTCCCTTCCCTCCCTCCCTCCCTCTGTCCTCCCTCCCTCCCTCCCGTCCTTCCTTCTCACCCTCCAGTCTCCACCCTCCCCCATACTTTCCTTTCTTTCGAGATGAGGTTTCACTGTGTTGCCCAGGCTGGTCTCAAATTCCTGGGCTCAAGTGATCTGCCCACCTCAGTCTCCCAAAGTGCTGGGATTACAGGCATGAGCCACCATGTTCTGGCCAAGTAACTTTTTTACTAAAGAAGTGAGTAATTTAAAATTTCTTAGTGTTCACAGGAAAATGTAGCATCAGCTTAAAAACATCATGGACTCTTCCTGAGATCAGTTCTGAGCCCTGAATCTGTTCTTCGGCCACATTGACTCTCATGGACAGTTTCACATTCCTCTACTGACTTTTTGATGCTTACATACTCTAGAAGCATGGTGCAAAAATTGATAAACTCTGCTTAGGGATGTCTTTGACAGTTTCTCTTCTAGAAATGAGTGCTCTCAACTCTTAGAAGATGGAAGTATGGAGTAGAAAAATACAGAGATGAAATGTTTGCCTAAATAAGTCAGAGGAATCTAAATAAAATAATCATCATTAGCCAAGGACTTCAATTAGAAATAGTAGTTTAGTTGCCTCAGCAAATATATTTAAATTATGTGTCCTCGTTCAAAAAAGTTCCTATGTATTTTATGTTGTAGTCTCCAGCAAGATTTTTGAGTGCGACTTTTTCTTCCTTCTGTGATCTGGTTTGCATTCCAAGGTGTTTTTTTTTTTTTTTTTTTTTTTCATATTTTTACCCAAAATAGAAACTGAGTCTAACTGGAAGTCAAATACAACTCATAAATCAAATTGCTTTGTGATATTTTTAATAGTATAAATACTGGTAAGTGACATTTATCTTTTGCTGTAATAGCTAATATTTTGTACTTAATTAGAACTCTAAAAGTAGGAAAACACAGAACACAATAAAATTGCTGCAAGGTCTTCTAGTTCCTTGATCCCAGATTTTTGACATCGAGAATTTCAGATCCATCTATCTTAAAATATTTCATGAAACATTTAGGGATAATAGGTCTTAAGGGAATTACTCTGGTTGAGGAGGTTAAAAAAACTAATCTGATAGCTATTATTGAATTTTCAATTTTTTGCTTTTTAAAAAATTTATTTTTTTTAAAAAAAGGAAAAGAAACAGTGTCTCACCATGTTGCCCAGGCTGGTTTCAAATTCCTGGGCTCAAGCAATCCTCCTACCTCAGCCTCCCAAAGTTCTGGGATTACAGACGTGAGCTACTGTGCCTGGCCTGAATTTTCTTACATGTAATTAAAATGTAGCCTACTTTTATCTTTCCAGAATTTTGCCAGATAATGAATTTAACTTAGGATAGCTCATTTATTTTAATAGGTTAGTATGTTTAATGTGTTCTGTCTACTAAACAGGATGACTCAGCAATGATGTTTGTAATTCTGTTAGTTTTGTTACTTAACAACCTGGATATGCAGTCACATTTCTCAGAGATTTTTGTGGAAACTCAAGCCAAATTGCCTCCTTTGAGCACTGTAGCATGGGGGTCTAAGTGTGTATAAAATTTTAGGATCATAAGACATATGATTCGTTTAATACAAGACATTTATTTTCTGAAGTAAATGTTTTCATACAGTTTTTTTATTACCACACACTGAAATGTGGACCATAATTAGGTTACAGCAATGATTATATTACCATATTTTGATTTTTAGTATCAGTTGAGTGGCCAGGATTTTAAAATTCAGATTCTGAAGTTTTAAATGCTGCTCTGTTTGTTGTTAAGTTTTTTAGTTGTCCACTGGGATTTTACAAGTCAGATGGTTAGAGGCAGAAATTGAATCAGATCTCAACATTATCAGTCAGTAGTAGGTCTATAAAATAAATATAAAACTATGACATGCTTTTGGAAAGGTTCTAGATATTAACTATGTATTATTTGTTGTAGGTGAAAATTTTGACCAGAGTCCTTTGAGAAGAACGTTCAAATCCAAAGTTCTCGCCCATTATCCTCAGAATATAGAATGGAATCCTTTTGATCAAGATGCGGTTAACATGGTATGTGTTTTTTTCCCCTCATTTTCTTTTTAGCCTTGTTTTTACTTTATTAAGATGAATGTAGTGACCGTATTTTGAATGTGTACCTTATTTCATGTATTCTTTAAGTGATTTTATAAGAAATGTGAGGCCAGGTGCAGTGGCTCACACCTGTAATCCCAGCACTTTGGGAGGCTGAGGTGGGTGGATCACCTGAGGTCAGGAGTTCAAGACCAGCCTGACCAACATAGTGAAACCCTGTCTCTACTGAAAATACAAAATTAGCCGGGTGTGGTGGCACATGCCTGTAATCCCAGCTACTCGGGAGGCTGAGGCAGGAGAATTGCTTGAACCCAGGAGGTGGAGGTTGTATGATCACACCACTGCACTCCAGCCTGGGCAACAGAGTGAGACTCCGTCTCAAAAAACAAAACAAAAAAAAGAAATGTGATACTGTCCTCATTTTAAAGATCTGGAAGCAGAAGCTCAGAGAAGCAAGTTACTTGCCCAGAGTTTCCATAGCTAATAAGTATATACAGTAGATCCTAAAAGCCCATTTTAGTTTCCTACTATTAAACTGTGTTGTGCATTTGTATTAATACATAGAAGCTTTGATAAACAGTGATACTACTTTATTGGCCTGAGAGGAGCCTGATGGTAAGAGCCTGATAACAGTTTTCATATTTCAAGGAATGTTGTATGGTAGGCCTGTAATTTGTCATTTTTGCAGACAATGTAAAGATGAAAAGCAACTTAATTGCATTATTTAGATATAGTAGAAATCTGAATTTGTATAATTGTTATCAGTGAATGGCATCCAGCTTCTTGGCGTCTTGAACAAAAAATTGGACAAAACGTACAAATCAAGGAAAGAATGAAGCAACAAAAGCAGAGATTTATTCAAAATGAAGGTACAATCCACAGGGTGGGAGCAGGCCCGAGCAAGCAGCTCAAGAGCCCATTACAGATTTTTCTGAAGTTTAAATACTCTCTAGAGGTTTTCTATTGGTTACTTGGTGTACACTCTGTGTAAATGAAGTAATGGCCCACGATCAATCTGTTTGGTTGTGGGAGGATACCAGTCAGAGGCTGAAGCAAAGCTACACCCTACATAAACATACAACCAATCAGAGACTGAAGTGAAGTTACAAAGTTATACTCCTATTGCATATCTGTGCAAATGAAGATTTGACCCCTGACCATCCTGATTGGTTGTGGGCCAATCAGGGGAACGATCAGAGGTACTTTCAATTTTTTTTTTTTTTTTTTTTTGAGACAGAGTCTCGCTCTGTTGCCCAGGCTGGAGTGCAGTGGTGCGATCTCGGCTCACTGCAAGCTCCGCCTCCAGGGTTTACGCCATTCTCCTGCCTCAGCCTCCTGAGTAGCTGGGACTACAGGCGCCTGCCACCATGCCCGGCTATTATTTTGTATTTTTAGTAGAGACGAGGTTTCACCATTCACAGGATGGTCTTGATCTCCTGACCTCATGATCCACCTGCCTTGGCCCCCCAAAGTGCTGGGATTACAGCCGTGAGCCACCACGCCCAGTACTTTCAATTTTTAGTCTGCCATGCAGAAAAAGGTTGAGGGGAGAGTACAAAGGGAGTAGCCACTGGTCCTTTTGCTACTTGGGCATGGAAAGTTGGGGTTTTCCTTTTGATTTAGTTCTAGAAAGTCAGTATGAATTGGCCTTAGGTTCCCTGCCTCCAGACCCTGTTCTCCTGCCTCATAATGAGTTACCAGTGCTGATTAAATGTCTCTTTTATCCCTGCATGATGGTGTGCATCTATAATCCCAGCTACTCAGGAGGTTGAGGCAGTGTGATTGCTTGAGCCCAGGAGTTTGAGACCAGAATGGGCACCTTAGCAAGACCCTGTCTCAAAATAGGTACGTAGGTAGGTAGGTAGGTAGGTAGGTAGGTAGGTAGGTAGGTAGATAGATAGATAGATAGATAGACAGATAGACAGATAGACAGATAGATAGATAGATAGATAGATAGATAGATAGAAGATAAAGAGACAGTCAGTCTCCTTGAGAGTTTCTTAGAAATAAAGTAGGTCATAGTTTTCAGATTATTTCGAAAGGGCTCTTCTTAGAAGCCTGAATAATATTTTGGATGTCCATAAACTGTATGATTATATAATTCAGGGGGCCCCAAAGTAAGGAGATACCAGGCATGATAGATACAGAAATGAATTGGGTATATACATAAGAATGGAAAAAAAAAATGATTAAAGGTGAACTGAGACACAGTGATAGCCTTTGCTCTTTTTGAGTTGTTTTGTTTTGTTTCGTTTTTTGTTTCTGTTTTTGAGATAGTCTGGCTCTGTTGCCCAGGCTGGAGTGCAGTGGCACAATCTTGGCTCACTGCAACCTCCACCTCCTGGGTTCAGGCAATTCTCCTGCCTCAGCCTCCTGAGTAGCTGGGATAACAGGTGCATACCACTATGCCCAGCTATTCTTTTGTATTTTTACTAGAGACGGGGTTTCACCATGTTGGCCAGGCGAGCCTCGAACTCCTGGCCTCAAATTATATACCCTCCTTCAGCCTCCCAGAATGCTGGTATTGTGAGCACATGCCACCACATGTGGCTCATTTTTGCATTTTTAGTAGAGACGGGGTTTTGCTATGTTGGCCAGGCTGGTCTTGTACTCCTGACCTCTGGTGATCCACCCACTTCAGCCTCCCAAAGCACTGGAATTATAGGCATGAGCCACTGCGCCGGGCGTCTTTTTGAGTATTTTAAAGATAGTGTTAAAAGATTCCATTATAACCTGATAATCTAACAGAAGGAAATTAATATTGACTAGATGTCTGCTAGGGTACATTATGTATGTTATTTTCACATACATGTTTACATGTACCCAGTGAGAATTCTTATATTTTCAAAGGTTAAGTAATTTGCCCAAAGTTAGGCAGAACTCAGAAGTTAAATCCAGATCATTTTTACTCTCTAGCTCACTTTTTTTCTCATCTGCCTTGCTGCCTTCCCAAAAGAAAAACTATATAACTTAGTTTTGATCTGCACTAGAAATGTTATGGGTCACACTGGACCCTTTGTGATATTTTTATATCACAGTAAACTCTTTCTAGCCTGGGCTCGCTCTAGGGAGGGGATAGCATGGTGCTTTTTGTAAAGACAAATGCCTAAAGCACTTGGCACTTTGACTTTGATTCCTTACAGAGTACAGTGTGGTTATTCTCCCAAACTGTTACCCAATACTAAAATAATCAGAGATGCCATTTTGCTGGAAGTTAATATTGTAGATGCTTAGCATCATCTTTGGTGAAGACTCTACTATAGATATTAAGTAGAACACAACTGTTAGTTATCTTTATAAGACTTGGAAGAGTCCAGACAAGCATCTGACTAAAATAGTCGAACAACAGTGACAAAAAAATAACTTATGAGCTGCTTATGTAGCAAATTAATAGAAAGACATTTAGGAAAAGAATGTTTAAATCAAGCAACGGAAAACTGGGTAAGAATGTGAATAGATCACAATACTTAATCTTCTTAAATTAGTAAGATATTTCAAAATGTAACTTATTCTGTGAGAAATCAGAATGGTATTCAAAATGAGTTTCTAGCCTAAGCAACATAGGGAGACTCTCTCTCTACAAAGAAAAAAAGAAATAGCTGAATGTGATGGAAACATGCCTGTGGTCCTAGCTACTCTGGAGGCTGAGGTGGGAAGATCACTGGGGCCTGGGTACAAGTACTTTCTTACTATATGAATCCACAGTCATTTGGAGCAAAATGCCACCCTTGATGTGTTTTCTTTCTTTTAATCATTTGAGTGAATTAATAGTGAGATATCCATGGTAGCTTTTGCCTTTATCTGCAAAACAATAATCTTTAAAGTAATTATCAGCTTCCTTGATCTGTCTTTGATATTTTCTTTACTCCTTGCCCCTGAGGTTATTTTATGTAAGCAGCAAAAGTTTTCCCCTGAAGAATAATTGCAGAGACTGTGTTCGATGGTTAAGCACCACATAGCATTTTTTTTATTGCTGCAAATCTAAAAGGATTTGCTTGTACTCCTGGAAAATCTCTGAAAAGTATCCCATTAGTTTGCATTCGGGTCATAGATTTACTGCCTTTAATTTCCTCTTTGATTTACTAGTAAGTGCGTTTGTATGAAGCTGTAATTTATCCCCACCTAAAGGTATAAAGCTTTGTCTTGCCTTTAGCAAAATCCCACTGCAATGAGTCATCACCTTCTGTAATGTTAGTCATTCCTCTAGCAAACAACAGTAGTGCTTTGAATAAAAGATCATTAATTTCATACATAAATTAAGTACCCAAAGCAATGAACTTTGTTAAGTAAAATGTTTAATGTGTATAAGTGCAGTGCAAATAAAATAAAAAATAAATACAAGTGACAGGTGAAATAATTCCTGAATTAGTTTTTTTCCCTCAGTTGCTGATTCAGAGATTTTTATGAAAAGAATGTAAATATCACAGAACAGAAAGAACAATACAATAAACAGTCATGTATGTAAATCACCTAGAACTAACATATGCCAACGTTGACATGTTTGCTTCAGATCTCTTCCTTTCCTGTCCTGTCCTATTCTGTCCTGTCTTCCTGTCTTTCCCTACCTCCCTCCCTTTCTTTCTTTCCTCTCTTTTCTTTCTTTCCCTTATTTCCACAGTCTCGCTCTGTCTCCCAGGCTGGAGTGCGGTACATTTAATTAAATTAATTTATTTATTTGAGACAGTCTTACTCTGTCACCCAGGCAGTTCAGTGGTGCAATCTCGGCTTACTTACAACCTTCTGCCTCCTGGGTTCAAGTGATTCTCATGCTGCAGCCTCTCAAGTAACTGGAATTATAGTCGCTTGCCATCATGCCTGGCTAATTTTTGTATTTTTAGTAGAGACGGGGTCTCCCTATGTTGGCCAGGCTGGTCTCAAAACTCCTGGCCTCAAGTGATCTGCCCACCTCAACCTCTGTGAGCCACTATTGCAGGTCTGCATTTCATTTTAAATGAAATAAAGCATTGCGAACAGAGCTGAAGGTCCCCCACCCCACTTTCACATCTCTTTGAGGTAATCTGCTTTGGCATCCATGGCTATGTTATATTCTAGTTGATAGATCTTATCTTTAAGCCTGTGTTGTATCTAAGAATTCATAGGAAGAAAACAGTTAATAACTTTTAAGCAAACTATATGAAAATATAAGGATTCTATTTTATATGTCTGTCCTAAATGAAACATCATAAATATGATATTTTAGGTAACTAAAGAGTAATAACTATTATAAAGGTCTTGCTTTACAATTTGCTGTTTACTTTGATCATAAAGAAGGATATAGTGGAAAGAAGTGCAAAGAATAAATGGTGAAAGGTTGGCTGAAGAAACCTGTTCAGATGCTTATCTTGTAAGATTAAAAGGAAAAAGGGCTGCATATACTTTTTGTAGACATAGCAATTACTTGAATTTGAAATGGATAACCCCAAATTACATTCATACGTTTGACATTAGAATGAAGGTAAGCCCTCATTTTGAGCCAAGTTTAGGTTCATAGCTCACAATAAACAATTTTTTTTTTCTTGAGACAGGCTCTGGCTCTGTCGTCCAGACTGGAGTGCACTGGTGCAATCTTGGCTCGTGGCAGCCTTGACCTCCCGTGCTCTAGTGATCCTCCCACCTCAGCCCCCCAAGTAGCTGAGACTACAGGTGTGCACCACCACACCTGGCTAATTTTTGTACTTTTTGTGGAGACGGGGTTTGGCTATGTTGCCTAGGCTACTCTCAAACTCCTGGACTCAAGCAATCCGCCCACCTCGGCCTACCAGAGTGCTAGGATTACAGGTGTGATCCACCACACCTAGCCATATCTCACAGTAAAATTATAGGAATGGGGCTTTCATTGCTGGAGGACCATTGCTGGAGGACCCTTCTGCCCCCACCATCCCCATCCTCTCCCCTGTTTCCTTAACATTGCAGCTACAATATTTCACTGGCATCTCAAACGCAACATATCCGAAACTGAATTCATTATTCTTCCCACCAATCTTTGTCAGTGAATGGTACAACCATCCACTATTTGCCAAGTCCAACAATGTACACATCACCCTGAAAGTTCTCACTTACTCACCCTCTCCCATATATAATCAGTTACCTGTCTACTTCTCTGTTTCCGTATACTCACCTTGATCCAAACCATCAAGATCTCTTACCTGGACTCCTGCAGTAACCTGTCCATTTCATTCCTCATACTATAGCTTCTTCTGCTGTTCCTTCTCTCTGGAAGGCTCTTCCACCTCTCCTTCACCTAGTGAATTCTTACTGTTCCTTCAGACTTCACTGTAACCATTTATGTAGAGAAGCTGCTCCTGACCATCACCTTCCACCATCTTCCCAGCACTCAGGTCACCTTAGGTTCTCTTAGTACCTTGTACCTTTTTGTAGCACCTATCTCGGTTGCAATTAACCAATTACATAGCTAGTAGTCAACTGTGTATCTCCTGCTGTAATGTAAGCACCATGAGAACAGGAACAGTTTCTCTTATTCATTGCTGTATCCCTAGCTTTGCCCATAGTAGATGTTCAAATTGTTGAATAAATGAAGTGATACTTACTTGCTTACAATACTTCTCTTCCCTGTCCTTGATTAGGTGTGACCTCCACTATAAAACCCTCTCTTAAGCAGGAGCAGTTACTCTGTCTTTTCTTATGATATCTTGAACAGAGTCCATAGCAATACTGATCACATTTTTTTGGTAACTGTTGGTTTCCGTGTCTGTCTTTCCTACTAGACTGTGAACTCCCTAAAGGAAAGGATTATTTTCGTCTCTGTCTTTTGAGTTACCAAGATCTAATGCAAAACATGGGACAAAATAAGTGTTTGTAGAAGGAGGGGATGGAGGTAGGGAGGGAGGCATTCTGAGAAATGTGTTATAAGGTGATTTTATTGTTGTGCAAACATCAGCATGTATATACATACACAGACCTAGGTGATATAACCTACTATACTTCTAAGCTATATGGTATAACGTATTGCTCCAGCCATCATCCTATATGCAGTCCATTGTTGACCAGAACATGGTTATACAGTATATGACTGTATTTGCATAATGAGGGAGAGGCCATGTAAGTCATAGAACTACAAAATGTGGAAAAAGGATTTTTAAAACTCTAGCCAAACTGCCTGAAACCAGTCTAGTGAAATGTAAGAACATTTGCTGATTCAAACTGGGAAAATTACTCACTTGTCATTATAAGCCTGCTTTGACTAAAGTAATCTGGTTACTAGTACTAATGTGATCGTCATTGACACCTCTAATTTTTAGTTGTTTTATTGTGGGATGGTGAAGGGGTATTGTTAGTAGATAGCAGTGTTATGGGTTAATTAGAGATATTTAATACCGTGACAAACAAATCTTGATTTATATTTCAGATTTTCTGAGATTTCTTGCAGTTCCTGACAATTTAACAATTCTGACGAAACTCAGATTTTCTGAAAAAGTATCTTGTAGTTCCTGATATAAAACAATACTGGATATCTTTTAAAAATGGAAAAATAATAGCATTTTGCAGTTAATGTTTCCCAATTAGAAATATAATTCTTACTTTTTTTGATTTGTTGGAAGAGCATTTAGGAAAATTTCTTACATCTGTTATCTGTGGCATAGAAAGCCATTCTTCACTTTGAGTACAACTTTTGGCAAGCTTTTTCTGTAAATGTTTGAATGTGTGCTCAAGAAAGCTACAAACACTTAAGGGAATATTTGGCAGCTGTTCAACAGCAGTTGAGCTATGATTTTGTGATTTAGGATGACAGGAACGCCTATCAATTAAGTTAAATCTTTATGTTGACTTTGGAGGTCACTATGTTTCTATATTGCCTACTTGAGGGAAAAAGAATTACAAACTGAAGGCCATGGGCTGTGTCTCATGCCTGTAATCCCAGCACTTTGGGAGGCCAAGCCGAGTGGATCACTTGAGACCAGGAGTTCAAGACCAGCCTGGCCAACATGGTGAAACTTCGTCTCTACTAAAAGTACAAAAAAAAAAAAAATTAGCCGGGTGTGCATGCCTGTAATCGCGCACACTTGTAATCCTAGCTACTTGGGAGGCTGAGGCAGGAGAATCCATTGAACTCAAGAGGTAGAGGTTGCAGTAAGCCGACATCACACCACTGCATACCAGAGTGGGCGACAGAGCGAGACTGCGTCTCAAAAAAAAAAAAAAAAAAGTGAATTACAGACCAGATGAAGAGGTGAACTAAGCCTGGTGCTTTACCCCTAGATGTTGTTTTTGTTTGTTTTCTTGTTCATTCATTTATTCATTCAGCCAGTTGTTATATTGCCATGCACTGTGCTAAACAAGTTTGAGTTTAGCCTGGAGCAAGAATAATTCAAATCATCCCTTCTACAATCTTTATTGACTACAATAAATGTGTCGAATGAGGTTTTTGGGTTTTTGGGGTTTTTTGTTATTTGTTTATTTGTTTGTTTGAGACAGTCTCACTCTGTCATCTAGGCTGGAGTGCAGCGGTGCAATCTTGGCTCACTGCAACCTCTGCCTCCTGGATTCATGCAATTCTCCTGCCTCAGCCTTCCAGGTAGCTGGGGCTATAGGTGTGCACCACTACACCGGGCTAATTTTTTGTATTTTTGGTAGAGGCAGGGTTTTGTCATGTTGCTTAGGCTGGTGGTCTTGAACTCCTGAACTCAGGCAATCCACCCGCCTCAGCCTCCCGAAGTACTGGGATTGTGGTTGTGAGCCACTGCACCCGGCCACATGAGTTTTTATTCATGCTATTAGCAGAACAACTCATTAACTTGCTATGATGAAATCAGCCTTAATTTGAAGGTAGAATTATTAAAAGATTCTGCCATAGCCTTTCCTTATACAGTTATTCCTAAGACTAGGAATAAGTGGCTTTTACCCTTACCAAATCCAGGTATTCATAGCTTTTACCTAAGTCTGTATCTCATTCTATCCAAATATACATAGTAATTTAATATGCAAAAGAATTGAGTAAATCTGCCTTAGTCCTTTCCACATCTCGTATTCGGTGATATGAAATATGAAGACATTTTCACTGGTGCACTAATGCTGAGCTTCACAATTTTTTTTTTTACCCTTGTTATCAGTCACCACCTGTTATGGCCCCAAATAGTATATTATTCCATTGCAATTCCCTTGAATGTTTAAAGTTATTGAAATATAGTACTCGCCCTTGAGTAGCTGGCAATCTAGAGATCAAACAGAATTATGCAATACTAGTAATGTGTATGTTTATGTAATGTACATATGTTTACAGTGGTGCAAGACTTTAATTGCTTCTCCACAATAAATACTTTCTAGAAGAGTAACATTTTATGGCATGCAAAAGATGAAAAGAACACTATTTTTTATGGAAAGGTAAAGGAAGACCTCTCTAAGGTAGTATTTATGCAGAGACTTAAGAGAAATAAGGAAGTGTTTTGATTATCTATCGCTGCATGACAATCCATCCCCCTACCAGTTAATGGCTTAAAATAGGGCAGTTTTTTTTCATGAAGAACCAAATAGTAGGTAGTTGAGGTATTGTGGGCATACAGTTTCTGCCACAGTCACTCAGGTCTGCTGTTGTAGTGTGAAGGCATCCATAGACAGCACATAAATGGATGGATGTGACTGAGTCCCGGTGAAACTTTATTTACGAATCAGGTTGGCAGATTGTATTTGACCTAAGGGTTTTTCTTAGTCCATTCCTACTGCTAAAATAAAATACTTCAGACTGAGTAACTTACAAGGAATAGAAATTTATTTCTCACAGTTCTAGAGATTGAAAGTACAAGATCAAGGTGTCTGTAGGTTTAGGGTCTGATGATGGCCTAGGCCCTGCTTCTAAGATGGGACTTTGTTATTGTGTACTCGAGAGAGGACAAATGCTGTGTCCTCACATGGCAGAAAGGATGGAAGCGGAGAAAAGGCCCTAGGGTGCTGCTCCCTTCAACCTTTTATAAGAGGGACTAATCCTTTCATGAGGGCAGAGCCTGCATGACTTAATCACTTCCCAAAAGTCCCCACCTTTTAATACCATCACCCTGAAGTGATGTTCCAACGTATGAATTTTGGAGGCACACATACATTTAAACCAATAGCAGGGCTGTTGTTTGTTGACCCTTAATTTAAAGCAACAAAATCATTACTTAGCCTACATATCTGCAATGTAGGTAGCTTTTGGTTGGCCACAACTGTGTTCTAATCCGTGTCAGTTTGGGAGGTTTGAAGGCTGAGGACTGAAATCTCTGAAAGCTCACCCATTCACAGACCTGTCTCCTGGACCAGGCATATAGCTGGGGCTCCTTCTTTCTCTGTGTGGTATTTCATTTGGTCTCACCAGTCAGGCAGCTTCAGGCTAGCTAAAATCTTTATATGTTGTCTCAGGGCTCCCAGAGTGTGTTACCAGGTTACCAGAGAGAGAGAGAGGAGGTGGAAGCTGTATTGCCTTTTTTAGCCTCTGCTCAAAAGTCACTCTGTCACTTGTCACTGCTGTTGCATTTTACTTGACTAGGCCAGGGGTTGGCATACATGGCCCCCAGGCCAAATCTGTCTAGCTGACTGTTTTTACAAATAAAAATTGTGTTGGAACAAAGCCATACCTATGTGTTTAAAGGTTGGTACAAAAGTAATTGTGGTTTTGGACTGAATTTTAAATCATAACTAGGCTCAAACACATCTTTATTAATCAAAATAAGAACCATTACAGTCAACACATTTTTGCCAATGAGAAATAAGTTTGTTTATTCCTGTAACATAAAAAATCTGTGCTTTGGGATTTGGTGAACTCTTGGAAAGCATTTTCTGCATCCTGCTGGTTGTGGCAGCGTTTTCCCTGCAAAAAGTTGTCGAGATGCTTGAAGAAGTGGTAGTCGGTTGGCAAGAGGTCAGGTAAACATGGTGGATGAGGCATAACTTCATAGCCCAATTCGTTGAACTTTTGAAGCATTTGCTGTGCGATGTGTGGTTGGGCATTGTCGTGGAAAAGAATCAGGCCCTTTCTGTTGACCAGTGCCCGCTGCAGGCTTTGCAGTTTTTGGTGCATCTCATCGATTTCCTGAGCATACTTCTCAGATGTAGTGATTTCGCCAGGATTCAGAAAGCTGTAGTGGATCAGACCAGCAGCAGACCACCAAACAGTGACCATGACCTTTTTTTTGGAGCAAGTTTGGCTTTGGAAAGTACTTTAGAGCTTCTTCGTGGTTCAGCCACTAAGCTGGTCATTGCCGGTTCTCTAATGAAATCCACTTTTTGTCACACATGACAAGTCGATTGAGAAATGTTTCGTTGTTGCTGTGTAGAATAAGAGAAGATGACACTTGAAAATGATGATTTTATTTTGTTTTGTTTTGTTTTGTTTGAGATGGAGTCTCGCTCTGTTGCCCAGGCTGGAGTGCAGTGGCACAATCTTGGCTCACTGCAGCCTCCACCTCCCTGGTTCAAGCAATTCTCCTGCCTCAGCCTCCTGAGTAGCTGGGTCTACAGGCACATGCCACCACACCCGGCTAATTTTTTGTATTTTAGTAGGACAGGATTTCACCATGTCGCCCAGGCTGGTTTTGAACTGAGCTCAGGCAGTCCGCCTGCTTCAGCCTTCCAAAGTGCTAGGATTACAGGAATGAGCCACCGCACCTGGCTGAAAATGATGATTTTTAAAAATTTCCACTCAGCTCATGAGGCACCCACTTACCGAGTTTTTCTACCTTTCCAATTTGCTTCAAATGCCAAACGGCCGTAAAACGGTCAACATTGAGTTCTTCAGCACCTTTTCATGTAGTTCTAAGAGGATCAGCTTTGATGATTGCTCTCAGTTGATCATTGTCAACTTCCGATGGCCAGCCACTATGCTCCTTATCGCCAAGGCTGTCTTCTCCTTTGCAAAACTTCTTGAACCACCACTGCACTGTGTATTAGTTAGCAGTTCCTGGGCCAAATGCATTGTCGATGTTGTGGGTTGTCTCCACTGCTTTACTACCCATTTTGAACTTGAATAAGAAAATTGCTTGGGGCTGGATGGGGTGGCTCACACCTGTAATCCCAGCACTCTGGAGGGCCAAGGTGGGCAGATCACTTGAGGTCAGGAGTTTGAGACCAGCCTGGCCAACATGGTAAAACCCCGTCTCTCCTAAAAATACAAAATTAGCTGGGCATGGTGATGCAGGCCTGTAGTCCCAGCTACTTGGGAGGCTGAGGCACAAGAATCGCTTGAACCTGGGAGTCGGAGGTTGCAGTGAGCTGAGATTGCGCCACTGCACTCCAGCCTGAGTGACAGAGTGAAACTCCATCTCAAAAAAAAAAAAAAAGAAAGAAAGAAAACTGCTCTAATTGCTTTTTGTCTAACATTTTTATAGTCTAAAATAAACCAAAAATAAACAGCAAGTAATGAGTCATTAGCAGAAAAACATAAAGCAAGAAATGCCCATTAAAATGATGGGCCAGGCTCAGTGGCTCATGCCTGTAATCCCAGCACTTTGGGAGGATGAGGCAGGCAGATCACGAGGTCAGGAATTTGAGACCAGCCTGCCAACATAGTGAAACCCCATCTCTACTAAAAATACAAAAATTAGCCAGGCGTGGTGGCAGGCGCCTGTAGTCCCAGCTACTTGGGAGCTGAGTTAGGAGAATTGCTTGAACCTGCAAGGTGGAGGTTGCAGTGAGCTGAGATTGCGCCACTGCACTCCAGCCTGGGTGACAGAGCAAGACTCCGTCTCGGAAAAAGAAAAAAAAAAAACGATGTATAACATAACCACATTTATTTAAACATGTATTCCAATATCAGATGGCAAATTCCAATGCAAAAACCACAATTGCTTTTGCACTCCCCTAATACAGTGTGGAATAGAGTAGTTGTGGCAAAGACTGTATGGCCTCCGGAGCCTGAAATACTTACCTATTTATAGAAAAAGTTTCCCAGATCCTGGTATAGGCACTCTCAGCAGCCCACCTAGGTTCAAGGAGAGTGAGCTCCACTTCCTAATGTGGAAGTGTCAAGGTTTGGAAGAGTGTGTGAAAGTAGAAATATTATTGGAGCTATATCTGCCACAAACAATGAGTCATGTGGATACCGAGGGGAAGAGAGTTGCTGGGAAAGGGAAGAGCAGATTTTGATGGGAGCACGTGGGGTGTGTTTGTAGAATAGTAACATGCCATTGTTGCTAGAGCAGAGTGGGTGAGTTAGTACAAGATGAGGGCAGAGAGGTTGCTGAGGGCTGAGTCATGCAGGGCTTCCTTGTAGGCCATTATAAGGACATGAACTTTTAGTGAGATGAGAGTCTATTGGAGAATTTTGGGAAGAGTGACAAGATCTAACATTTTCTAAGGATTGCTTTGGCTCTTATAAGGGAAGTAGATTATGGGGAACAAGAGCAGAAGCAGGGAGATTGGTAAGCAGGCTGTTACATCCAGACAAGAGAAGAGGGTGGCTTAGATTAGAGTGGTAAGAGTAAAGATCAAAACAATTACTTTCTGACTCAGGAGGCTGAGGCGGGAGGATTGCTTTTACCCAGGAGTTTGAGGCTGCAGTAAATTGTGATTATATCACTGCACTTCATCCTGAGTGATAGAGCAAGACCCCATCTCTAAAAAAGAAAAACAAAAAAGAAGCAACAGCAATTAGTTTCTGCATATATTTTTGAAGATAGAATTGATAGTATTTGCTGATGGGTTGGATAATGGGGTAAGTGAGAAAGAGAGGAAGTAGTTAAAGATGACTCCAAGGTTTTTATCCTGGGCAAATTAGATGGATGGAATTATGGAAAAGACTGATATAAGGAGAAACAGATTTGGAGGAAGAAATCAGAACTTCAGTTTGGAACACAGTGAGTTTGAATTGCCTATTACACATCTTGATGAGATTGTCAAGTAGTTACTCAGTTAAGAGTCAGGTTCATGAGAATGTAGATTTGAGAGTTGACAGAGTATATTTAAAATCATGGAAGAAGTTGCTCCGGAAATGAACTTGGATAGAAAAGAAACACAAAATGTGGTGGCACAATCATGACATGAGCTTCCATGCCCAGAGTTTTTAGGGTGAAAGGAAGGACCATGATCTGAAATGGCTGTGAGGAGCAGTTTGGACACCCAACCACCTTCATGCTTAATGACAGTTGTGTTGCATTAATCCTATCCCACCATCAAGATTTTGTTTTTAAGCAGTGGGAACCTGGAAATCTTAACACCGAAAGAATTCTACTCTACAAAATAAATGAAAGTGAAATGTTCATAGGGGAAGGAGGGACACTGGCCCTCTCAACTTCTTCCTGTAGCCTCTCACTCCCTTCCAAGGCCCTGAGACATTCCTGCTGCCTCCTTGGAATCCCTTTGAAAACCACTCCCCTTAGTGTTCCAAGATGGATGTGCTAAGAGACACATCTAATTCCGTCCCTCTCCTAAAAACCCTTCAGAGGTTTCCCATTGTCCTCCCCACAGTTTTAACATGGCCTACCAAGGCCCTTCATGGGCTAGCCCCTAATTATTTCTCTTACTTTCTCTCATGTCCTCCCACCTTGCATTCTGTGCCCCACCCACACTGACCTGTTTCAGTTCCTCAAACTCTTCTGGGCTTTTGCACATGTCCTCTCTGACTAGAATCTTCTTTATCCACTAAGACCTATACTTGTCCTGAGGTTTCAGTTGGGCTTCATTTTTTCCTGGTAGCTCCTTCTTTTCTAATGTATGTCTTCCTACTATTACATATTTTTTCCCCTAGCAACCCTTATTTACCCTATCATAGCCTTTCCCTTACTTTATAGTTTATGATTTTTAAAACTCATCTGTTATCCTTACTGGACTGGAAATACCATAGGAGCATGGGCCATGACTGTCCTTCCCACCGTTACGTCATAGGGCCCCTCTCATAAAACGCACTTAATAAATGTTTTTTGATGGTTTGAATGAAGGAATAAAGGAACTGTGTTTTCTTGGTAATGTGGGGATGTGGGAGACAGTCTAACTTTTGTACCATATCAGTTATTAAATATAGAAAAAACTAGAAAGTAATAATATATGGTTAAATTATTTCTATGTGAAAAGCATATTGCAATACAAAAATAGAAATATCTAAATATGAATGATGATTATTAGTTAGGGTGGTTGAATTACAAGTTCTGTTTTCCTTAGTATATTTCAATTTTTCTGTAATTTCATTTCTTTTATTTAAAATGTTTTAAAGAATCAATTCTGATTTTCTGTGCATTTTAAGTATCTTAAATATAGCATCTTTAGCTCCTCTGGGTAATTTTGTTCTCAAGTTTGACTCAATCCTGGGTAGTTCCCAAGAACTAGAGCATAATCTCTACTAGAAGTAATCTAAAATGCCTTGTTTCTGTGCTTCTGCTTTAGTGGATCAAAAAGCTTTCAATTTCCAAAGTTTCTTTTTCTTGCATAAAATACCATACTATTCAAAATAGCAAAGATGATACTGTTGTTTTTATTATTCTTTAACTTTTTTCCACTTCCTAAATGAGCCTTTTCCTATTTCCCTGCTCCCCTGAAACATTTTCATCGTTAATACAAAAAATAGTACTTAAGTACTATTTTTGTAAAGTGCTTTTTAATATTTTTGAAGTGTTTTTGCATACTCTGTCTTCAAGTCATTAATATAGCAGCTATTGTAGGTAAAGGGACTGAGGCTCATAGAAGTTATATGGCTTGCTAAAGGCCACAAGCTTGGTTAGAGGTTTACTCTGGGACTAAATCAGTGATAGTCTTGCTCTTAGTAAAGCCCTCTGCATGTAACATCACACAATAAAAGTTTTTCCCTTGTATATATTCCTTTTAAGAATAATTTTATATGTATATATGAGGAACTTATAATGTATTTCTAATTTAAGGCGATTGCCAGTGTTAAATCTGGATAAAACCTGTCTTTTTGAATCCTGTTATGTTAAAAAACAACATTTGTT
Organism: Piliocolobus tephrosceles; assembly: GCF_002776525.5. Lineage (NCBI taxonomy): Eukaryota > Metazoa > Chordata > Mammalia > Primates > Cercopithecidae > Piliocolobus > Piliocolobus tephrosceles. The sequence goes on along the minus strand of NC_045443.1, from coordinate 31,506,073 downwards.
TCTGGCTTGAAGTTATTTGTGTACTGCATTCTGATGCTTTTTTTTCTTTCTTTCACAGTTGTGCATGCCTAAAGGGCTATCTTTCAGGACACAAACTGACAATAAAGACCCCCAGTTTCACTCATTTATAATTACCAGGGAAGATGGTTCTCGCACCTATGGTTTTGTTCTCACTTTTTATGAAGAAGTTACAAGTAAGCAAATCTGCACAGCCATGCAGACACTCTACCAGATGCACAACGCTGAGCATTATAGCAGTGTGTATGCTTCATCTTCCTGCAGTATGGACTCATTGGCAAGTAGTGTTGATGAAGGAGATACAACTTCCCTTTTGAAACTCCAGCGATACAACTCCTATGATATTAGCAGAGACACCCTGTATGTTTCAAAAAGTATTTGCTTGATCACACCGTTACCATTCATGCAGGCCTGCAAGAAATTCCTTATCCAGCTTTACAAGGCCGTTACCTCACAGCAGCCACCACCCTTGCCACTTGAAAGCTATATCCACAATATTCTTTATGAAGTACCCCTTCCACCTCCAGGGAGGTCACTGAAATTTTATGGTGTTTATGAACCTGTCATCTGCCAGAGGCCTGGGCCCAGTGAACTCCCCCTCTCTGATTACCCCCTTCGGGAGGCATTTGAACTCCTGGGATTAGAGAACCTGGTGCAGGTGTTTACCTGTGTTCTTTTAGAGATGCAAATCCTTCTCTACTCACAAGGTAGGTTTTCCTTGGATTTTACATTTTCCAAAAACAAGTACTTATGCTCCCAACTACTGTGTTTCCATGGGGTGTATTATTAGAACCAAATAAATAATGATCACAGTCTTTTCTGTTTTGTTTAAAGGGAGCAGGTATGGTGGGGCCAAAGGCTGAGATGTGACTGTGCTGTTTCTCTTTGAGGTGGCAGTCATTGACTGCAGAGAGAAATAGGAAGGAACACACGCATTAACTTCGCTGATTTGGACATATTTATTTCTTAATGGAAATAGCTCTTTTTTCCTGATAATATATAATCGTCATTAAGAAAACATTTTTTCTTCTTCATAATGAGAGTGAGAGAATTCTGTTACTACTAGAAATGCGTAGACTTCCCATTCTTTATAGATTGGTAAAGGTTCACATCAAAATTCAGCAAACATTGAAAAAGGATAAATGAAATCGTTGACTCTGCAGCTTCCTGAGGCAATCAACTTTGGATCTTTGCCTGGGGGAGCATTTCATCTGAGTGAGAGACAAGGTGAGCAGGCATGAGACAGATGACTTTCCTAGGTCTTAACAATTCTGCCAGAGTTGTGTATGTGGTTTTTTTGTTTTTTTTGTTTTTGTTTTTGTTTTTTACTCTCAGAAGGAAGTTATCTTTGTGGTATCTTTCATTCAGAGTTCTTCCAACACATATTAAGAAACTTACAAACTATGGATTTTATTTTACCAGTACATTTGTGATGAATAATGTTGAGCCTAGACTAGGATACTAGTTCTCATCTGAAAATGAATATGTAGAGAAAATAGAGATGCTATGTCATAATGGATAGTGAATTGAAGGAAATTATAAAATAGTACCTGTGCACTGATAGATTCTTCAAAAAAATGTTGCACAAATATTTGGATTCATTTTTTTTTTTTTTAGACAAGTTCTCACTCTGTCACCCAGGCTGGAGTGCAGTAGTGCAATTATGGGTCACTGCAACCTCAACCTCCCGTGCTCAAGCTGTCTTCCCACCTCACCCTCCTGAGTAGCTGGTACTATAGCAATGTGCCACCACATCAGCTAATTTTTTATTTTTTGTAGAGATGGTCTCTCACTGTGTTGCCCCGGCTGGTCTCAAAATCCTGGGCTCAAATGATCCTCCCACCTTGGCCTCCCAAAGTGCTGGAATTACAGGCATGAAGCATTGCACCCGGCTGGGGTTAGCATTTTGCTAACTTGTATTTAAGCTGGCAGAATTGTAGTGCAGTCGTGACTGGTGCCGTCAAGTTTATTTTACCACTTTCCTTTTTTTATTTTTCTATTTTAAATTATAAGTGGGGCTGAGCCAAGTAGACTATATTTGTACTTCCCCATCTTGTGTGTATGTTGACACTATTTGTGTGTTGACAGCCCTTCACAAGGTTGTATTTGCTTCAGTTTATCCAACATAATGTTCTTTGATAATGTGTTCCATGTCTCAATTTTTGTTGTCAGGAAGTTATTCTCTAATGACCAATCTAAATTCCTTCCTTTCTTCTTTCGCCCACTTTCTTTTTTCATATATATTTAAAATATGTTTTAATGAAACACTTTCTCATCATCTTTAAATAAAAAAAAAATTTCCATTTTTTAATCTGAAGCTCCTCGGGCATTAGAACTTATTAATTGCTTTCTTCTCCACAGATTTCAGGTGCCACTGCACTAATTCCCCAGTGCTCTTGAGACAGAGCTTAGACATATCCTCCTCAGTTGGAAGTCCTTGTGGCAACTTCAGGGGCTTGATTCTTGCTGTTTAACCACTTTCAGTTTTGTATTCACTTAAGAGATATGCTTGTGAACTTGAGGGGTATGTGTGTTTTCTAATCTGAGCATCTTTATTATATATTTTTCCCAATATATGGACACCTTTTTGTACTTTTTTATTCTGGTAGCAACATGCAGTTTCTGAAGATTCTGTGGATCTCCATCATATTTTTCATGATCTGCAGGTGAAGGCTGAAATACTTGATATGGAAATCTTGACCTGGTAAATTTGTGATGAATCCAATCTTCACACCTTTTGTCCCAGTCTGTAGTTCATTTTGCCTCTTGAGCTACTGAGAGCAAAATCCCTGCCATAAGTGTAGTGACTGTTCTCTTTAGAGGCAGCATCTGCTAAATATTCAGTACGAACCTTCCCAGCAGCAGAAGCTGAGGACTCACTCCTTCCATCATTACTTACAGATCACCTTTTTGTATGTGAAAAATTTTACTTTAAGTAACTCTCTCTTCCTTTCTTCCTTTTTTTCCCCCTGAATGGGGTAGGGATTAGAGAATGACTAGAAGGGGCAGAGGCTTGGAGCTTAATACCTTCTGATGTTTTAGCCCATTAGAAAAAAAGAACTTCTTTTTTTTTTTTTTAAGACAGAGTCTCGGCCTGTCACCCAGGCTGGAGTGCAGTGGCACGATCTTGGCTCACTGCAACCTACACCTCCCAGGTTCAAACTATTCTCCTGCCTCAGCCTCCCAAGTAGCTGGGACTACAGGTGTGCACCACCACACCCAGTTAATTTTTGTGTTTTTAATAGAGACAGGATTTTTACCATGTTGATCAGGCTGGTCTTGAACTCCTGACCTCATGATCCACTCACCTCAGTCTCCCAAAGTGCTGGGATTACAGGTGTGAGCCACTGTGCCAGGCCGAAAAAAACTTTATATTCTAGACTTAGAAGAAATCTTAAAGGCCATTTTCTTGAATCTTAAAGTTCAGTTTATTTATGTTCTGCCTAGAGAAGCAATTTGGGTTAGAAAGAATATTGGTGGTGGGTGGGTTCTTTGATTTTGCCTTTAATTTTTAGAGATGGGGTCTCACTGTGTTGCCCAGAATGGAGTACAGCGTATTCACAGGCACAGTCATAGCACAATGCAGCCTCAAACTCCTCAGCTCACAGCATCCTCCCACCTCAGCCTCCCGAGTAGTTGAGACTGCAGGCACATACCACCATGCCTGGTTTAGAGTATTGGTTTTTGAAGTCATAACAATCCTGGGTTCAAATATCTACTCTGTCATTCATTAACTATACCCATGAGTGAGTTAGGTAATCCTCCTGTGTAACAGTAGCCTCATCTCTATAGGGATAATAGTTTGGGGTTTTTTTTCCTCCTTTCTCACTGATTTATTATGACAAATAAGAAAACCTGTATAAAATACTTAGGGTATAATTGACACTGACTAAATTATAGCTGATGCTATTATAATAATTACTAGTTGTATTAGTCCCATATAATCTTCTATAAATTATACTTATCTCTGAGTTGTGAAGGTTCAACATATTACTACATTTAACATAAACCTTTTTAAATGATATAGTCAAGAGTTTATTCCAAATAACCTATGTTCTTTTATATTGTGTACCAAGCTTTTTTTAGAAGGCAAAAAACAAACCAAAAAAAACCAAAACCTTCCATTATCACACTTCCTCTTTTATTTTTTATTTTTATTTTTTTTTTATTGAGATAGAGTCTTTCTCTGTTGCCCAGGCTGGAGTGCAGTGGCATGATCTCAGCTCATTGCAACTTCCACCTCCTGGTTTCAAGCGATTCTCGTGCCTGAGCCTCCCAAGTACCTGGGAGTACAGGCATGCACCACCATGCCTGGCTAATTTTTTTGTATTTTTAGTAGAGATGAGGTTTTGCCATGTTGGCTAGGCTGGTCTCAAACTCCTGACCTCAGGTGATCCGCCTACCTTGGCCTCCCAAAGTTCTGGGATTATAAGTGTAAGCCGCCGCGCCCGGCCCACACTTCCTCTTTTAAATAGCACTTTATGTCTCACCATTTGTGATCTGTCCTGAGCTCTCCTATTTCTGCTCTTTTTTTGTTTGTTTGTTTTGAGACAGGGTCTCGCTCTGGTGCCCAGGCTGGAATGCAGCAACATGATTGTAGCTCACTGCAACCTCAAACTCCAGGGCTCAAGCAACCTTCACCCCTCAGCCTCCTGAGTAGCTGGGACTGCAGGCATGCATTACCACACCTGACTAATTTTTTTTATTTTTAGTAGAGATGAAGTCTCACTACACTGCCCAGGCTTGTTTGAAACTCCTGGGCTCAAGTGATCCTTCTGCCTCAGCTTCCCAAAGTTCAGGGTTTACAGGTGTGAGCCACTGCTTAGCTTGTCCCGTTTGGTTTATCAAGTCTATTCAGGGGTTTTAGTTCATTAATATCTACCAATTTATTTCAGTTTCAAATGAAGAAGAATAAGCATTTGTGGATATGGTTTTATACTCTGAGTATATTTTTGTAATCTGTATGCTGAGAACAACAGAGTGAATCCCTAGATTATAGAACTGGGGTTTTTTAAAATTTAAAGTGTCATACCCAAAAAAAATTTCCATATAATAAATTTATAACCATTCACTAAAATCACTCTATGTTAGGAATTGTGCTACAAAAAGGCATTGTATATTTTGGATCTTTTCCCTACATTTAATCCTCTCAACAGTGAGTTAGTATTGTTCTGCATTTTTTGTTGAGGAGGAGATTGAGGCTTGGGGAAACTAAGTAATCTGCCCAAGATGATACAGCTAGTAAGTAGTGTGGTACTACTAAGAATTGGGTTTCATCAGTCTTTTTTCAGATGCTTAACCACTGTGTTAACTGTATTGGGCACTACATTTAACCTCTCCTTATCCATCTCAATATTTATTTTTAAATAATTAACTCATTCTGTAGGTCTATTGTAAAGGTGTCATGCGAAATAATTGTAGAGTATAAAATGAAAGCTCTGTGTAAATCTAGATTTTAATACTGACAATGTCTCTTCTATTAGAGAGATATATTTCATTTAAATGAATGAAATAAGAGTCCTTATGTTGATTTGTACTTGGGTGCCCTCCTTTACTCTTCTTAACTGTGTTAAGGGAGTTCTAATAACATGTGATACTTCATTTCTCACTCACTGATAAAGCTATGCCATAAAAAACATTGCATGTGCTGAAGAATTACCATGAAAACCCAAAGTGAATCAAAGTACATGGATTTCAGTGATGAAAATGTCCTTCTAGACTGATTTGAAATTCTGATCCACAGCCCATTTAAACCAATTCAATCTGTTATTTAGGAAGTGTGTATATCACTGTCACTTTGCAGTGATAACTAGCTAGAAATTCTAAGTAGAGAAAATGTACCCAGGATGTGAAGGCTCTTTTCTAGGACCCCAGATCAGAAATGGGCACTTTGTTCTGCAATTGGGAAATACCTGGAGCAGCTCAGTATGAAAATCAGAGTATGATTCTTTTTTCAAAGAACTAGTGGAAGAATAAAAGGGGAATTTAAACACCAATGTCTAGCTTTTGATACCGGTACAAAAGTCTAAGGAACATTTTTGGGCCTTGCTTACCTCCTTTGGTTCTTTATAGTTGAAATAAACCACTACCCACCACCCACACCACACTGCATGCCTATGTGCCTTTGCAGTGCTCCTCTGCCATCCCTCTGTTCTTTCATTCCTCTGAGTCATATGTGAATTAACCTTGTCAGAAAGTGGAAGCTACTTGAAGTTTTCTTGAAAAAGTTGGGAGCTTTCTCATCACAAATTGCTAGGCATGCTCAAGTGGACATCATCGTTCTCCTTGGAACTGCCATCCATAAACCAAGCAGTACTTTATTGGTCAACTGAGAGGTGTTTATAGTGCATTGTCCAAGTGACAATTAAATGCAGAAGCTTCTCTTACAGTTCCAAAGTCAGTCCTAGAGAAAAAGAGGCTCCCTATATTTGAGAATCTCTTCCTTGCATTCCTCTGGTAACAAGATCCAGTATAAACCATTTCTTTTTCATTAGGGAACTCTTTTGGGCAGTGTCCTCTCCCATTTGAGTGTTTTTCCAAAATCTCCCTAGATACCATGGATATTTCAAGTTTCAGCATTATTTTATGTCCTTCAGCCATAGGGGCACTTTAAATCAATATCCAATAGCAAACAGTAATTGCCCCTCAAATGGAAATTCTGTAGTCCAGCACCCTGATAGTTGTCACTGGGAGGCACTCACAGGCTTTTGACATAGCCCTAGCCCACACTGCACATACAGAGAATTTGTACCAGTGCTCCAGCTTCTCTGTTCTACACTGTGTGAGCTCAGGCGATCTAATTCATTCCCATTTAGCATGTCCGATTAATATTGCTTGAAGGGTAGATTGACACTGTGTCCTCTGTTTTACTGTACTAGGTAGGAGAAATGGGGTGAAACAGTCAAACGTAAGATCCACTCCCGTGAAACATTTAGGTAAAGTCTGTTTAAACGTTCCAATTTCATTCAGACTTCCTCCTTAATCCTGTCAACCTTAACACTTTAATATATTATCATTCTAATTGTAGTCTGCACTAAGGCTGCAAGCCACTGTGTTGAGGCAGTGGCTCGTGCCTGTAATCCCAACAGTTTGGGAGTTTGAGGCGGGAGGATCACTTGAGCCCAGGAGTTTGAGACCAGTCTGGGCAACATGGCAAAACCCCATCTCTACTAAAATACAAAAATTAGCCAGGCATAGTGGTGTGCACCTGTAGTTTCAGCTACTACAGGGGCTGAGGTGGGAGGATCGCTTGAGCCTGGGAGGTGGAGGTTGCAGTAACCTGAGATTGTGCCACTGCACTCCAGCCTGGGTGACAGAGTAAGACCCTATCTTTTTTTTTTTTTTTTTTTTTTTAAAAAGACTTCACCAAAAGATTTTGGTGTAACAGCGTATAAGGCTGTCAAATGAGTCCCCAGAAATTTCTCCAACCCTTGATTATTTGACCCACTCCTGTGCATTAGGTTTTGGGAGTTCAGCAAGGTATCCTGGCCCTTTTGTCAGTCTTTATTTTGATTAATTTGCCTTACTATATCCCCAAGCAATTCCAGATCATGTTTCTAACTGTAATCTTTGCCTTCTTACATTTAAAATTTCTCTATGCTGGGGCAAATTGAGCAGATTTGTTTTGGCCCTTTAGTGTTGGGAAACCATCTGAGAGTCCTTATAGTCCATGCAAGCTTTGTTAATGCTATATTAAGACTTTTGTTTCAGGCTGGGTGCCGTGGCTCATGTCTGTAAATCCCAACACTTTGGGAGGCCGAGGTGGGTGGATCACCTGAGTTGTGAGTTGAAGACCAGCCTGACCAACATGGAGAAACCCCATCTCTACTGAAAATACAAAGTTAGCCAGGCATGGTGGTGCATGCCTGTAATCCCAGCTACTCGGGAGGCTGAGGCAGGAGAATCGCTTGAACCCTGGAGGCAGAGATTGCATGGTGAGCCGAGATCGCGCCATTGCACTCCAGCCTGGGCAACAAGAGTGAAACTCCATCTCAAAAAAAATAATAATAATAAATTAGCCAGGCATGGTAGTGTTTGCTTGTAGTCCCAGCTACTTGGGAGGCTGAGGTGGAGGATCACCTGAGCCCAGGAGTTAGAGGCTGCAGTGAGCCATGATTATGTCACTGCAGTACAGCCTCATGACAGAGCGAGACCCTGTCTCAAAGAAAAAAGAAAAGAGGTTTATTTGGCTCACAGTTCTGTGCATGTGCTAGAATCTGCTTCTGATGAGGGCCTTGGGAAGCATCTACTCATGGCAGGAGGTGAAGGGGAGCCAGAATCACATGGCAAGAGGAAGGAAGCAAGAGAGAGGAGGGAGATGCCAGACTCTTTTCAATAACCAATTTTCATGGAAACTAAGAGTGAAAACTACTCACTTACAACCATGAGAATGGCACAAAGCCATTCATGAGAGATCCACCCCCAGGACCCAAATACCTCACCTCCAACATTGGGGCCAAACTACCATGTCCAAACCATAGCACCAGGCCACATACATTTTTTCTTGGATGACTGCAAAATCAGGGGTTCTCCACCACCATTCCCCAACCCCTCAAGTTCTATAAATTCGCAGAATGATTCACAGAACTCAAGAAAGCAGTTTACTTACTGTAACTGGTTTATTGTAAAGGTATAAACAGCCAAATGGAAGAGAGGTATAAAAGGTGTAGGAGTGGGTGCAGAGCTGCTCTGCTTTCCTTGGTCTTATCCAGCACCTTAATGTGTTTGCCAGTCCAGAAGCTCCTCTATATTTCTTCTTCTTTCTTTTTTTTTTTTTGCGATGGAGTCTGGCTCTGTCACCCAGGCTAGAGTGCAGTGGCATGATCTCAGCTCACTGCAACCTCTGCCTCCGGGTTCAGGTGATTCTCCTGCCTCAGCCTCCTGAGTAGCTGGGATTATAGGCACATGCCACCACAGCTAGCTAATTTTTGTATTTTTAGTAGAGACAGGTTTCACCATGTTGGCCAGGCTGGTCTTGAACCCCTGACCTCTAGTGATCCACCTGCCTCGGCCTCCCAAAGTGCTGGGATTACAGGCCTGAGGCAGTGCGCCTGGCCACCTCTGTTTTTTTCTTGAATAAATTTTTGTCCTTACTATTATTTTCTCTGAGAAAATGTTTATTAAGCTTTCAATTTATTAGTAAAAAGTCTTAATATTTCCTTATTTTCTTGACCCCTGTTATATCTGTAGTTTTGTCCTCCTTTTCATTCCTAATACTGTTTGTGCAGTCTTTTTTCCCCAGTTATTTTTACCTGAAGTTTGTCAATTATATTACTTCTTTTTGTTTGTTTGGTTTCTTGAGACAGGGCCTCACCCTGTTGCCCATCCTGGAGTGCAATAGCATGATCAAGGCTCACTGCAGTCTTGACCTCCCTGGGCTCAGGCAATCCTCCTGCCTTAGCCTCCCAAGTAGCTGGAACTACAGGTGCATGCCACCATGCCTGGCTAATTTTTTTTATTTTTTGAAATGACAAGGTCTCACTGTGTTGGCCAGACTAGTCCTAAACTCCTGGGCTCAAGCGATCCTCCTGTGTTGGCCTCCCAAAGTGCTGGGATCACAGGCATGAGCCATTGTGCCCAGCCCTATTACTCTTTTTAAAGAACCAGCTTTTACTTTCATTGGTATCCTCTATTGTACCTTTGTTTTATGTTTTATTAATTTGTGGTTTTATTTTTATTATTCACTTCTTTCTGCTACTTTCTTTGGGCTTACTAAACCTTTCTTTCTCCCCACCTGCCCACCAAAATCAGTAAGCAGTTGAGTCCTGTGATAGGTGCATCCCACAAGTCTTAGTATCTGATACTTTCTTTATCATTGAATTCTAAATATATATATATATATATATATATATTTTTTTTTTTTGAGACAGGGTCTTTCTCTGTCACCCAGACTGGAATGCAGTGGTGTGATCACAGCTCACTGTAGCCTCAACTTCTCAGGCTCAAGCCATCCTCCCACCTCAACCTCCCTTGTAGCTGGGACTGCAGGTGCACACCACCATACCTGGCCAATTTTTAATTTTTTTTAAAGGTGGGGTCTCTGTATGTTGCCCAGGCCGGTCTGGAACTCCTAGGCTCAAGCAATCCTTTCACCTCGGCCTCTCAAAGTTCTGGGATTAGAGGTGTGAGCCACCATACCTGGCTCGTTCTAAGAATTTTTAAATTTTCATTTATTTTGGCCATTTGTCTTGCTTTTCTCTCTCTCTCTTTTTGTTTTTGATGTTTTGAATTGATTAAAATTTTTTTCTCATTGTAGTTTTTTCTGTTTAGATGTTATATGCTCTTAATGGTAAATTTTGAGATTTCAACATGAACAGTTACTCTTATGCTATAGAATCTTTACAGATACTATAAAATGCTTTAACTCCATGCCCATCATGGCTTACTTGTTATGATTGTTCAGTTTTAGTAATCCCTCAAATTAGACATTTTTATTCTATACACTTGGTTTTGTTTAAATTTACTCATAGTGACCTTATTTTGTTTTTCTTTGAAACAAGGTCTCACTCTGTTACCTAGGCTGGAGTGCAGTGATGCAACCATAACTCATTGCAGCCTTGAACTCCTAGACTCAAGCGATCCTACTGCCTCAGCCTCCTGATAGCTGGGACTACAGGCACACACCACCAAGCTGGGCTAAATTTTTTTTTTTTTTTTTTGTAGAAATGGGGGTCTCACTATCTTGTCCAGGCTGCTCGTGAAGTCCTAGGCTCAAGCAGTCCTCTGCCTCAGCCTCCCAAAGTGCTGGGATTATAGGTGTGAGCCACTGCACCCAGCCTCAGTTATTAGTTTTTGAAAATTCACAATTTTATTTCAATCTTAGAGGTTTCTTCTGAGATCAGTCTTCTTCCTAACATGTATTCTTATAAGTTCCTTTCCTGAGGTAGCTTTCTCTGTTAGATTTTGTTTTGTCCTTGTTTTTGAAAAATAGTTCGTTGGATGTTAAATTCTACATTAAAAGTTTTTCTTTTTCTCTTAATACACTGAGGATAATGTTCTATCATCTTAAATAGTTCATTGGATGTTAAATTCTATGTTAAAAGTTGTTTTTTTTTTTTTTCTCTTAGTACTCTGAGGATAATATTCTATCATCTTCTGGTTTCCTGTGTTGCTGTTGAGAAGTCAGCTATCACTTCTAATGTCGTTCTAATGAATGACTGTCATCGTTATTCATTAGCCAGAAATCTGTCATTTCAACTCTGGTTATATTTAAGATTTTCTGTCTTTGGTGTCCAATATTGTGACTGATTTATCTGAATGAGGCTTGCTTTATTTGTTCTGCTTGTGATTCATTATGTTTCCTGAAATTTAAGAATTAATGTCGTTTACCCATTTTGGAAAATTCTCGACTATCTTGGTAAATATTGCTTTCATGTATCTTTTTTAAATCCTCCTGAAACTCTAATTAAACGTTTTTGTTGTTGTTGTTGTTATTGTTATTGTTATTGTTTTGAGACAGAGTCTCACTCTGTTGCCCAGGATGGAGTGCAGTGGTGTGAACTCTGCTCACTGTAACCTCTGCCTCCCGGGTTCAAGCAGTTCTCCTGTCTCAGCCTCCTGAGTAGCTGGAACTACAGGCGCATGCCACCACACCCAGCTAATTTTTGTATTTTTAGTAGAGATGAGGTTTCACCATTTTGACCAGGATGGTCTCGATCTTTTGACTTCGTGATCCACCCGCCTTGGCCTCCCAAAGTGCTGAGATCACAGGCATGAGCCACCACACCTGGCCTCATTCCCATTTTCTGTGTGTCTCTGTGCTGCATTCTGGGTAATTTCTCCACATCTATCTCCTACTTTATGAATTCTCTCTTTACCTGTGTTTAATCTATAATTAGCCCTTTCTTTGACATTTTTTGGTCACAGTGAAGCTTGTTACAGACAAACATGTTTAGGTTGGGTGGCTTAGGTGGTGTGGTGGCCCCACACTGATGTCATACTGAGGACAAGGGTCAAGTACTCCATGATTAGTCTTTGCTCTTACTTCAGGAGCTGCCAGAAGCTGTGCCTTTCATTTTCTAGTGCCGTAAGTCATTGTTGACAATGCCTGAGATAAATTTCTGTGAAACTAGGGAGATAAACCAAGTTATGCATGTGTCTGAGACCTCAAAGCCAACATAATTCAGATAATAATCACATAGGGCCGGGCGCATGGCTCACGCCTGTAATCTCTGCACTTTAGAAGGCTGAGACAGGCAGATTACTTGAGGTCAGGAGTTTGAGACTAATCTGGCCAACATAGTGAAACCCCATCTCTACAAAAATACAAAAATTAGCCAGGCCTGGTGGCGTGCGCCTGTAATCCCAGCTGCTGGGGGTGCTGAGGCAGGAGAACCACTTGAACCCGGGAGGCAGAGGTTGCTGTGAGGCAAGTTCATGCCACTGCACTCCAGCCTGGGCAACAGAGTGAGACTCTGTCTCAAAAATAAAAATAAAAAGTAGTCAGTCACAGCATCCAGGATCATAAGTGTATAATCTTCCAGCTACATCAGGAAGTCTACCAGAGGCATGCTGAACACCACTAGCAGCTTCACATCTCCCTTGGCAGTGCTTGGCAAGGCATAAAGCTTGCTAGACACAGCTCCTGATCTGCACCACCATGGTTCCTCTGCCACCAGCTGCAGCTCCAGACCCATCCCCCTCTGTTGCCTTTGAGGGGCTGATCTTATTCTCCACAGTAATGCTAGTGGACAGCATGGCAGGGGCTGAGGCAGCAGAGGCCATTGCCACCTTGAGATCTGTTCCAGAGCCCACCACTAGGCAAATTTTTGACAGTATGTTTTTATTGTGTAACATAGTCAAGCTTAATTTTTTAATGTCTACTTTTATTTCATTTTACATGCCTTGGATGTTAACATATTAATTTCCCAAAGCATATATACTGGCTACTCACCATGTAGTAGATCATATGTTGAATATTAACAATTCTGAGATTAAAAATACAGACATGTCCAGGCGCAGTGGCTCATGCCTGTAATCTCAGCACTTTGGGAGGCGGAGGCAGGCAGATCACTTGAGGTCAGGAGTTCAAGACCAGCCTGGCCAACATGGCGAAACTCCATTCTACAAAAAACACAAAAAGCCGGGCGTGGTGGTGTACAGCTGTAATACAAGCTACTCGGGAGGGTGAGGTGTGAGAATCGCTTGAACCTAGGAGGCAGAGGCTGCAGTGAGCCAAGACTGCACCACTGTACTCCGGCCTAGATGAAAAAGTGAGACCCTGTCTCCAAAAATAAATAAAAAGAAGAATACAGATATTGCTCTGTAGGAGATGATGGTGTATTGGGGAAGAGAGACCATAAAGAGAGAATTATGACAGAATTGTAATGTTTTAGTGAGATGAATAATTCCTGTGATGGAAATACAGATAGGGTACTGTTGAAGCATGTAGATAGTAGCCTGGTGGTGATAAGAAGTGTTAGGAAAGGCTTTCCAAGCAATTGCCTGAGGAAAAAGTGGAACCTAGTCAGGCAGTGTGAGAGGAAGGGACATTCTGGGCAGAGGAAAACAATATACAAGGGGCACAGGGCCTGTGAAAATATGGACTGCAAGCAGATGATCTTTCTGCATATGGAGTGGTGATAAGGAATGAGGCAGACGAGCCAAATCATGAAGAGCCTCATGTGCCATGCTGAGGCCTGTCTTAAATATTAAAATGATTTCTTTTATGCATTCATCACTTTGAGTATCAATTATAAAAAGACTTTCCTAAAATACTTAAATTTTTAAAAAATGCTTAAAGAAGAAAACTCTGCCTTTTATTTCTTGATTCAGTTAAAAAGAATTGTCTTGTTTCTGCTGAATAATTGCATTATTAAAAAATGTGTGAGCCGGGCGCAGTGGCTCACGCCTGTAATCTCAACACTTTGGGAGGCCAAGGCGCGTGGATCACCTGAAGTCAGGAGTTCGAGATCAGCCTGGCCAACATGGTGAAACCCCATCTCTACTAAAAATACAAAAAAATTAGCTAGGCGTAGTGGCGATGCCTGTAATCCCAGCTACCCAGGAGGCTGAGTGAGGCAGGAGAATCGCTTGAACCCGGGTGGTGGAGGTTGCAGTGAGCTGAGATTGAGCCATTGCGCTCCAGCCTGGGCAGCAAGAGTGAAAACTCCATCTCAGAAAAGAAAAAATGTGTGTGATACTTCAACCAGTCTTGAAGAGAATGCAGAACTGGAAAGAAGAATAGACATAGAACACCCACAACACATGGATGGAATAAAATCTAAGCATGTCTTTTTAAGTTATAACTATCTAGCAAAATTATATATATTCTTTTCCCACTCATCATCTATTCATTCAAAAATACTGTTTTGGCCTCTATTATATGTCAGATACTGTGGTAAATACTGAGGTTACAAGAATATAAAAGGCCCCAATCCTTGGTTGAAATGATGACCACAGAGTAGAATCTAAGGAGTTTTCTCTGGATTTCGTCTTCATGGTCTGTAACTGTACATAATTGTCTCTTCCTACTCCTAGTGGGTTTTTGTTGTTGAGTATTTTTTATTTGTGTGTTTTTTTGGTTTTTTGAGACAGAATCTTACTCTGTCACCCAGGCCTGGAGTGCAGTGGTGCGATCTCAGCTCACTGCAACCTCTGCCTCCTGGATTCAGGCAATTCTCGTGCCTCAGCTTCCTAAGTAGCTGAGATTACAGGCATGTGCCACTATGCCTAATTTTTGTATTTTTACTAGAGATGGGGTTTTGCCATGATGGGCAGGCTTGTCTTGAATTCCTGGCCTCAGGTGATTCGCCTGCCTTGGCCTCTCAAAGTGCTGGGATTACAGGTGTTGTGCTTGGCTTTTCTTTTTTTTTTTTTTTTTTTTTCCTCTGAGACGGAGTCTCGCTGTTGCCCAGGCTAGAGTGCAGTGGTACAATCCGGGCTCACTGCAACCTCTTTCTTCTGGGTTCAAGCAGTTCTGCCTTAGCCTCCCAAGTAACTGGGATTACAGGTGCCTGCCACCATGCCCTGCTAATTTTTATATTTTTAGTAGAGACAGGGTTTCACCATGTTGACCAGACTGGCCTCTAACTCCTGACCTCAGGTGATCCTCCCACCTCGGTCTCCCAAAGTACTGGGTTCGCAGGCATGAGCCACTGCGCCTGGCAAGCCTTTTTTGGTATTTTGTTAGGATTCTGTTGAACTTAAGAGGAAAAAAAACATAACATTTAGTAGTGTCAGTAAATGTTAGTCCACACTGGGTGTGAAGTAGGCCCTGTGCTTTATGGGTAGAATCAGAGAAAATGGGTGCCACTCTGTCCTTAGGAAACTCACAGAGAGGAGAGACAGTATGGGGGCCAGGTGACATAATCGAGTCCTGTGACGGTGCAGAACTTCAGTTAGTTCTAATTAGGGCACAGTTTCTACACCTAGGGGGCATCCAGCCGACTTCAGGGGTTTCAGGTCAATTTTTCATCCTCACCCCATCTCCGCCCCTGGGATAAAAGACCCTTATTGCCTATGGTTCAAACATCTGCCTGATTATTCCTAGCAGAGTGGTAGGAACTGATTGTCTGGTCTCCTCTGCTACCCGCCTCACCTGCACAGAGAGTACCAGCTGTCTCAGCCTAGCTTGTTCAGTGGGCCTCAGCTGATAAAATGTGTGTGTCCACCCCAGGTAATTAGGTTATTAGCTCTTTGTGCTTGTATGGCTGACCCCTACCTTTCAGGCCACCTGGTGTTTGTTTTAGAAGTTATTCCTGTAAACAGGTTTTCACCTAAAATTTGAATCTTTGTAAATCAAATAAGGAAAATTTTAAGTAAACTTGGGCTGTGGATAACTGATGATTCATTACCAAAAAGGTAGTCATTTAAAATTATAAAATGACACAAGAAAAAATTTAAATGTAAAACATCCTCTTTATGCTTGGTCAGGTCTTTGAGTTGATGTGACTCAAGTAACATCTGATCATTTCCTTAGCCTTTTTTTTTTTTTTTTTTTTTTTTTGAGACGGAGTCTTGCTCTGCCGCCCAGGCTGGAGTGCAGTGGCTGGATCTCAGCTCACTGCAAGCTCCACCTCCCGGGTTCACGCCATTCTCCTGCCTCAGCCTCCCGAGTAGCTGGGACTACAGGCGCCCGCCTCGTCGCCCGGCTAGTTTTTTGTATTTTCTATTAGAGACAGGGTTTCACCGTATTAGCCAGGATGGTCTCGATCTCCTGACCTCGTGATCCGCCTGTCTCGGCCTCCCAAAGTGCTGGGATTACAGGCTTGAGCCACCGCGCCCGGCCTCCTTAGCCTTTTTTAAAAGACTCCCCTAAATTCTTCCTCCCAAAGATTTTACTGTATTCAGAATGGATTCTGTGAAAGGATTATTACAAGCTCACAATCCATTGTGTTCAATTCTCAAATCCAAAAAATTATAAAAACCAAGCATTCTTTTTGTAACTCATTCATCAGCAAAACCAGACCTGAACCAGAGTGACCCTATTCATATTCTTTGATTATCTGTCCTACTGAGACATACATGGTTTGCTGCAGAAATTCTAATGTATTTGATTATAGGATACTGCCCTAGATAGTTGATGTATGTGGTATATGCCCCATATTGCTTTTCTAAATTAAAAAATCTGATTTCTAAAACATATCTACTTCTTTTTTTTTTTTTTTTTTTTTTTTTTTTTGAGACGGAGTCTCGCTCTGTAGCCCAGGCTGGAGTGCAGTGGCATGATCTTGGCTCACTGCAAGCTCTGCCTCCCGGGTTCACACCGTTCTCCTGCCTCAGCCTCCCGAGTAGCTGGGACTACAGGTGCCTGCCACCACGCCTGGCTAATTTTTTGTATTTTTAGTAGAGACGAGGTTTCATCATGTTAGCCAGGATGGTCTCGATCTTCTGACCTTGTGAGCTGCCCACCTCGGCCTCCCAAAGTGCTGGGATTACAGGCGTGAGCCACTGCGCCCGGCCAACATATCTACTTCTAAACATTTAAATAGGAATTGTGGACATACGTAAGTATAAAGCAGCCTTTGCAGAGTGGTTTAAAAGGCTACTTTACTATTGTGGGGAGCTTTTAAATTTGATAAACGAATGAGTTCATGTAAATCAAACATAACAAAAACACTAATCCTTAATTTTCTGTTAACTCAGGAATACTATACCCAGCTGTGATAGTTTTGTGGTTAGGGGTAGACATAGGAAGTGTGACTATGAATGCATATATCTGTTTGACTTCTTGTACTCCCAAAGTAAAGGCTAAAATATGTATAATCAGCTAACCAAAAGCTATAGCCACGATCATATATAATGTATAAGAGAAAAGCCTCTGACGGAGGTTGCCGTGAGCCGAGATCATGCCACTGCACTCCAGCCTGGGCAACAGGGCAAGACTGTCTCAAAAAAAAAAAAGAAAGAAAAAGAAAAATGCCTCTGAATTGGGAATTGGGTGAGCATGCATGTATAAAAAAGTGATCACAAATGTTATACTGGCCGAGCACAGTGGCTCACACCTGTAATCCCAGCACTTTGGGAGGCTGAGATGGGTGGATTGCTTGAGGTCAAGAGTTCAAGACCACCCTGGCCAACATGGAGAATCCCCATCTCTACGAAAAATACAAAAATTAGCCTGGCGTGGTGGTGGGCGCCTATAATCTCAGCTACTTGGGAGGCTGAGGCAGGTGAATCACTTGAATCCAAGATGCAGAGGTTGCAGTGAGCTGAGATCACACCATTGCACTGCAGCCTGGGCAACAAAGTGAGACTTCATCTCAAAAATCATCATCATAATAATGTTACACTGTATCTTGTACATTTTTAGTGGGATAAATGCCAAGAGCAGTTTTATTGGTTCTTGATTCTACCACACTTTAAGAGAATATAAGTTCGCCTACCCATGATTTTATTTTTATTTTTATTTATTTATATATATTTTTTTGAGGCGGAGGCTTGCTCTGTCGCCCAGGCTGGAGTGCAGTGGCCGGATCTCAGCTCACTGCACGCTCCGCCTCCCGGGTTTACGCTATTCTGCCTCAGCCTCCCGAGTAGCTGGAACTACAGGCATCCGCCACCTCGCCCAGCTAGTAATTTTTTAGTAGAGACGGGGTTTCACCGGGTTAGCCAGGATGGTCTCAATCTCCTGACCTCGTGATCCGCCCATCGCGGCCTCCCAAAGTGCTTGGATTACAGGCTTGAGCCGCCGCGCCCGGCCTCCATGATTTTAAGAAGCAAAGAGTGTGATGATGTTTCTCACCTACCCACACTCCCTTAAAACTATTCAAATGAAACCATTTAATTATTTAATTATAGTGGAATAGAACTGAGCTATTTTCTGCATGATCATAAAGAAATATTTACTTTTAACGCAGAAATTTTTTTCTTAAAATCCACATTTTCCAGCCTAATGAAGTGATTATGTTTTTCCTTGCACTCTTCCCCTCCCTTTTTCCTTGTTTTCTGTGCAGATTATCAACGCCTGATGACTGTGGCGGAAGGCATCACCACACTTTTGTTCCCATTTCAATGGCAACATGTTTATGTGCCCATCCTACCTGCTTCTCTGCTACATTTTCTTGATGCTCCTGTCCCTTATCTGATGGGCCTTCAGTCAAAAGAAGGAACTGACCGTTCTAAACTAGAACTTCCTCAAGAGGTAAAACTACAATGAATGGTGAAGCATTTGCTGTTTGCTGATTTAGGTCAAGGCGACTTTTGCTAGATCACATTGTCTTTGTCCAAATTTTATCTGTCTTTTTGACTCTCCTAAATCTCCAAGTACGGCTAGGGGAGAGCCTCAGCTATAGAATGCAGACTCCTGATAACTGCCACACAGTCATTAACTAAACCTGGTTCAAAACAAGACAGTGGCCGATTTTCACAACTATAAATTTGTGAAGATGGAGCAGTGGTAGCATGATCTCATTGCTTTATTCTGGTAACATTTTTTTCCTTCACTCATGTTATAAATTTTGTTTTTAAACAATACAACCCAGGTTTTAACATCCTTTAAAATCATTATCATTTGAGGTGAATTTGATTTTTGACCTCTGTCGACTGAAAAGTAACATGTTGCAGCAAACTAGGGATAATGGAAATATCAAATACTTCAGTATTCTCTGTTTTCAGATACAGGGACCGTTATCTGTGCTAAATGTCAACTTGGCTTGGTGGTTGAGATAAAAATTCTAACACCTAACTTTTATGCCACCTTAAAGTTACTATACTTTCTGTGTGTTGTACTTTCAAATGTTTAAAAAAATAGACCAGGCGCGGTCGCTCATGCTTGTAATCCCAGCACTTTGGGAGGCTGAGGCGGGTGGATCACAAGGTCAAGAGATCCATCCTGGCTAACATGATGAAATCCGTCTCTACTAAAAATACCAAAAATTAGCCAGGTGTGGTGGCACGCGCCTGTAGTCCCAGCTACTTGGAAGGCTGAGGCAGGAGAATCGCTTGAACCCTGGAGGTGTAGGTTGCAGTAAGCCAAGATCGCACCCCTGCACTTCAGGCTGGGCGACAGAGCGAGACTCCGTCTCAAAATAAATAAATAAATAAATAAATAAATAAATAAATAAATAAATAAATAAATAAGAATTATTGAAAACGTATTTCTGATCTATAAAATAAGAATAATAACACCTCCCACGTGTTGTTTTTACTTTTTTTTCTTTTCTTTTCTTTTCTTTTGAGACGGAGTTTTGCTTTTGTTGCCCAGGCTGGAGTGCAATGGCGGGATCTTGGCTCACTGCCTCCTGGGTTTAAGTGATTCTCCTGCCTCATCCTCCCAAGTAGCTGACAGGCACCACCACGCCCAGCTAATTTTGTATTTTTAGTAGAGACAGGTTTTCTTCATGTTGATCAGGCTGGTCTCAAACTCCTGACATCAGGTGATCTGCCCACCCTGGCCTCCCAAAATGCTGGGATTACAGGTGTGAGCCACCACACCTGGCCTAATTTTTACCTATTGTTAATGGTACTGAGGATTACCATGTAAAGTCTTTGAAATGAAATATGGATGAGAACGTGCCACAGCTTTTTTAAAAAGCTGATTAATTACGTTATATCACTAGCTATTTAATTCACATCTTTCTTAATAGAATATCATGCTGAGATTCACCTTTATTTGTTCTTATTTCCCATAGAGATTCTTATTTTAATAAGTTAATTTAACACTAAGCCACAGCCATTGTATTCTGTCGTGATTCTCATAATCTTCCACTACTTACTTTTATTCTAATGAATATTTCTCCACAAAAATTAACATTTTTACTCAAAGGAAAATAGCTTGATTCAGATCCCATAAGATACATATACAGACTGTTGTTCTTTTTGGGCTTGTGCATGTTTTTCTTCTCTGTTTTACCTCTTTTCTCTATTCCTTAAATGTTCTTGTTTTCACTTTCATTAAATTAGTCTAGTATGTTATTTGCTCAAAGAAGTTAATCCTTTAAACTTTCAAGGAAAAAGAAATAGACTAGCCAAATGCATTTTGTTTTGAAGACGTAATGATATTTTAGTTTCTTGTTGAGTGTCTGATCTATTGTGTATGTTAATCATGTAACATTTTATAAGACAACTTTATATTGTCTTTCCATTTTCTGTAACAATTGTTGAGAGATTTTTTGGTGCCACCTTGACATATCTGTAGTTGGGAAACTTTTCCATCTCTGTGCCTGTGTGTATCCACTAAAGATAAACAAATATAAGGATTCTGAAAGCTCTTAATGTCTGTGGTTTTCTAATTTTTCATTCATGAGATCTACACTGCTTAATAAATACGTATACCCGTCTGTTCATAGAGTAGAATAATATGAAATAACCTGAATTTGCTGTGAAAATAGCAGTGCTTCTGTGTAGAAACTATAAATTAGGGCATCATTGTTTTATAAGAAAAGGCTAACAGCCTACCACTTTGGTCTGGTATCATTTTACAATGAGATGAAATAATCTGCTTCCCATAATTTTGGGAAGGAAGTAGATATAAAAATAGTCATTTAAAAAAATTACCTAAATGCACTCACTAGTAATACTTCCCTCTACCTTTCCCTGAAAACTCTAAAATAAAATAATGGCTAAAAATAGTGACAAGGCTTCTAAACATAGTTTAAAAAAATGACAAGTTTGCAAAATAATTATTTTAAGAAGGTATGATTTTAGTTGCTAGCTAACTAATGTAACTACATAGATTTATAAATTAATCATCAACTAACTATCCCCATGGTTTAAAAGTGATAGCCACAAGTAACCATTTGTAATACTGTTTTTTAGGGAGTAGGGTAGAGAGAGTGAGGGCGGAAGGAAGGCACTGAAGATTAATTGCATGGAATGTACCTCACTTTCTACTCTTCTTACTCATCTTCACAGTAACTGGTAAACAAAAAGTTAAGAGAAAAACTGAAACAGTTGCTTCTGCAACTTTGTTTTTGTCATATCTTGCCCAGAGATTCTGAGGGAATGATTTATCTTATTTTTCAGACAGGGTCTCACTCTGTCACCCAGGCAGGAATGTGGTGGCACAGCTCACTGCAGCCTTGACCTCCTGAGCTCAGGAGATCCTCCCACCTCAGCTTCGTGAGTAGCTAGGACAAGAGGCACATGCCACCACACCCAGCTAATTTTTTAAAGTTATTATTTGTAGAGGTGAACTCTTGCTACATTGCCCAGACTGGTCTTGAACTCTTGGGCTCAAGTGATCCTCCGGCTTTGGGCTCCCAAAGATTACCAGCATGATCCACAGCATCTGGTCCAGAGGGAATATTTTAAATGCTCTCCTCTCTCCGGCCTACTCTCAAGCTGGCTTAATTTCAGACACTGAGAAGTGAGATCACTTACTAAACATGAAGAGAGCTGCATTAGTCTCGATACTTCCTGCTCCAGCCTGCAGTTTTAGGGTTCCCAGAAACGACCATCTCCTCAGAGCTTATTCTTTCATTTGCCGAACAGTTGTCTCATACACTATTTGTGTAGCATACAGTGGGAGACATCAAGTCAAGTAAGAGGTGATTTCTGCTTTTCAAAACAGTCATTTACAAATACCAGTAACACAAGTTAAAAAGTAAGTTAGTAAGAGGAATAAATGAACAGAGAAGATACAGAGGAGATCAGAATGCCTTTAGGGTAAGGGTATAGGAAGGTTTCATGGCAGAAGATATGATTAAGCTTTAAGCCTTTGTTTTCTTACTTTTGAGGGAAATTTTTTTTTTTTTTTGAGACGGAGTCTCACTCTGTGGCCCAGGCTGGAGTGCAGTGGCACCATCTCAGCTCACTGCAACTTCCACCTCCCAGGTTCAGCTATTCTCTTGCCTCAACTTCCTGAATAGCTGGGATTACAGGTGCACGCCACCACACCTAGCTAATTTTTGTATTTGCAGTAGAGATGGGGTTTCACCATGTTGGCCAGGCTGGTCTTGAACTTCTGACCTCAATTTCAGACACTGAGAAGTGAGATCACTTACTAAACATGAAGAGAGCTGAATTAGTCTCGATACTTCCTGCTCCCAAAGTGCTGGGATTACAGGCGTGAGCCGCTGTGCCCTGCCACTTTTGTTGTTGTTTTGTTTTTGAGACGGAGTCTTACTCTGTCGCCTGGGCTGGAGTGCAGTGGCATGATCTCAGCTCAGTGCACCTCTGCCTCCTGGGTTCAAGTGATTCTCCTGCCTCAGCCTCCCCAGTAGCTGGGATTACAGGCGCCTGCCACTACGCCCAGCTTATTTTTTGTATTTTTAGTAGAGGCGGGGTTTCACCATGTTGGTCAGACTGATCTTAAACTCCTGACCTCGTGATTCGCCCACGTTGGCCTCCCAAAGTGCTAGGATTACAGGCATGAGCTACTGAGCCCAGCCCACTTTTGTTGTTTTTAATAGGAAGTAAGTAGTTATGTATCATAAAGGCTTGTGAGTAGTGTTGATAAGTAGAAATATTTAGTCCTAAAGCAATGTCAGATTGAGGTGTTAAATAAATTTTTATCATGCAATACTCCTCTGAATTTTTTTTAATTTAATGGTGTTAAAAGTGAGAAGCAACTTATCAGAATGCCCTATTATAGAGTTCTTGTTTATTTTGGAGACAGGGCTTCTTTTTAGTTTTCTTCAATACATTTTCATAACACAGTTTGTATTTCCTGTTCTACTTTGTGATAATCAAAGCCCCAGCTTGGGCCCTTCCTAAGCAGACATAGGACACTTTTGTGGGATCATGAAGACAGACCAGTAGCTGTGGTGTTGGAACTCCTACCTTGTAGTACACTTTCAGCTCAGCAGTGATTTCATGACCATAATAAGCTTTAAAATTCCAGAAAATATATCATTTTCCCTTTACATAGGAGGAAGAGAGGGATAGAAAAAGGTAGTAGGAAGGCATTAATGAAGGGAATAGTACAAAATCTAAGTGGTGGGAGGTTGTTGGTTAACATTTAGATTAGCAAATTAGTAAATTTTTTCTTCTGTTTTAAAGATACTGAATCATCCATTCGAATTATGTGACCTTGCATTTAAACCTTTCAGGTAAAGAATGGTATAGGCTGGCTGGGCGCAGTAGCTCACGCCTGTAATCCCAGCACTTTGGGAGGCTGAGGCAGGTAGATTACAAGGTCAGGAGTTCAAGACCAGCCTGGCCAAGATGGTGAAACCCCATCTCTACTAAAAATATTTAAAAATTAGCCAGGCATGGTGGCGGACACCCGTAATCCCAGCTACTCGGGAGGCTGAGGCAGAGAATTGCTTGAGCCCAGGAGGCAAAGGTTGCGGTGAACTGAGATCACACCACTGTACTCCAGCCTGGGCGACAGAGCAAGACTCCATCTTAAAAAAAAAAGAAAAGGAAAGAAAAGAGAAGAATGGTGTAGGCAGTGCTACTGTCTCAGCAAGATGTGTCATTTCAGCTCTTAATTTATTTAGAGAAAACTACTGACATTGGAGGTGAGGAAAAATATCAGGGAAAGGCCATAAACCACCAGTCTGTTTGAGGGTACACATTTGGAACAGGTGCCAGAAAGTCACCTAACTTCTTTGGCCTCGATTTTTTTCATCTGCAAAATTAAAAGGCTGGATTCAAAGATTACATCAGGCTTTAGGAATCATTGTTGATCATCTGGCTTTGAATGGAGGAAAATCGATTTATTTTATTTTTTATTTTATTTTATTTTATTTTTGCCAGAGTCTCACTGTATTTTGTCCAGGCTGGAGTGCAGTGACACGATCTTGGCTCACTGCAGCCTCTGCCTCCTGAGGTCAAGTGATTCTCCTGCCTCAGCCTCCCGAGTAGCTGGGATTATAGGTGCATGCCACCATGCCCAGCTAATTTTTGTATTTTTAGTGGAGACAGAGTTTCACCATGTTGGCCAGACTGGTCTCAAACTCCTGACCTCAAGTCATCCTTCCACCTCAGTCTCCCAAAATGCTGGAATTACAGGCATGAGGCACCATGCCAGGCCTCATTTTGAGTTTTTATTGAACTTAATTTAGAATTTCAGTATGCTGCTTGCTAATTGTTATCTAACATGAAGAACAAAGATCAAAAGAGAAAAACAAAGACCCAACTGGTTGCTTTCCCCCTTCCCCTTACTTTGCCATCTAGATCAAAGAACAGTATGAATTTTCCCCTTGGTGACCTGGGGGTGCGGGAGCTGGGGAGAAAAACACAGTGAAGCTTCCTATTTTGTTTATTGACTTCCACCTCATGTCTTGTGTTCAACCATTAATGTAATCAATATTATTTTTATGTGATGGGCTACAATTTTGGCACCCCACCCCCCAATCTAGAAGCACAACCTTCTTTTTTAACTAACAACCTTGTCCTGATGAAGAGAGTGTATACAGTAAAGATAAAATACTGTTTGGAGTCTACTACAGATACCTGAGGGATAGTCAGAACTTTATGCATATGCTTTGGCTTCTTGAATTTTCTATATCTACTTGAAAAATATTTAAAATATTTATTCAAAATAAATTCCAAATGTGGAGTATAAACAAACTCAAAAAAACATTTCTTCTGATTTCTGTCACCTCTTTTTCTCAGCTCAAAAATATCTTGTGTGAACTCTTAATTATTCAAAGGTTAATCAAGTGCATAGTTATATATGCACTTGCCTCTACCACCTCTCTCTGCCTCCTGCGTTAGGTATAATGACTTCTGAAATGGTTTTGCTCTGGGAGGTTCAGTGAATTTTGAGTAAAGTTAAAATTTGTGGATTATCTGTGAATTGGATTGATTTTGCCAGTTTCATCCTATTGGGAGATACTACAACTGCTGGTTTTTAGTGATTATTGTCAATTCTAAATTACAGATGTTAGAGCAGGGGAGTGACAAAGAAAGTTCAAGTGCATTCAGTGAGCATTTTACCTAATACCATGTATGTGTAAGGTCTTCTGAGTCTGGGCACCCTTACCCACATAGGAATGCCTGATGGATGCCAAATGTTAGAAAATCATATTCAAATTATAATATATTGCTGAGACCCAGAGAAAATTATTCATATATATTAAGTATGGTATAAAAATACTCATATAGGGGAAAATGATGGGAAAATAGGTTATTTTTAAAGAATAAGAAATTCTAAACCTTGCAAAGATTAACAAAAGGCACCATAATCTATGCTTTTGTTTGTAATAGTTGGCAAGACTTTCTTTTCTTTTTGTAGAAACAAGGTCTTGCCGTGTTTCCCAGTCTTGTCTCGAACTCCTGGGCTCAAGCAGTCTTTTTGCTTTGGCCTCCCAAAGTGCTGGGATTATGTGTGAGCCACTGTGGCTGGCAAGAATATTTTAGAACATGCAGTTCCTTTATTTTAAACCTTTCTATTTCATTGTTCTCTTTCAGGCTAATTTGTGTTTTGTGGACATTGACAACCATTTTATTGAGTTGCCTGAAGAATTTCCACAGTTCCCCAATAAAGTGGATTTTATCCAAGAACTCTCTGAGGTTCTTGTTCAATTTGGGATCCCTCCTGAGGGCAGCCTACATTGCAGTGAGAGTACCAGCAAACTGAAGAATATGGTTCTGAAAGACTTGGTCAATGACAAAAAGAACGGCAATGTCTCCACTAATAACATCAGCATGTATGAGTTACTGAAGGGCAATGAAACCATAGCCCGCTTGCAGGCTCTGGCCAAGCGGACTGGTGTGGCTGTGGAAAAAATGGACCTTTCTGCTTCTCTGAGTGAAAAAGACAAGGATTTAAAACTGCAGTGTGAAGAGGCAGAACTAAGAGACTACCAGCTCAATGTACAGCTCCGAGAGGTCTTTGCTAACCGCTTTACACAGATGTTTGCAGATTACGAAGCGTTTGTCATTCAGACTGCCCAGGATATGGAATCCTGGCTGACCAACCGGGAACAGATGCAGAACTTTGACAAAGTAAAAAGAACCATAGTTTTCCTTTTGTGGTTATTAGTGGCTTTATTATTGATTTTTTAAATTTTTAAAGTTTTTCTTCTTCTGTGCCTATGCTTATCCATATATTATTGATTTTGTTAACCTTTTTTAAATGCAGACTTTTCATCTTCCAGCCCATTAGGAACTTTGCTTTACCAAGTATTTTTACATTAGATAAAATAATTTTACAAGAAAGCAAATCAACCAGCTCATTGAGCTGGTCATTAAATTGTGTGTTAAATTGCCTGTAATCTCATTTAAAATTTTTCTTTACCTTAAAGATGCTTAAATTATAGAAACAGGCTGGGTATGGTGGCTCATGCCTGTAATCCCAGCACGTTGGGAGACCGAGGCGGACGGATCATGAGGTCAGGAGTTTGTGAGTAGCCTGACCAACATGGCAAAACCCTGTCTCTACTAAAAATACAAAAAATTAGCCGAGCATGGTGGCACATGCCTGTAATCCCAGCTACTCAGGAGGCTGAAGGCAGGAGAATCACCTGAACCCAGGCAGGGAGGCGGAGGTTGCAGTGAGCCGAGATCACGCCACTGCACTCCGGCCTGGGCAACAGACAGAGACTCCATCTCAAAAAAAAAAAAAAAAAAGAAAGAAAGAAAGAAGTTCTAGAAACTTACATTTTGCAGGTTTTCCAAATCTGTTAATACTGTTTGACCTTATAACAGTTTTATTTACTCTTATTTTATGATCAAATATAGTTAAATAAGCCTACTCCTTTTCTAAGAAATCTATTTATTTAGTCTAGAAATCATTTATTTAGTCTTTATCCTATTAGAAGTCACAACTTGTCCATGTAAAGTTAACAGTTTGGTTTCAGAAGCCAAATTTCTCTATCTCATTCTAAGATCAAAGGAGAAAAAGAGTGACTAAATTAGGTTTTATGACTGTAAGTGTAAAACGGTTCCAAAGATTTTGGAAAGGGAAGTCAGAAAATAATACCAGCTTTCCTTGTCCTGTGATTTCTAAGGACTACTGGATTCTTCTACCAGTTTTTTTTTCACCTGTCTCCCAGATTTTATTTTACAGACAGGTGTACTTAGGGTTGTATATTAACTATTTTAGGCCACCAGGGTATAGTTTAGTTCTCTGCCTCTGTGATTGCTGAGGTATAATACTTGTATTGGAATGTATCATGGATTTCACTAAGTGGCCTCTCTGTCATGAAAGGCCTTCTAAAGGGGCTGATGCATTCCAAGAGGCTAATTTACAATATTGGAGAATTTTTGGAAATAATTAAAAATTTTCATAAAGGTACATAGTGGCTGGGCATGGTGTTTCACACTTGTAATCCCAACACTAGGAGGTTGAGGCTGGAGGATCATTTGAGGCCAGGAGTGTGAGACCAGCCTAGGCAACATAGCGAGAACTCATCTCTACAAAAAATTTTAAAATTAGCCAGGCACGGTGGTGTGCACCTGTGGTCCCAGTGACTCTGGAGGCTGAGGTGGAATCACTTGAGCCTGGGAAGTTGAGGCTGCAGTGAGCCAAGATGATGCCACTGCACTCCAGCTTGGGCTAGAGAGTGAGACCCTGTCTCAAAAAAATAAAAGATAATTTTTTTACTTCATCAGATATTTTTGCTGTTGGAGGATAATATTGTATGTTGAACAGTTATGTTTTAGTGTGCTTTGTTTTTCCCCACATCAGACAGGTAATGTGCCAACATGGTAACAAAGTTTGAGGAAGGTATATCTCACACATGAGCATGAAAAGCCAGTTATTAAATTTATGAACTACGAAAGCATCCTGGTGCACTTATGTTTGAGAAAACTTCTTTAATATTAACAAGACTTCATTTCTTTAAGTGTATGCCCTTAGGTTCCTTTCTCATTAGACTCAACAATTTTCCATTCTTTTTCCTATCTATCTTAGAACTAATCTGTGTATATCCATGGTTTATCCTTGGGGCAATTCAAATTCTTACCTAAATGAAGCCCTGATACTTCCTTCCTAATCTTTATGTAGCCTCAAACTATATAAATGGAATTCTTTTTATATAACCCCTAAAGAAATGAAAATTTTCTGTTGGATTCCAGAAGGCTTGTAATTACCTTCACTAGGAAAATTTGCAGGACATACTAGTCCTACAAGCCAAATCTTTGATGACCTAAAATTTTATAGTCTGTGAGGGTCTGAATATCAAAAGCCAGATCTTTGGCCCACTTTTTTAAAAAAAGGCTATTTGATGCATGAAAAGTAAAATGTTTATTGGTGGAGGTGAACTGATTTCTAGAGACTACTGTGAATCTCTGTGGTTATTTGGATTTATGTATATACACCTGAACTATGGAACTACTTGAAGTGAATAAGTGGATTTCTATAAGAAAATTTTAAAAAGACCTACTAAATTTCAGAATGAAAATAAATATGCTAGCAACAAGCTGATGAGTATTTTTAAAAGTCACCTTATGTCAGAACTTACTCCCTCTTTCCCCTTTTGCCTTCTAGCTTCTGCCATACAAAAATAAAAACCAACCCAGCAACCAAAATAGGAATTTACTTCTAAATTTACTTCCAGATTTTAGTACTGCATAGAGTCTAAAATTCCTGTACACACGTGAACATGGAAGAACAATAGAAAAAAAAATGACACTTTGAATTAGGAACTGATTACAATGTACTGAACCATCCCATGCATCAGACAGGCTAGTAACAGGAAAGGTGTACAGCTTATTGTACATGTTCTCCAAAGGCTTGCTTCTGATGGTTTTTCAGGCAGTGCTTTGGTTTTTTTGTTTGTGTTTTGGAAACAGGGTCTCACTATGTTTCTTCAGGCTGGCCTCGAACTCCTGGGCTCGCAGGATCCTCTGGCTTCAGCCTCCCTAGTGGCTGGGACTATAGGTGGCCACCACAATGCCCAGCTTCCAGGCAGTGCCTTTTTTAGTTAAGGCTGGGACTGTTGTGTCAGCACAGGTGTGGAAGGAATTTGACCTTGGCTTAACACTCATCTATTGATTTCTCACAGAGTTAAAGAGTCCAGAAAAGCATTCACTTGAAGAACAACAAAAGAATTTCATCCATAAGCATAAATTCCATGTCTTTTTTTTTTTTTTTAAGATTAATGCTGATGTGTTTATCTTTATTGTATCAGTTAATCATCTCACTACCTGTGGCTTGAAAGTATATTTCATAGGCTAGGAATAGAGAACAGAAGAAATTACAACCCATTGGGGAAAGGGGTAAAAATTTTTAACTGCAAGTGAAGTGGATGATTGACAATTGTATAGCAATTTCTCTGCCATCTTTCATTACTGATGCCCTGTGTTCTACATAATGGTCATAAGGATCAGAATGTAAATCAATTTTGTAAAATAAGATCAGTGCTAAAGACCTAAGTGACCTACATTTTCTGAATTTAGGAAAATGGAAAGAAAAGTGGATTTTTAAGGATTTTTGAATTTCAAGTGTCAATTTTGTAAGATTTAAAAAGAATATCCTGAGTTAACATAATTTTCAGGCTTACCGTGTAGTGTTGAGATGATCTCTTTGCACTAATAATTTCCTAATTATCTCATTACAGGCTTCCTTTCTGTCTGACCAGCCTGAGCCTTACCTGCCATTTCTTTCGCGCTTCATTGAAACACAGATGTTTGCCACCTTTATTGATAATAAAATTATGTCTCAGTGGGAAGAGAAAGATCCTTTGCTTCGGGTCTTTGACTCTCGGATTGATAAGATAAGGCTGTATAATGTAAGGGCACCCACCTTGCGGACATCTATATATCAGAAATGCAGCACTTTAAAAGAAGCAGGTACATTTGCCATGCCTTTTAAATTAAATTAAAATCCGTGATCGCTTTTTTCCCACAAATTGTTGGCCTTATGTACAACAAAATTAATCTTCAGTTTTAGACTTCATGGCTAATCCTGGTCCGATTATCACAAAATGCTTTGTAAATTTTTCTTTCTGTTTCTGAGTCCCACTCCTACTTGACTTTCCTTTTCTCTTAGTCAGAAGAGGAAAAGCAATAATAAATTGAATTAAGTATGACTGGAAGTTTGCTATGATTTTTGTTTTTGTTTTTGTTTGTTTTTGTTTTTGAGATGGATCTTGCTCTGTCACCCAGGCTAGGGTACAGTGGTGCAATCTTGGCTCACTGCAACCTCCACCTCCTGGATTCAAACATTTCTCCTGCCTCTGCCTCCCAAGTAGCTGGGATTACAGGCACGCGCCACCATGCCTGACTAATTTTTGTATTTTTCATAGAGACGGGGTTTCACCATGTTGGCCGGGCTGGTCTCGAACTCCTCACCTCAGGTAATCTGCCCTCCTCAGCCTTCCAAAGTGCTGGGATTACAGGTGTGAGCCATCGTGTCCAGCCTGACTTTTGTTTTATTCTCTTTATTGCCTAATGGAAAAAATTTTAATTTCTGTCTTGCTACTTATGTTTCATTTTTACTTCTCACCTCTTCTCTATATCCAAGGAAGGATAAGTATTTATTTAAAACAGTAAATCTTAGATCCTGCTTAATTTACATACTAAAACAGTATCTTTGCTTTAGTAGTGCCATTAATTATAATAGCTTCATTTATTGAAATTAAATCTGAGTCAGGCTGGGCATGATGGCTCACACCTTTAATCCCAGCACTTTGGGAGGCCAAGGCCAGCGGATCAGTTGAGATCAGAAGTTCAAAACCAGCCTGCCCAACATGGCAAAACCCCATCTCTACTAAAAATACGAAAATTAGCCACGTGTGGTGTGATGCACCTGTAATCCCAGCTACTGGGGAGGCTGAGATAAGAGCATCACTTGAACCCGGGAGGCGGAGGTTGCAGTGAGCCAATATGGCACCACTGCACTCCTGCCTGGGCAACAGAGCAAGACTCCGTCTCAAAAAAAAAAAAAAAAGAAATTAAATCTGAGTCTTAGCCAGTCTCGTCTAGGAGTGTAATATAGTCCATTACATAAATAATCATATTAATAGCCAATATGAGTATTTGCTATGTCAGTCATCATGCCAGGTGTTGTTCATGAATTTTTTTTTTTTTTTCCTTTGGAGACAGTGTCTCACTTGTTGCCTAGGCTGGAGTGCAGTGTTGCCATCATGGCTCACAGTAGCCTCAACCTCCTGGGCTGAGGTGATCTTCCTACTGCAGCCTCCTGGGGAATGGGTACTACAGGCATGTGCCACCACCCTCGGGTGATTTTTTTTTGTAGAGACAGGGTTTCACCATGTTACTAAGGTAATTATCTTATCTTGGTTGGTCTTGAACTCCTGAGCTCAAGCGATCCATCTGCTTCAGTTTCCCAAAGTGCTGGGATTACAGATGTGAGCCACTGTGACTGGCCCAGCACCCGTTTTCTTTTTTGAAAGAGAATCTCACTGTCACTCAGGCTGGAGTGCAGTGGTGCCATCTCGGCTCACTGCAACCTCTGCTTCCTGGGTTCAAGTGATCCTCCCACCACAGCCTCCCAAGTAGCTGGGACCACAGATGCACACCACCATGCTCAGCTAATTTTTTGTATTTTTGGTAGAGACAGGGTTTCACCATGTTGCTCAGGCTGGTCTCGAACTCCTGAGCTCAAACAAAACACCTGCCTTGGCCTCTCAAAGTGCTAGGATTACAGGCATGAGCCATCATGTCCGGCCTGGAATACTTATTTTTATTTCGTTTTATTACTGCCTTCATTTTACAGTTGAGAAAACTGAGAGGTTAAGTAACTTGCCTGTGGTTGCATAGCTGGTGATTGGTCGAGCCATGGTTTGAATCCAGATCTGACCGATTTCTGGCACAGGAAGCCTTAACATCATGTTAGCTGTTCATTCAAGAAAGGACTATGTAAAATGTACTAGTCCACACTTACTTTATACAATTATGCCTGGTCCCTAACCTGTCCTATGCCAGATAAGCAGATACCTATCACCTGATGGCCCTTCCTTTTCTTTCTTTCCCTTCAAATGTTGGAGTTATTTGACAGCAACTTTTCCTCTGGAGAAAAAGGAGAGGCAGCAAATGTGGAACTTCCTTGATCTGCCTGTCTTGCTTGCTTGCCTTTCCCACTTTACTTAAATAGATCAAAGTCAGGAATGATGATGCTGAAGTGTTAGTGTATGTAAGGGAGAAGTATGTAAATGATGTCTTTTATGTAACCATAGAAACATCACCCTGTCGTATTCCCACGAATCAGGGTAGATCCTTGGAGCCCCTTCAGGAAGTGGCAATTACCTATGTGGTTTTGGAAATTTAGGAAGTAGAGTTAATGAAATTGTCTATCCTTGTTCAGAGAATAAAATGAATTCCAGTGCCTTAATAGCCATGTGAATAGCATAATGCCTTGTTGCACAAATTTCATTTCTCCCTTCCTGATGGAATTTTTTAGATGGAACTAAGCACCAATACCTTAATTGTGTGCTTCCAGAAAGTCTTTCCAGTTAAAATAGATTTTCTTTCAGCCTCTCAGACAGTTTGGTACTCCCACTGTCATCATAGAAATTATATAATACTCTTGAAAATATACCACTGTGGCCAGGCACGGTGGCTCACGCCTGTAATCCCAGCACTTTGGGAGGCCGAGGAGAGCAGATCATCTGGGGTCAGGGGTTTGAGACCAGCCTGGCCAATGTGGTGAAACCCTGTCTCCACTAAAAATACAAAAATTAGCTGGGCATGGTGGTGAGTGCCTGTAATCCCAGCTGCTCGAGAGGCTGAGGCAGGAGAATCGCTTGAACCCAGGAGTTGGAGGTTGCAGTGAGCTGATATTGCGCCATTGCACTCCAGCCTAGACTCCGTCTAAAAAAAAAGGAAAAGGGGCAACATAAACTGATTCTATGAAATATTTATAAAGGCACCTTGTTCTTCTCTTAAGTCACAAAATTAACAGCTCCCACAGTGTGTTCTGTTTATCACACAATTACCATTACTGCTTGTTCTCCCCTTTTAAGTAATCTCCAGGCAGAGGATTGGAGACCTAGTCTTGCTTCTAAAATATTATATTTTCTCTTGACAATTCAGTTGATTAAAATGTTTAAGATCAGGCTTTATTTATTTGTTTGTTTACCTGAGAAATAGGTCACTGTTTCTGGGGTCTTTGAGACATCTTCCAACATCCCTGACTTTTAGTGGCTTTAAAATAGAACTGTTTAGTAATCACATCTTAACACTGACCTATTTTATTCTTCGAAAGGCCTGTTTCTTATCCTCTGAACATTCTAAATGCCTGGTTATTTAACTTTTTGCTATATTACCCTCTTGATCTAATAAACACTCCTAAATGACTCCTACTAATGAGAATGTGACTGCTGCTAAAAGTGAGGTAATAAACTTCACACCGTTACTTGTTTTTACAGACGGAGAACCATGAATATTTAATAGGTCTTTGTACAAAGAAGTAAAGTTAATAAGGCCATTGTGCTTGTGTCTTCTCTTTAACTTGTATTTCAGCTCAAGAAAAATATTTTATTTGCTCTCATTTTCTTTAATGTTGTACTTAGAACTGTATTTTTGTGTAAGAATATTGAGTTTCTCACTTAAGGGAAACTGTTTCAATACAAAATTGTAGGTTTTTCAGCCCCGCTGCCCTGATTTTGACAAAGGCAGAAAATACCATGAAAATTAATCATCCAATATTTACTTAAAGTTAATGTTTTTATACTTACATTATACTAATTTCTGAAGAGCCTTTGTAAAAATCTGTTTCAAGACCGGGCATGGTGGCTCACGCTTGTAATCCCAGCACTTTGGGAGGCCAAGAAGGGTGGATCACCTGAGGTCAGGAGTTCGAGACCAGCCTGACCAACATGATGCAACGCCATCTCTACTAAAAATACAAAATTAGCTGGAACTGGTGGCGCACGCCTGCAATCTCAGCTACTTGGGAGGCTGAGGCAGGAGGATCGTTTGAACCCAGGAGGTGGAGATTGCAGTGAGCCAAGATTGTGCCGTTGCACTCTAGCGTGGGCAATAAGAGCCAAACTTTGTCTCGAAACATACAGGCATGTGCACGTGAACGCGCGCGCGCGCACACACACACACCACACACACACACAGAGTCTGTTTCAGAGTGTCGGAGTGATCGGGTTCTCTGTAGGTGCATGAGTGGAGGAAGCATTATTTTTGAAGGGCTAGCAATGAAATGTCTCTAATTTATTATAAATTTAATTTATAGCCCAATCAATTGAGCAGAGACTGATGAAAATGGATCACACTGCAATCCACCCACATCTACTTGATATGAAAATTGGTCAAGGCAAATATGAGCAGGGGTTCTTTCCAAAGTTACAGTCCGATGTCTTGGCAACAGGACCAGCCAATAACAAGTAAGCATGTTCTTCACTTGAGTAGTTGATTGAAGGAATGAATGAAGGGTGGGGTGCTCTGCAACTCAAATGGACAGTGCTTAACTATTAAACATCTATCTGATTACTTTTTTCAAGACCACATTAATGCATTTGAAATATGGATTGACACTTCTGTGAGTGCTTGACCTTTAAATCCATCATAAAAAAAAAAAAACCAAAGTCTAGAGATTTTTTTTTCTTTTTCAAGCAAAGTACACTTGGAAAAGCCACACTTTAAATGGCCTTTTAAATATATTGATAATACTATCTAATGGAATTTAGAAAGGTTAGACCTTTATCATCTGTCTTAGTTTCCTAGGGCTGCTATAACAAAGAACCACAAACTCAGTGGCTTGAAACAACAGAAATTATTCTTTCACAGTTTTGGGAGGTAGAAATTTGAAATCAAGGAATTGTCAGGGTCGTGCTCCCTTCGAGGCTTCTAGGGAATGATCCTTCCTTGCCTTTTCCAGCTTTTAGGAGAACATAAGAGAGTTTAACAACAGCCTGTCACACCAGTCTAATGAGATCCTTCTAGATTAAAGAGCCTTCAGATGTCCCACCTCTGCCTTAAACTGGGTTTTGTTAAGAGGAGTGGTTCCAGAGAAGACAGGGTAGTACTTTGGGTAGCAAGATATATTCTTAGGTTCCATCTTCCCTCTTGAAGAGCTATAGAGAAAATTTTTTGAAAAGAAAATTCTTAGTATTAGTATCCTTTTAAATACTTAGAAAAGGAACACCAAACAGTAAAGTGAAAAAGTTGTGGCTAGGCATGGTGGCTCACGCCTGTAACCTCAGCACTTTGGGAGGCCAAGGCAGGCAGATAGCTTGAGCCCAGGAGTTGAGGACCAGCCTAGCCACTGTGGCGAAACTCTGTCTCTACAAAAAAGATACAGAAATTATCTGGGCGTGGTGGTGTGCACCTATAGTCCCAGCTACTCAGGAGACTGAGGTGGGAGAATCACTTGAGCCCCGGGAGGTTGAGGCTATGGTGAGCCGTGATTATACTACCGCACTTCAGCCTGGGCAGCAGAGAGAGGCCCTGTCTCAAAAAATAAAAATAGTATTAAAAAGAATTGCGGATTAAAAGCAACAACAACAACAACTTCATTTGGAACTGGGTGTGGTGGCACATGCCTGTATCCCTAGCTACTTGGGAGGCTGAGGTGGGAGGATCACTTGAACCCAGGAGTTGGAGGTTTCAGTGACCTATGAGCACCACTATTATCCAGCCTGGGCAACACGGCGAGGCCCTGTCTCAAAAAAAAAACTTGGGCCAGGCACGGTGGCTCACGCCTGTAATCCTGGCACTTTAGGAGTATGAGGCAGAAAGATCACTTTGAGCCCAGGAGTTTGAGACCAGCGTGGGCAACATAAGAAGATCCTGTCTCTACAAAAAAATACATGTTTTTTTTTTTTGAGACAAGGTCTCACTCTGTTGCCCAGGCTGGAGTGCTATGGCCTGATCCTGGTTCACTGTAGCCTTGACCTCCCCAGGCTCATGTGATCCTCCTGCCTCAGCCTCCCAAGTAGCTGGAACTAAAGGCACATGCCACCACACCTAGCTAATTTTTGTATTTTTTGTAGAGACAGGATTTTGCCCTATTGCCCAAGCTGGTCTTGAACTTCTGGGCTCAAGCAACCTGACCTCCTTGGCCTCCCAAAGTGCTGGGATTGCAGGTGTGAGCCACCGGGCCAAGCTCCTACAAAATTAATTTTTTAAATTAAGCCGGGTGTGGTGGCTCATGCCTGTAATCCCAGCACTTTGGGAGGCCTAAGCGAGTATATCACTTGAAGCCAGGAGTTAAAGACCAGCCTGGCCAACATAGCAAAACCCCATCTCTACTAAAAATATAAAAATTAGCTGGGTGTGGTGGTGCATATCCAACTACTTGGGAGGCTGTAATGCCAGCTACTTGGGAGGCTGAGGCATGAGAATCGCTTGAGCCTGGGAGGCAGTCAGGCATGCTGGCATGTGACTATAGTCCCAGCTACTGGTGAGGCTCAGGTGGGAGGATCACTTGAACCTGAGAGGTCTAGGCTGCAGTGAGCCGTGATGTGATGGCATCACTGCACTCCAGCCTGGTCAACCTTGCGAAGACCCTCTTTCAAAAAAACAAAAACAACCCTTCATTTGATTGACCTTTCATTTAAAAGGCTGTCTCAACTTTAATGAAGACAGTATTAGAGGATGGTTCACTAGAAATATGGAAAAGTTATATATTCAGAATGAAATTTTCTCCTCTTGTAGAAAATGCAAATGTTTATACTAAAGTCTTGGGGAGGAAAATTGTTCAAGAGGATTTAACATGCTACTTACAAGACAGAAGCAAATAACTAATGACTGAAATATTTATTGTACTTACCTTAGTTTGCAGGGTTTCACCCTCCAGTGAAGGGCTGGCCCTGCGTTTATACACACTGAACTTAAAAACTGTGCTAAGAAGTGAGGCATGGTGGCACTCCCCAGTACTACCTACTAGGAGGCTGAGGAGGAAGTATTCCTTGAGGCCAGGAGCTAGAAGCCACAATGTGCAATGATTGTGTCTGTGAATAACCTCCAGCATAGGCAACATAGTGAGGTTTCATCTTTATTTTAAAAAATAAATAAATAAAAGAAAAGAAAAAAATGCGCCAATAGATATTGATGGTTGTTAGGGTTCAAACTTTACAGATAACGATATTAGATACAATGTTCTATTTTTCAGAAGTGGATGATAATTAGGAGAATTTTCCATAAGACAGATTAGCCATCAGTTTATTTTTTCTTTTATTTGTGAAGTATCCTAATTGTTGAAATCACTTTGATCTGGATAGACTATTAGTTTAACAGTTTTTGTTTTCTTTTTGTTTTGTACAGAGTCTCGCTCTGTTGCCCAGGCTAGAGTGCAATGGCACAATGTCGGCTTACCGCAACCTCCACCTCCCAGGTTCAAGTGATTCTCCTGCCTCAGCCTCCCCAAGTAGCTGGGATTACAGGCATGTGCCACTATGCCAGGATAATTTTTTTTTTTTTTTTTTTTTTTTTTTTTAGTAGAGATAGGGTTTTACCATGTTGGTTAGACTGGTTTTGAAATCTTGACCTCAGGTGATCCTCCCGCCTCGGCCTCCCAAAGTGCTGGGATTACAGGCGTGAGCCACTGCGCCCGGCTCTTTTGATGGCATTAGATTGTTAATGCATTCATTTGGCAAATATTTATGGAACTCCTACTATATGTGAGGGCTGTCCTAGTCACCAGGAGTTTATTAATGAACAAAACAACAAAAATCTCTGCTTTCAAGTGCAAATAAACAGAAAAAGGAACTTAATATGTCAAATAACATGTCAGATGGTAAGAGGTATGAAGAAAAACAAAGTGGGAAAGAAAAATAGGGAGTGCTTAGGAAGGAGGAGTTTAATTTTGAAATCTTATAGCCTTGTTTTCTTGTTTTTGCCTTATATATAATCTTACGGTTTCCCATTTCCACACTAAGCCTCAGTCATTACATTTCAGGTAGATATAGTCCACAGAAAAGATCTCAGAACTAATTGCAGGGTAAATGGATTTATAACCATGCCTGTATAAATGGTGGATCAACTGTTAGAGAGAACTTCATATGCTGTGTACAAGACAGAACCAAATAAGCAGTCTTTAGTATTTCAGCAGTTGTGATTATCATTGGTAAAATTATGGTCAGTAAATAAAGTTTAATGCAAAGAATAAATTACTTA
This sequence comes from Piliocolobus tephrosceles, assembly GCF_002776525.5. Lineage (NCBI taxonomy): Eukaryota > Metazoa > Chordata > Mammalia > Primates > Cercopithecidae > Piliocolobus > Piliocolobus tephrosceles. The sequence continues at coordinate 31,467,745 of NC_045443.1, read as the reverse complement.
CTTAACAAGACCAGGAATGTGTGGACTTCATAGTAATTTTCTTTTTTTTTTTTTTTTTTGAGAGGGAGTCTGGCTCTGTCGCCCAGGCTGGAGTGCAGTGGCCGGATCTCAGCTCACTGCAAGCTCCGCCTCCTGGGTTTACGCCATTCTCCTGCCTCAGCCTCCCAAGTAGCTGGGACTACAGGCGCCAGCCACCTCGCCCAGCTAGCTTTTTGTATTTTTTAGTAGAGACGGGGTTTCACCGTGTTAGCCAGGATGGTCTCGAACTCCTGACCTCGTGATCCGCCCATCTCGGCCTCCCAAAGTGCTGGGATTACAGGCTTGAGCCACCGCGCCCGGCCTCATAGTAATTTTCTTAAGCAGTGCTCATTTCCCTGTTTTGAAAATAAGTAGGCCATTTTGTCCCACAGAGCATATAGTAAGAGCTGGTTATATTTAAGTTAATCTTTATCCTTTTCTGCCTGCCAAGGGCACAGTTTTATGCCATTTATATTTTTGCGCCTTACTTTTATTTGTTATATAAGTCCATTAGCTAGTATTTATATTCTGTTTCATGTTTTTACTATTTATTTAGACTATCTTGCCCATTAACCCTAATTTTTAAAATTCCTGAGCAAACTTTGTGTTATACTGACCTTTTTTGCTACAGGGCTATTTTCAAGGCCTCCATATCAAATATCTACACCCAGGTCTTTGTACATTTTGTTATTTATATTCTGTTCTTTCCCCTTAAAGATCTTCAGGTTGTATTTGTATTCTGTTTCAGAATTTTAATGTGTTTTTTTATGGATCATAATTTTCATTCACCCCCGATTCTTTTGTATCCTTTTTACAGTCTTACATTGATCTTTTGCTTTGGAGACATTTCCAAGGATTTCACTTCAAAGATCTGTAACTAGATCTTTGCACATTTTTCCCTGATATAAACCATAAACCTATTCCTCTTCTTAAGAAACTATTTTGAGAGGGGCTACCTTCCTTGATACCATTGTAATAATGATTATCCAGTGTTCCCCTAAATAACTGACTGAAATAAGATTATTCACAAGCTTGATAACAAAGGCATATGTAATTTTTTCTATTTTTCCTTTTTTTAGAGACAGGGTCTCATTATGTTACCCGGGCTGGAATGCAGCGGCATGATCATGGCTCACTGCAGCCTCAACCTCTCAGGCACAAGTGATCCTCCTGCCCCAGCCTCCCAAGTAGCTGGTACCATAGGCACATGCCACCATGCCCCGCTAACTTTTTGTGTTTTATAGAGACAGGGTCTCCCTATGTTACCCAGGTTAATCTTGAACTCCTGGGCTCAGTGATCCTCCTGCCACAGCGTCCCAAAGTGCTTGGATTAGATGAGCCACCATGCCCAGCTGTAAATTATTTTTAAAGCAACGAAAGAAGCATTATTCTCATTTAAGCTTTTCCCACACTGGATTCTTTATAATAAAAATAATAAATTGTTTTCAGTAACGTAACATGACTTTTTCTGAGTGGCAAAAGTGATAATTTTTTAAATTATATCTAGCTCTGTGCTGTCTAAGATACACTCCAGAGTAAGTATTCAACTAGACATGGTGGCTCACACCATAACCCCAGCACTTTGGGAGGCTGAGGATGGTGGATCATTTTAGGCCAGGAGTTCAAGATCAGCCTGGCCAACATGGTGAAACCCCACCTCTACTAAAGACACAAAAATTAATTTGGCGTGGTGGTGCATACCTGTAATCCCAGCTACTCAGGAGCCTGAGTCATGAGAATCGCTTGCTCAGAAGGTGGAGGTTACAGTGAGCCAAAATCGTGCCACTGCACTCTAGCCTGAGCGACAGAGTGATACTTCGTCTAAACAAAAAAAAAAAAAAAGTAAGTATTCTTAGGATAGTGTAATGAGTACAGGTCATGAGGATGATAGGTAAGAGCTGAGAAAATTTTAAAAAATACATTGATACAATGTTTGCTCTTTAAAAATCTGGAGTATTGGCCAGGCGCGGTGGCTCACGCCTGTAATCCCAGCAGTTTGGGAGGCCAAGGTCAGTGGATAATGAGGTCAGGAGTTCAAGGCCAGCCTGGCCAAGATGGTGGATCCCCATCTCTACTAAAAATACAAAAATTAGCGGGGCACGGTGGCTGAAGCTTGTAATTCCAGCTACTTGGGAGGCTGAGGCAGGAGAGTCACTTGAACTCGGGCGGCAGAGGTTGCAGTGAGCTGAGACCAAGCCACTGCACTCCAGCCTGGGTGACAGAGTGAGACTCTGTCTCAAAAAAAAAAAAAAAAATCTGGATTAGAAAGTGATGGGGCTAATTTTTAACCACTCAGAATCCCATCACCATGGAATGTTAAAATGTGATATTATGCTCTTACATAGCAAGGATGGGGGAGCAGGAGAACAGGAGTGGACACATCTTGTGTTTGGGTTTTTTTTTTTTTTTTGAGACAAAGTCTCACTGTTGCCCAGCCTGGAGTGCAGTGGCACGATCTCAGCTCACTGCAAGCTCCGCCTCCCAGGTTCACACCATTCTTCTGCCTCAGCCTCCTAGGTAGCTGGGACTACAGGTGCCTGCCACCATGCCTGGCTAGTTTTTTGTATTTTTAGTAGAGATGGGATTTCACCCCGTTAGCCAGGATGTCTCGATCTCCTAACCTCGTGATCGTCCTGTCTCGGCCTCAGCCTCCCAAAGTGATGGGATTACAGGTGTGAGCCACTGCGCCTGGCCGACATCTTGTTTTTGAAATGAAATTAAAATGTTTATAGAATGTTATAGTTTTTTTATTACTGTATCATGAGCATTCTCATATTTATTAGAAATTTGAATTTTTTAATGACTGCATGAGATTTCATTGTATACTACCCTCTACTGTTGAACATTTCAGTTGTTTTGAGTATATTGATTCTACTCTTGTAAGATCTGCAATTAACTCAAAGGCTTTGGGAAAAATTATATATTAAACGTGCATATGGACTGAAAGATGCATCCTAATTTCAGGAACATTTAAAAGCCCAAATGTGAGTCTTGAAATAAAGGAAATACAGTTTGTTATTACATATATACATGCTGTGATGAACATCTGTAAACCTACATGTTAGATTCCATCTCTGTTTACTTAATTGTATTTATAGAAGAGGCAGGTGATGGTCAGACATGCTAGTTCACGCCTATAATCCCAGCACTTTGGAAGGCCGAGGCGAGTGGATCATGAGGTCAGGAGATCAAGACCATCCTGACTAACAAGGTGAAACCCCGTCTCTACTAAAAAATACAAAAAATTAGCCAGGCATGGTGGCGGGCACCTGTAGTCCCAGCTACTCGGGAGGCTGAGGCAGGAGAATGGCGTGAATCCGGGAGGCGGAGCTTGCAGCTTGCAGTGAGCTGAGATCATGCCACTGCACTCCAGCCTGGAAGACAGAGCAAGACTGTCTCAAAAAAAAAAAAAAAGAGAAAAGAGAAGGGGCAGGTGATATAGTAGACTTTGCCAGTAAGATGGCTGAGAGACAAGATACTGGCCCTTCTAGAGGAGATTTTATAGAAAATGGAGATAAGTAACTATAACACTCTGTGATAGATACTATAATTGAGGCGTATAGGATGGGTAGCTAACTTAGATCTGGAAAAGTCATAGAACATTTTCTGGAAGCAATGGCCTCTAATCTATCTGAAAGATGAATGAAATTTGGGAGAAAACTTCATGGACAAAGTCTCAGAGGTGAGAGAGCTTATTTCATTGGAAACACTGAGGTTGAAAATTGCAGGAGGTGGGTCGGGTGCGGTGGCTCATGCCTGTAATCCCAGCACTTTGGGAGGCCGAGGCAGGCAGATCACCTGAGCTCAGGAGTTCCAGACCAGCCTAGCCAACATGGTGAAACCCCGTCTCCACTAAAAATAACAAAAATTAGGTGGGCATGTTGGCACATGCCTGTAATCCCAGCTACTTGGAAGGCTTAGGCAGGAGAATTGCTTGAACCCGGGAGGCGGATGTTGCTGTGAGCCAAGATTGCAGCATTGCACTCCAGCCTGAGTGACGAGAGCAAAATTCTGTCTCCAAAAAAAAAAAAAAAAAGAAAGAAAATTGCAGGAGCTTTAAAGTAGAAAGAGTGATCAGCAGTACTAAATGTAGAAGAGGGTTTGAGTAAGCTAAGGATCGAATAATAGCCATTGGACTTGGCAGTTAGGGGTTTCAGTGGCTTCATCAAGAGGATTTTTAGGGCTGGGCACAGTGGCTCATGCCTGTAATCCCAGCACTTTGGGAGGCTGAGGCGGACAGATCACCTGAGGTCAGGCGTTCGAGACCAGCCTGGCCAACATAATGAAACCCTGTCTCGCCGGGCGCGGTGGCTCAAGCCTGTAATCCCAGCACTTTGGGAGGCCGAGACGGGTGGATCACGAGGTCAGGAGATCGAGACCATCCTGGCTAACACCGTGAAACCCCGTCTCTACTAAAAATACAAAAAACTAGCCGGGCGAGGTGGCGGGCGCCTGTAGTCCCAGCTACTCCGGAGGCTGAGGCAGGAGAATAGCGGGAACCCGGGAGGCAGAGCTTGCAGTGAGCTGAGATCCGGCCACTGCACTCCAGCCTGGGCGATAGAGCGAGACTCCGTCTCAAAAAAAAAAAAAAAAAAAAAAAAAAAGAAACCCTGTCTCTACTAAAAAATACTAAAATTAGCCGGATGTGGTGGCACACACCTGTAGCCAGCTACTTGGGAGGCTGAGACAGGAGAATCACTTGAACCCAGGAGGCGGCGGTTTCAGTGAGCTGAGATCATGCCACTGCCCTCCAGCTTGGGTGACAGCCTGAGACTCCATCCCAAGAAAACAAAAGGCGGTGGGGGGGCGGGGTTAGGCAACTGGGAACAGACACGCCTGTAATCCCAGCACTTTGGGAGGCTGAGACAGGCAGATCGCCATGAGCTCAGGAGTTCAAGACTGATCTAGGCAACATGGTAAAACCCTGTCTCTACAAAAAATACAAAAATTAGCTGAGCATTAGTGGCTTGCACCTGTAATTCCAGCTACTTGGGAGGCCGAGGTGGGTGGATCACATGAAGGTCAGGAGTTCGAAATCAGCCTGGCCAACATGGTGTGAAACCCCATCTCTACTAAAAATACAAAAATTAGCTGGGTGTGGTGGCGTGCCCCCTTGATCCCAGCTATTCGGGAGGCTGAGGCAAGAGAATCACTTGAACCCAGGAGGCAGAGGTTGCCGTGAGCCGAGGTCGCACCACTGCACTCCAGCCTGGGCGACAGAACAAGACTCTATCTCTAACAAACAAACAAAAAAACTTTAAAAGGTATTTTCAAGGGAAGGAGCTGGTTTGAAATGAACTGAAGATCCAAACGTAAATAAGTAGAAGTCTTACGTATAAATATTTTAAGAATTTTTACATGAGAGGTGTGAAGAAACAGATGTTAACATGACTACAGAGGGCCATGAGGGAGACCAACATGCTTGTCAGCTGAAGAGATTCCACTGAGAGAAAGATTGGTGATACAGCAGGGGAGGTGACTAATGGAGCGGGTTGAAAAGACGAGAATTGGTCAAGGATGCAGGTGGAAGACACAGTTTTGAGCTGTGGCTAATATATTTTATACTTTGAGATCAGAAGAAAGATGAGGATGTTTATGTGCATGCATTGTCTTACGTGGAAGGCAGGAAGAAGGAAGCGAGGGTACCTGAGGGTAAAGAGTTTGCAGGAGTGTTTGAGGAGAATGGGGAGGAGTTGACAAAAGGCAGGTGAAGTGATTCATGGGTAGTTGTGAGGGAAATTGGGAACTAGTCTGTGTAGGTACAGGAATAGGGAAACGAGGGGATAGTCTTCATCCAGGGTGTGGGCCTCTGGTGGGCAGGTAAGGAGGGAAATAGAGAATTATTACAGAGGAGAGAGTGCTAGAATGGGAGTAGTTTAGGAGTCTTTCCACAGAAGTTAGGCTCATAACAGAAAGAGGAGAAAACACAAGGGGTCTTAAGTGAGAGTCAAGGCATGGAAGAGCTAATGTAATGGGAGATGGGGGTCAGTGGCTAAGATGGTGGAGTTCAGGATTTCTCAGGTAGAGGAGTTCTGGATGACCATTTGATTTAGTGTGATGTCCTGGTTGCGTCTAAAGCACAGTGGAGGTAAAGTTGCATATTAGACAACCCCAGAATTTTAAGACAAAGTTATCTGTATAGTCTTCGTACTTCCCGTAGCAGGGAAGAAAACTGAGCCAGGTTCTAAATTCTTCGCTGAATGAAGATGATAGAGAGAAAGAAGTGATTAGGGACAATCGCTGGGTGATTGAGTCATATACACTAAGCTGGAGTCTGTAGGTAGCTAGGCTGGCCACAAAAGGACCTTTGAATAAGGGAAACATATATTTTTAAGCCCCTCATATCATCTAGGGCAGGTCTGGGTCTAGGGCACATGAGTTGAATCATTATTAACTAAAAACAAAGGTATTGGAGCTGGAAGGCAACTCTTACATCTTTGGCCATACCACCTTGAACACACCTGATCTCATCTGAAAGGCAGTTTCGATACCAGCAGTTCAGTAGCGGAGAAAATTATTATAGAACTAGCAATGATTTTATTAATCATTTAGAAACAGAACGGAGGTTACTATACTAGAACATAGTAATTAGGGGAGAAGTGATAAAAGATCAGAGAGAATGAAGCAGAGGTCTGTTTATATTTAGAGTTTTATAGGCCATGGAAAAGAGCTCAGGTTTTATTTTAAACTTATTTGTCCTGCGTATTTTGATACTGAGTTTATATTATAAATATTTTCTAAAACAACTGATAAACACAAGCTATCACTTCAGAAACACAATCATGAAATTTTAGAGCAAAAAGGAATCACAGTGGTCTTTGAGCACAACCCTTAAGACTATACAGATGAGTACTCTCTCTTCTGAGTTTGAATCTTTTTATTTTCTTGAGACGGGATATCACTGTCATCCAGGCTGGTATGCAGGAGTGCAGTCATGGCACACTGCATCCCCAAACTCCTGGGCTCAAATTATCCTCCCACTTCAGCCTTTTTAAATGGTTTGTAGAGACAGAGTCTCACTATGTTGCCTAGGCTAGTCTCGAACTCCTGGCCTCAAGTAATCAGGCCAAAGTGCTAGGATTACAGGTGTAAGCCTTTGCACCCAGCCAAGTTTGATAGAAATCTTTCCTTAAAAAGTTGGAAGCTTCATACATTTCTATTGTTCTTTTAGGACACTAGAATTAAGTAATTCTAAATTATGGGTTTTGAGAATATTCTCCTTTGTATTAAAAAATATTCATAATACTTTGAGCAAGTCAAGGCATTACTATTATATGTCTTAATATAATCAAGGACTAACTCGGTTAATATTTGACTTATTGTTATGTATGTAAGTATCTGAAGTGTATTGATACTGTGCCTTTTTGACCTCAGTTTTTAAAAGTTCTGATTGTGATGATGACAGCATGTATCTGGAAAGATACTAAAAACTGTTTGGTTGTGTGTTTTAAATGGGTGCATAGTATCGTATTTTAATTATATTTTAACAAAGCTGCTATATATTTTTTAAATAATTGATTTTAAAATGTGTGTGTCAGTCTTTTGTGTTGAATGGTTAATTCTATTTTAAATATAAGGAACACATGTTTAAATAATTTGGTTGTTTCAGTCGCTGGGTAAGTCGGAGTGCTACTGCACAGCGCAGGAAAGAACGCCTTCGCCAGCATTCTGAGCATGTTGGGCTGGACAACGACTTGAGGGAGGTATGTGGTCTACTTTCCTGGGGTGCCTCACAGCAAGCGCCATAAACTGGGCTTATTCCTTCTAGCAGATGTCATTGTGTAGATTCTTAATGTTCTTTAAAAAAAAAGAACTGTTCAGTTGTAGTTTAAAATATTAATCCTTTTGTACAGACATACAGCAGAAAACACCCTTTTTTCCATTTTTGTAATTTCAAGACATCTATAATAAGGCTCTAAAACAAGTCTTTCTGTGTATTACATCAAGTAAAGATCAAGTTTAGGATAAATTTTCAGTTACTATGTCTCATATTGGGAGAAAAATTGTCTACATGAGAAGCCTAGACATTTCTAAGTTTCAAGCATAATTATTATAAGTAATGTGATGTACTTGCCTATGCTTTGTTCTTGGCTTGCTGGCACCATTTTTTTTTCTTGAATCTCTAAATCTACTTTATATTTTTGAAAGTGACTGAAAACTATTTTTAAATTAAGATCCTTACACTTTATTTGTACTCTTTGAAAATAAGACCATAATTATCCATTTGAATAATTACAAGTAAGTTTTGATTTTTTTCTGTGTGAAATCTGCCACTATATATATATGCCACTATACATATATATAGTGCCTTGCTGTGTTGCCCAGGCTCAAGCAGTGCTCCTGCCTCAGCCTCCCAAAGTATTGGGATTACAGGTGTGAGCTACCATGCCCAGCCTGATTGTTTTGTTTCTTATGATCAAAAGAGAAATCCAGTCAGAAGACCTGTTAACTGTTTTCTAGAATCAAATTTGTAAAATTTGTAAAAATAAAGCAGAAAACATCACCCCAAACATCTTTTGTTTTTGTTGTGTTTATACATGTATGATTTTAAACATTTTATTAAGAACTGAAGCATCACCTGTGTAGTGCTTTTTTTTTTTTTTTTTTTTTTTTTGGCTACTGTATTTTCTTCCCTTCCCTCTCTTTTGCTGTGATTTTATCATATGCATGCTTGTTCTGCTTGTCTCTTTCTCCCTATCCTTTTCTTTTTTGCTTTTCTGTCATTGGCACTTCTCCATCTTCTTAGCCTTCCGGGGAACTTTTGGTCTGTCAGAACTCCATGGCATTCTGGGAGTGGGATCAGGGTCCACCTCCTCCTGCACGACTTCCTAAAAAATCCTTCTCTGAGTGCTGCCTGGTATGTTCTTTGCTTGAAAGTGCTTTACCAGATGTTCCCCCAATCTTGTCTTTGGTGTTACTTGAATGTTACACATGTGCGAGTGCACATAGCTCTAGAATGCCTCACATGACTTTGCGATGTGAACTCACACTCCCCATTTTGCTCTCTGTTTCTTGTTATGTTTACTACCTCTCTGTTTGTGTGTGCTGATATGAGTAATTCTATGCTGCTGACATGTAAAACTAATCATTCAGGTCTCTAATCAGTGGGATTTTTTTTGTGCTAGATAGCAAATTACCTTACTTCAAAGGGGGAAATGTATTAAATATACAAACTCCCCTTTATTTAAGCGTTTTCCAGAAGTACAGATGTGATTCAATTTCAAATAGCCTTTCTTTTGCCAGGTTTTATCTCCACAGAATTTTAATTTCCCCTTCCTAGCCTGTATTTTATGTGGTCAGAAAGTTCAGTCATCAACATAGAATCTCAGTGCCAAGAGGGATCTTTAAGGTCATGTTGTCCAATTTGACATGATTAAATTGAAGTCCAAGAGATTTGCCCAGAGTTAAAAGCACACAAAGACAGAGCTGGGCCTATAGCCCAGGACTCCTGACTTGTAGGCCAATATTCTTTCCATTTACCCTGCATGCCGGCTTTCACTAACTGCTGTTCACTTGAGGCAACAAGTCACTTAGAAATCTTGCTTATATTTTCTGCCCATTATGTCATACTAGCTTAAATCTATTGTACAATGGTCTTCCCTTCACAAGTTGAACACCAGGTAAAGGGCTAGGGTGTTTATTAGAAAATTCTGGGAGAGCCTGTATTAAAGAGCAGTTAGTTCAGTGTTTATTGAATAACAGGATATATTTTCATAGGTAGTTCCTAGTGGTTTGTTTCATTTGTCTTAAGCAGAAATAAAGAAGAACACAGTAGTAATCTCAGAAGAAATCTGGGGTTACTTCTAGACTGTATTATAAAAGCATTTCTTGTGAAAAGTGTCTCTCTCTTCTGTATTTTTCATCTTGAAATATATTTTTTCCTTCAGATGATATTTTTATCATCACTTGTTTATTTTAAAGGCAGTTGCTCTGTTTTTGCAACTTGCAGAGGCAGCCTCCCTTCTTGCTGTGAAGAGAGGCCTTTTGCCGCCCCCTGTATGGTTTCTGTGCATGTCCATGGAATGTTGCTAGTTCTGGGACTCCAGCAGAGATGCCCAGAAGGAGACTTTGCACATGGCCCTATGGAATCCACTGTTGGCTAACCACTGTTGGCTAATAACTGTACCTGCCCCATATGTACTGGGGGCTCAGTAAATTGGTCACTCATAGGACAGGCACAGTCTAGCTTGTTTTCATTTATGTAAAACAGGACATAAACTTTGAACAGTGCTTAATTTTTTGTTTGTTTTTGAGACGGAGTCTCCCTCTGTCACCAGGCTGGAGTGCAGTGGCTTGATCTCGGCTCACTGCAACCTCCATCTCCCGATCCTCCTGCCTAGGCCTCCCAAGTAGCTGGGACTACAGGCACACACCACTACACCCAGCTAATTTTTTTTTTTTTTTTTTTTTTGTATTTTTAGTAGAGACGGGGTTTCACCATGTTGGCCAGGGTGGTCTCAATCTCTTGGCCTCGTGATCCTCCCACCTCGGCCTCCCAAAGTGCTGGGATTATAGGCATGAGCAACCTCAACCAGCTGACAGTGGTTAATTTTTAATCCAATAATTGACTTTAAAAAGTATTCGGGGACAGGCTCAGTGACTTACACTTTTAATCCCAGCACTTTGGGAGGATGAAGTGGGCGGATCACTTGAGGACAGGAGTTCGAGACCAGCTTGGCCAACATGGTGAAACCCTGTCTCTACTAAAAATACAAAAATTAGCCAGGCGTGGTGGCATGTGCCTGTAGTCCCAGCTACTCAGGAGACAGGCAGGAAAATTGCTTGAACCTTGGAGGCGGAGGCTGCAGCGAGCTGAGATCACGCCACTGTACTCCAGCCTGGGCAACAGACCAAGACTCTGTCTCAAAAAAGCAAAAACCAAACAAAAAAGTATTGAGGCTGGGTGGTGGCTCACACCTATAATCCCTACAGTTTGGGAGGCCAAGGCAGGGAGATCATTTGAGATTGAGAGTTCAAGACCAGCCTGGCCCACATGATGAAACCCCATCTCTACTAAAAATATAAAAAATAGCCAGGTGTTGTAGTGCGTGCCTGTAGTACCAGCTACTTGAGAGACTGAGGCAGGAGAATCGCTTGAAACCAGGAGGCGAAGGTTACAGTGAGCCAAGATTGTACCACTGCACTCCAGCGTGGGCGACAGAGCAAGACTCTGTCTTTAAAAAAACAAACAAACAAAAAATAGGGCATGGTGGCTCATGCCTGTAATCCCAGCACTTTGGGAAGCTGAGGTGAGTGGATCACTTGAGGTCAGGAATTTGAGACCATCCTGGCCAACATGGCGAAACCCCATCTCTACTAAAAACACAAAAATTAGCCAGGTGTGGTGGCCAGCACCTGTAATCCCAGCTACTTGAGAGGCTGAGGCAAGAGAATTGCTTGAACCCAGGAGGCGGAGTTTGCAGTAAGCCAAGACCGAGCCATTGCACTCCAGCCTGGGCAACAGAGCGAGACTTCGTCTCAAGAAAAAAATAAATAAATAAAACTAACCTTCAGACCATTTCTGTAGACCTTGTTACATTTGACTTCTCTGCTGGTAATAGTTGATAGGTTTTAAAAATCAAACTCTCCAGGCGCGGTGGCTCACCCCTGTAATCTCAGCACTTTGGGAGGCCGAGGCGGGTAGATCACGAGGTCAGGAGTTCGAGACCAGCCTGACCAACATAGTGAAACCCTGTCTCTACTAAAAAATACAAAATTATGGCCGGGCATGGTGGCTCTCGCCTGTAATCCCAGCACTTTGGGAGGCCGAGGTGTGTGGATCACAAGGTCAGGAGTTCGAGATCAGCCTGACCAACATGGTGAAACCCCGTTTCTACCGAAAATATAAAAATTAGCCAGGCATGGTGATATGCATCTGTAATCCCAGCTGCTCAGGAGACTAAGGCAGGAGAATCACTTGAACCTGGGAGGTGGAGGTTGCAATAAGCCGAGATCACGCCATTACACTCCAGCCTAGGTGACAGAGCAAGACTCCATCTCAAAAAAAAAAAAAAAAAAAATTAGCCGGGCATGGTGGAACGTGCCTGTAATCCCAGCTACTCAGGAGGCTGAGGCAGGAGAATTACTTGTACCTGGGAGGCAGAGGTAGCAGTTAGCTGAAATCATGCCACTGCACTTTAGCCTGGGCGACAGAGCAAGATTCCATCCCAAAAAATAAAATAAAAATAAACTTTGCAGTTCCCATAACATTTATTTATACTTCTTTCTGCTGCAAACCTTTTTTTTTGAGATGGAGTCTTACTCTTGTCACCTAAGCTGGAGTGCGATGGCACGATCTTGGCTCACTGCAACCTCTGCCTCCCGGGATCAAGCAATTCTCCTGCCTTAGCCTCCCAAGTAGCTGGGATTACAGGCGCCTGCCACATTTTTGTATTTTTAGTAGAAACGGGGTTTCACCATGTTGGCCAGGCTGGTCTCGAACTCCTGACCTTGTGATCCGCCCATCTCGGCCTCCCAAAGTGCTGGGATTACAGGTGTGAGCCACCACGCCTGGCCTCTGCTTCAAACATTTTTAAGAGGGTCAAAGAAATAAGGGAAAATTGAGAATTAGAGACAACTATAAAAATGATTGGACTGGAAAAAAACATTATTTTGTTAATTTTGCCTTTCATCACAAGGATTGGGAGGTAGCAGGTAAACTGATTAGTTGAATACCTAATCAGTGGGATTTTTTTTATTTGTACCAGACTTAACAGATTAGTTTTCTTCCAAAGGAGAAATATATTAAATGTACAAACTGTCTTTTTTAAAGAATGCAAAGGATTTTACGCATCTTTTATAATATCAAGCTCTCCTCTGAAGATAGTAAGGATAGATTTCACATATGTGCCCGTGGGAGGATGTGCTGGCTTGCCATCTCAGTCTCCCTGCTGCCCCCCAACTACCAGCCAATAAACTGCTACTTTTACTATATATTGTAGAGCAGTTATTTTCTAAATATGGTCCTAAGACACTTGGACTTTTTGGAAAATTCTGCCCTGTGATCCTGATGTAAACACAAGGTATCCAGATGGGATTTTTGTTTGTTTGTTTGTTTTGGTTTTTTTGGTTTTTTGTTTTGTTTTGTTTTTTTGAGATGGAGTCTCGCTCAGTTGCCCAGGCTGGAGTGCAGTGATGCCATCTGCACTCACTGCAGTCTCCGCCTCCCGGGTTTCAGTGATTTTTCTGCCTCAGCCTCCGGAGTAGCTGGGGAGTAGCCTATAATCCCGAGTAGGTGGATTACAGGCATCCACCACCACACCTGGCCAAATTTTGTATTTTTAGTAGAGACGGGGTTTCACCATGTTGACCAGGCTGGTCTCGCAGTCCTGACCTCTGGTGATCCACCCATCTCGGCCCCCCAAAGTGCTGGGATTACAGATGGGAGCCACCGCCCAGCCCCTGGATGAACTTTTATAGACAGCATAGAAAGGAGAGAGAGAGCACATGTCTTGCACTAATCACATGTAGTGATTTTCTTTTTAATAGAAATTCACTAACCAAAGCTCAAGAGCATTTGGTTAAGTTAAGTTTCTGTGATACCTTAGGGTTACCAAAAACCCCAAAAGTAACACTGTAATTCACTTTCTCTTGATCATAGAACAAGGCAAGGTAGGGCTTTAGCAAAAACATCACAGAAAGAGGCCACCTTCACTTGGAGCACATGGTGCTTTTCAGAGTGATCCTATAGCCTTTTGGGAAGGTAGGGGGGCATGTTTTATGCCCATTTAACAAGCTGAGGTGCACAAACATTAGTTGATATGCCTGAGTCATAAAATTAGTTACAACCAGATTCTAAAGTTTCTGATTTTACTGTTGTGATTTGATTATAGAGCAAAGGATTAGATTGGAGAGCACTGCCCAAGAGGCTAGAGGTATGTTAAGTCTTTTTTTTTTTTTTTTTTTTTTTTGAGACAGAGTCTCGCTCTGTCGCCCAGGCTGGAGTGCAGTGGCGGGATCTCAGCTCACTGCAAGCTCCGCCTCCCGGGTTTACGCCATTCTCCTGCCTCAGCCTCCTGAGTAGCTGGGACTACAGGCGCCCGCCACCTCGCCCGGCTAGTTTTTTGTATTTTTTAGTAGAGACGGGGTTTCACCGTGTTAGCCAGGATGGTCTCGATCTCCTGACCTCGTGATCCGCCCGTCTCGGCCTCCCAAGTGCTGGGATTACAGGCTTGAGCCACCGCGCCCGGCCTGTTAAGTCTTGCTGTATGGGGAAAGGAGTGGAGGAAATCAGTGATCTGAGAACCACTGGGCTCCTGCAAAACCTTGGATTTGTAATCTAAACACCTAAATTTTTTGTCCCAACCACAATCCTGACTCATCGCAACCTGTTGTATTCCCAGTGAAAAGACTAAACAAAATGAAATGTCATCTCACTTTGAATAAGTTTTAATGTGATGGGGTTTCTGTCACTTTACTTCTCACAGGAGTTAACAGTTGTTGTGGGGTGGCATATGAGTGTCCTCTGTCTTTTGGTGCACTAAAACATTAATTGTTTTTATGCACATACACTTACAGCTGTTTTGCATTTCATTTGTCTTTGCACTTGTTTGTATAAGGTTAAGAAGATTAGAAGAATAGCTAATGTTTATGCATTAAAAATACTCCTTAATTTTTAGAAATATATGCAAGAGGCACGAAGTTTAGGAAAAAACCTGAGGCAACCCAAACTGTCAGACCTCTCTCCTGCAGTGATTGCACAGACCAACTGTAAATTCGTAGAAGGCTTATTAAAAGAATGTAGAATGAAGGTATGTATTATTCACTGATGTCAGACAGTGTGCATTCATGTTTACACCATGTGTGAGGCTAAGATGAACTGAGTTAACCCCCATTTAAGCATATAATTTTGCTAGAAGAAAACTCTTATTGTGGCATTGACCTCATGTACTCTTTACTGAGGTATTGAACCTCCATGGGTTCTTCATTGCCCACAGAATCAAAGACATGAGAGCCTTATATCATTTTTCTCACCTTTTCAGACATTGCTGTTCTCCTCACCAACATGAATGGATGTCTTAAGCCACTCATAATTTGCGTCAGGAATGTTGCCATCTTATGTGAAAGGCAACACTTGTGTCTGTGTATGCACCTGTGTACGGCCTTATTTGTGCCTATATATGGTTTTCGTCCCCATAAGGAAAAATACCTTGGCTGTGTTGTAGGTTTGTGTATATTGCACAACATTCTCCTCTCAGAAACCTGTGTTTTTTGGAGGTAGCAGTACAAATTGACAAAACTTAAAACTTCATTTTAGCTAATAATTGTATTTATTTGACAGTCATTTCTTGAGTACCTTCTCTGCATATTCAATAAATACACTATTTTTGAGCATCAGAATATAGTGGTGAATTAAAGTTCTTGCCTAAAAGAGCTAGATTCTGTCTCATTTTACATTTTATAAAAGCTACTAAGACTGATGCAAATTAACTTACATGAAACTGATTTCCATTTTCTTTGCATTTTTTGGTGTATGCTTGATGAACAAAGAAAAGATAAAAAAGGAAAAGAGAAGGAAAGTCCTGGTTCATTCACAAATTTGAGTTCTCAAAAAATTTAGAGCTGCCCATTTGTATTCTGGTTTTTACCTAAGTGCAATCAAACTAAGTGCAAGAATCTTTAGTATGCTAAGATGCTGGGGCAGTGATAGGGCAAGTTGTGGTGGCAGGATGGGGTTCCATATTCTGACGGTACATTTTCTTTTTTTATTGTTTTTTGTTTTTTGAGACACAGTCTCACTCTATCACCCAGCAGGCTGGCACAGTGGCGCAATCTCAGCTCACTGCAACCTCTACCTCCTGGGTTCAAGCGATTCTTCTGCCTCAGCCTCCCAAATAACTGGGATTACAGGCGTGTGGCACTACTACCTGGCTAACTTCTGTATTGTTAGTAGAGACCGGGTTTCACCATGTTGGCCAGGCTGGTCTCGAACTCCTGACCTCAGGTGATCCACTTGCTTCGGCCTCCCAAAGTGCTGGGATTACAGGTGTGAGCCACCATACCCAACCCTGACAGTACATATTCTAGGTCTGCTGTAATTCCCCAATATCACAGAAGTTAATAATTTGACAACTGTTGTACATAAGCATCTTTTCAACGTGGGGATGCTTACAAATATTATCTTATTTTCTCTTTAGTTACACTCCATTTTTCTGACAAAATAGTAACATATAAATTATATTGCTCCAATTAGTTGACCACCGAGATTAAGAGATTTTTTCCCAAGGTGATTACAAATCTGCAAACAGAGGTATAATGAAGGGAAACCAAGTCTCCTACTTCAGTAATTGACGTGTTGGTTTTTGGTTTCACTACTGGGGTGCCTTATGACTACACGTGATATTCTTAGACAAAGCGCATGTTGGTGGAGAAGATGGGACATGAAGCAGTGGAACTTGGCCATGGAGAAGCAAACATCACCGGCCTGGAGGAGAACACCTTGATCGCCAGCCTCTGTGACCTGCTGGAGAGGATATGGAGCCATGGCTTGCAGGTCAAGCAGGTAACAGTTTTAGGAGGTCCTGGTGACATGGCCAGTTAAGAGCCCTGTGAAGAAATGTAACAAGGAGAAAAATATGTCACTAAAAAAAAAAAAAAAAGGCACTTTTGTCAGAAGGGGACTAGAAAAATGCCACAGACATTTTAATTTCAGAACAAGAAAATATAACCCATGAGCAGGAGGTGGTTTGGGGATCTTTCCTGCTAAGCAGGAAAGGATGAAGTAGCACATCATTGCAGAGGCTGTATCCCTAGTAAGTTCCATTAAATGTTTGCCTTTGTCACTGTCCAGAATTAACAGTTCCTTGCCATTTTAAGTTAGATCTAATAATTCAGGGTGAAAAATTTTAATGGTCTCTTTGCTTTCGTCTCTCTAGTCCCCCTTTCTGATTTTTTTCTGATGTGTGCGTGTTTCTTTCTTCCTCCCTTTTTCTCTTTCTCCTCTCACCTCTATTTTTTTGTCTTATTGCCACTCCATATATCCAAATATATATATATCCATATATATTTTACATATAGATGTACACAAGTACATTCTGTGCTGCTAGAGCATTTTAATCCCATGGTTACTAATGTACCCAGTGTAGACAGCCCTAATTATATACAACTAAGTAACAACCTAGCAGACATCAGAAATCTTCTGCCTGCCATGCTGGCCCTTTGCTTAGCTGCTTCCTTTCCCCAGGCTCTTGCCAGTCTTCTCAGTGAGGCAAAGGATGACCTTTATGATACTTGCAGAAGATGCTCAGAATGTCATACAGCTAGGAATGAATAAGCTTGGGTCACCAAACTTCTGAATGGCTATTGGAATATGAATGATTTGGATGAGAAATTATTTTATGATGAATTATTTCTTATGAAATGTTTACACACCTTGTACTTTCAGGGGAAGTCGGCTTTGTGGTCACATTTAATTCAGTTTCAGGACAGAGAAGAGAAACAAGAGCACCTTGCAGAATCACCAGGTATGACATCATTGGTAAAGAACTAGCAGCATTGGACTCTGAGAAGACTCAATACTATATGGCCTTGATCTCTTTCTCTCTCAAGCTAAAATTTACTCATTTTGCCCATAATGGGATAAAGTAGAAGGAGCAATATTACTAACTGTGAGACCTGGAAAAAGTTATTTGCCCTTTCTGAAGTCCTGCTTCGTCATCTATAAAATAGGGAAAATGAAGGGCCGGGCACGGTGACTCAAGCCTGTAATCCCAGCACTTTGGGAGGCCGAGACGGGCGGATCACGAGGTCAGGAGATCGAGACCATCCTGGCTAATAGAGTGAAACCCGGTCTCTACTAAAAAATACAAAAAAAAAAACTAGCCGGGCGAGGTGGCGGGCGCCTGTAGTCCCAGCTACTCAGGAGGCTGAGGCAGGAGAATGGCGTAAACCCGGGAGGCGGAGCTTGCAGTGAGCTGGGATCCAGTCACTGCACTCCAGCCTGGGCGACAGAGCAAGACTCCGTCTCAAAAAAAAAAAAAAAAAAAAAAAAGGGAAAATGAGATTACCTAGGCTGGAATGGTCATGCTGATCAAGCAAGGTATCATGTGAAAACCCCCAATGAACTGTAAATGGCCATGCAAGGATACATTACTCTCAGTAGCATCAGAATATTTTTTTTCTTAAAAGTTTTATGCCAGGCACGGTGGCTCACACCTGTAATCCCACCACTTTGGGAGGCCAAGATGGGCGGATCACCTGAGGTTGGGTGTTTGAGACCAGCCTGGCCAACATGGTGAAACCCCATCTCTACTAAAATACAAAAATTAGCTGGGCATGTGGTGGGTGCCTGTAGTCCCAGCTACTCGGAAGGCTGAGGCAGGAGGATCACTTGAACCCAGGAGGCAAGGGTTGCAGTGAGCCGAGAAGGTGCCACTGCACTGCAGCCTGGGCAACAGAGCAAGACTCCATCTCAAAAAAAAAAGTTTTATAACCGTCATTAATGATCTTTCAGGGAAAATATATGAACATATGTCTCAAAAAATTTCAGGAGTTGAATCTCTTCTTCAATTTATAGAAAATATGTTAGAAGTGTCATAATTTTTTAGCTAATTAGAATTATGTAGGGTTTCTTAAGCTAAGTGTTCTTACCTACTGTCTATTTTTCACAACAACACATGCTTTTCCTTATATAAAATAACCATCTATTTCACACAAAAGTAGAAGTAACTGTGGTAAGCTAATTGAGATAAAATGCTTTATACTGAATCAGCCATTTTGGAACCTTTTCATAAATTATGGATTACTTTGGACATACAGAAATGTTTTAGACGGAGTCTCCTCTTGTCTCCCAGGTTGGAGTACAGTGGTGCGATCTCAGCTCACTGAAACCTCTGCCTCCCAAGTTCAAGCAATTCTCCTGCCTCAGTCTACCAAGTACCTGGGATTATAGGTGCCCACCACCACACCCGGCTAATTTTTGTATTTTTAGTAGGGACGGGGTTTCGCCGTGTTGGCCAGGCTGGTCTCAAACTCCTGATCTCAAGTGATCAGCCCTACTCAGCTTCCCAAAGTGCTGGGATTACACGCATGAGCCACCTCACCCAGGTGGTGGCGGATGCCTATAGTCCCAGCTTCTCGGGAGGTTGAGGCAGGAGAATCGCTTGAACGCGGGAGGGCGGAGGTTACAGTGAGCTGAGATCGTGCCACTGCACTCCAGCCTAGGTGACAGAGCTAGACTCTTATCTCAACAACAACAAAAAGTCATAAGTCTACCACAGTTTAAGAAAGAGGGCAGGGGCCGGGCATGGTGGTTTATGCCTGTAATCCCAGTACTTGGGAGGCCGAGGTTGGCAGATCATGAGGTCAGGAGTTCAAGACCAGCCTGACCAACATGGTGAAACCCCATCTCTACTAAAAATACAAAAATTAGCTGGGCGTAGTGGTGCGTGCCTGTCATTCCAGCTACTCAGGAGGCTGAGGCAGGAGAATCACTTGAACCTGGGAGGCGGAGGTTGCAGTGAGCCGAGATCGTGCCACTGCGCTCCAGCCTGGGTGACAAAGCGAGACTCCGTCTCAAAAAAAAAAAAAAGGTGCATTGACCAGGTGCAGTGGCTCACACCTACAATCCCAGCACTTTAGGATGTAAAGGCGGGCGGATCACAAGGTCAGGAGTTCAAGACCAGCCTGGCCAACATGGTGACACCCCATCTCTACTAAACATACAAAAATTAGCCAGGCGTGGTGGCGGGCACCTGTAATGCCAGCTACTCAGGTGGCTGAGGCAGGAGAATCGCTTAAACCTGGGAGGCAGAGGTTGCGGTGAGCTGAGATTGTGCTGTTGCACTCCAGCAACAAGAGCGAGGCTCCATCTCAGAAAAAAAAAAAAAAAAAGAGTGCATTACAAATATGATTTAAACTAACCTTTTTTTTTTTTTGAAATGGAATTTTGCTCCTGTCACCCAGGCTGGAGTACAGTGGCACGATCTCGGCTCACTGCAACCTCTGCCTCCTGGACTCAAGCCATTCTCCTGCCCCAGCCTCTTGAGTAGCTGGGATTACAGACGTGCACCACCACACCCAGCTAATTTTGTATTTTTAGTAGAGACAGGGTTTCTCCATTTTGGTCAGGCTGGTCTCGAACTTCCGACCTCAAGTGATCCATCTGCCTTGGCATCCCAACGTGCTGGGATAACAGGCGTGAGCCACCATGCCTGGCCTTAAAGACCCGTTTTTTTTGTTTGTTTGTTTGTTTGTTTGAGACGGAGTCTCGCTCTGTCGCCCAGGCTGGAGTACAGTGGCGCAATCTCAGCTCACTGCAAGCTCTGCCTGCTGGGTTTACACCCTTCTCCTGCCTCAGCCTTCTGAGTAGCTGGGACTATAGGCACCTGTCACCTCACCCAGCTAATTTTTTGTATTTTTAGTAGAGACAGGTTTCACCATGTTGGCCAGGCTGGTCTTGAACCCCTGACCTCTAGTGATCCACCTGCCTCGGCCTCCCACAGTGTTGGGATTACAGGCGTGAGCCACTGCGCCCAGCCTAAAGACCCTTTTGTTCACCCTAATTTCTTTTCCCTCATTGCCCCTAGAGGGCAACACTACCCTAAATGTAGTATTTATTGTTAGAAACCTAGTGTTTAAATGTATTTAATCAGACAGCTAGGAATATGAGTTGACTACATTTCCCTGGAGCTCCTGCAATCAGAATGCCAAGGTTCTGCTGTCTCTGACTATAACTGTATTTACAAAGATTCAGATCAAGTTTAAAAGCATTCTCTAGTGTCCATCTCCTCTGCCACTTTTTCTGTTAAAAAACAGAAATGAGGTCAGGCGTGGTGACTCAATGCCTGTAATCCCAGCACTTGAATCTGGGAGGCAGAGGTTGCAGTGAGCCAAGATCATGCCACTGCATTCCAGCCTGGGCAACAGAGTGAGACTCTGTCTCAAAATATGTATATATATATATTTTTTTTAAGAATATAAAATATGTATTAAAACATCAGTTTAAATTGAAATCTCTCATTCTTAAGGAGTAAGTTGTAATTACGCAAAAATTAACAGTTTTTAAAATCTGGATTTTTTTCTACCAAATACTTTTTTTTGCCAATTATTAAGCTTCCTAATTAATGGCAATCAACAGTCTGCATTGTCATATTTAGGAAAGATCCTTGAAGATTTATGATGGGCCGGGCACGGTGGTTCGTGCTTGTAATCCCAGCACTTTGGGAGGCCGAGGTGGATGGGCCACTGGATATGAAGAGTTGGAGACCAGCCGGGCCAACGTGGTGAAACCCCCTCTCTACTAAAAATACAAAAATTAGCCAGGCGTGGTGGCGGGTGTCTGTAATCCCAGCTACTCAGGAGGGTAAGGCAGTTGAATCGCTTGAACCTGGAAGATGGAGGTTGCAGTGAGCCAAGACTGCTCCCCCGTACTCCGGCCTGGGCGATGGAGTGAGACTCCATGTCAAAAAAAAAAAAAAAAAAAAAAAAAAGATTTATGATGGGTTTGAACATTATTCTTACTAGCATTGAATCATGATGGACGAGATGCTGGATTATTATCGTGAGTCTTCAGAAGCAGCACTGAACGGGAGTCAGAGACATTTTAAGAGTTGTAGAGGAATGGAAAGATAGCAAGAGGACCATAGTGGGTAGGCAGTATTAATTTTGACCTAGTGATCACTGCACCTAGTAGTTTGACATCCTATTTTAGAGAAAGAATTTCAGAATACAATTGGTCCTAGAACAAAGACTGTTATTGACACATCACTCAGAAGTTTTAACGTTTAAATTTGTTGAGAGGACTGGGTGTGGTAGCTCATGCCTGTAATTCCAGCACTGTGGGAGCTTAAGGAGGGCAAATTACTTGAGGCCAGGAGTTTGACACCAGCTTGGCCAACATGGTGAAACCCCATCTCTACTAAAAATATAAAAGTCAGCTGGGTATGGTGGTACACACCTGTAATCCCAACTACTCGGGAGGCTGAGGCATGAGTATCTCTTGAACCCAGGAGGCAGAGGTTGCAGTGAGCCAAGATCATGCCATTGCACTCCACTCCGACTTGGGCAACAGAGCAAGATGCTGTCTCAAAAAAAAAAAGTGTTGGGAGGCTGGGTATGGTGACCCAGTCCTGTAATCCCAACACTTTGGGAGGCCGAGGTGGAAGGATCACTTGAGCCCAAGAGTTTGAGACCAGCCAAGGTAACATAGTGAGACCCTGTCTCTACCAAAAAAAAAAAAAGTTTTTTGTCTTAATTAGCCAGGTATAGTGGCACACGTGTGGTCCCAAATGCTTGGGAGGCTGAGGTGGGAGGATCGCTTGAGCCGACAGGGTTGAGGCTACAGTGAGTACTGTGATCCCACCACTGCACTCCAGCTTGGGTGAAAGAGCAAGACCCTGTCCCCAAATAAAAATGTTGAGCCAGTTCTTAAACTTTGCACCTTCAGACAAGGTTCTAATAGTAACTTGAAATGGACTTTGGCAGGGCGTAGGTGTAGAACCTTCCACTGAAGGGAATGGAAATGCTACCTTTTTTCCTTTTTTTTTTTGAGGTGGAGTTTTGTTCTTCTTGCCTGGGCTGGAGTGCAATGGCACAGTCTTGGCTCAGTGCAACCTCCACTTACTGGATTCAAGCGATTCTCCTGCCTCAGCCTCCTGAGTAGCTGAGATTACAGGCACGTGCCACCACACCTGGCGAATTTTTGTATTTTTAGTAGAAACGGGGTTCACCATGTTGGCCAGGCTCGTCTTGAACTCCTGATCTCAGGTGATCCACCCACCTCAGCCTCCCAAAGTGCTGGGATTACAGGTGTAAGCCACCACGCCTGGCCAGAAATGCTGCTTTTAAGTGTTTTTTCTGGAGATAACCCAGTAATTTTGAGTCACTCTTCATCTTACCTTCATCAGAAATTTTCTATTAATTACCTACCTATAGACTGTACATGGTTCTGTAGAAATATACAATCTCTGCCCTCAAAAACGTGCTGTCTGTGCTACATTTATAAAATTCACCACTCCAAATAGAAAATAAACAAAATGTTTAACTTGTGTTCATTCTTTTTTTTTGAGACGGAGTTTCGCTTGCTCTTGTTGCCCAGACTGGATGCAATGGCATGATCTCGGCTCACTGCAACCTGCGCCTCCCACGTTCAAGCGATTCTCCTGCCTCAGCCTCTCGAGTAGCTGGGATTACAGGCATGCGCCACCACATCCAGCTAATTTTGTAGTTTGATTCAGGCAGATGAGCAAATTCTTGTAGCCAAGAATTAAATCCATGAATCTTTATTTTGAAAGAGAAAGTGCCCTATTGTTTGAGTATTTTCAATTAAGAAATAGTAATGGAAGTATACATTTGTATAGTTTATAAAATTCTCTTCTAGCTGGAGTAGGCTTCATGGAAATCTTAGATTTTAGGTCTCTAGATAAAAGAAGTGGTTCCATTTCCAAACCCCTAATCTGCCCTCTGCTCACAGGCTTTTAAACTCTTCTCTCCAGAGTCACTAATAAATTTCCACATTCATTTCCTAGGGCCACCATAATAGAGTACCACAAACTGAGTAGTTTAAACAACAGGAATTGCCAAGCATGCTGGCTCACACATGTAATTCCAGCACTTTAGGGGGCCAAGGTGAGAGGATTCCTTGAGCCAGGTGTTTGAGACCGGCCTGAGCAACATAGTGAGACCCCCATCTCTCATTATTTAAAACGAAGTTTCTCACTTGCTCTCTAGTTTGAGAGGCATGATTACTTCTGGTTGTCATGTTTCCTTCTAGCCAACTTGTTAATTATGGTTTCAACTCCCCTTTTTTCCTCTGTCAATCTATTTCTTACCGCCTGTGTGGCCATCTTTCATTTTGTCTAATCATCTGAAGTACAGAGGCATTCTCTGAGCCATCTCACTTTGTCCTCAAAAACCAAGATGTGGCTGGGTGTGATGGCTCATGCCTGTAATCCCAGAACTTTGGGAGGCCGAGGCAGGCAGATTGCTTGAGTCCAAGAGTTTGAGTCCAGCCTGGGCAACATAAACATAGAAACAAAACCTTGTCTCTACAAAAAACACAAAAATTAGCCAGGTGTGGTAGCACGCACCTGTAATCCCAGCTATCAAGAGGCTGAGGTTGGAGGATCGCTGAACCCGGAGATGGAGGCTGCAGTGAGCCAAGATCATGCTGCTGCACTCCAACCTGGGCGACAGAGTGAGACCCTATCTAAAAAAAAAAAAAAAAAAAAAAAGATGCGCTTTGTTCAGTAACACATAACACATTCCCTGCAAGTCTGGAACAATTTCCTCAGCAATTTATTACCTCCTGGGTGTCAAGATGAATGGGTCTAGTGCCCCATTGAAACTCCCTCCCAAAATCGCCACAAAGAATGTCCTATTTATCATCACATGGTATGGAAGGCCCTCGAAAGTAGTGCTTTTAGATTGGCCTGGCCACAACCTCTTCCTTCTGGCAACCCCATCAGTACTCATTTATACCTGCCAGTGTCAAAAGCATAGGGATCATAATACACCAGAATGTTCCCTGTCTTCCTTTAGTGCCAACTTCATATATATTTATGTGTTTTGGTATTGTATCCCAGCCCCCCAAAGTAGAAAGAATCTAAAAACTGAGAAAATGGCAGGTTTAATATACAGCAAAAATTCGCATTCTCCGTTCTACTTATATAGGTGTATTTGCTGAGTATGATGTTGGAATTTCATTTATATTTATAGATGAGAAGATAGAAATGAAAGGCCTAAACTCCATGGCCTCTCATTGAGCATGAGAGCAAACACTGCAACTACAATATATTAGCCAATAGATCTTTGCTTTGCTGTTGCTGTATGAGAATAATCTTTCCTTCTTTCATACATAGAGACAAAACCCCGTCTCTACAAAAAGTACAAAAATTAGCCAGGTGTGGTGGCATGCACCTGTAATCCCATAATTGTTAGCTATCACAAATGTTAGCTATTCTTTCATAAATGTTAGCTATTCAGGCTTCGTAAGAGAATATTCATGGACATTATACTTAGTGTCTATTTAGATTACTCACTTTGCATGCTATAATTACTGTAGTTTGGACTCTGAACTTCAAGGTAGAAACTTACCAGACTGAAGAGCCTGAAATCTTAGAATTTTTTTTTTTTAGGCCGGGCGCGGTGGCTCAAGCCTGTAATCCCAGCACTTTGGGAGGCCGAGACGGGCGGATCACGAGGTCAGGAGATCGAGACCATCCTGGCTAACACGGTGAAACCCCGTCTCTACTAATACAAAAAACTAGCCGGGCGAGGTGGCGGGTGCCTGTAGTCCCAGCTACTCGGGAGGCTGAGGCAGGAGAATGGCGGGAACCCGGGAGGCGGAGCTTGCAGTGAGCTGAGATCCGGCCACTGTACTCCAG
>NC_045443.1:31421827-31442005 GCF_002776525.5 Piliocolobus tephrosceles | reverse complement strand
CTGAGTAGCTGGGACTACAGGCGCCTGCCACCAAGCCCAGCTAATTTTTTCTATTTTTTAGTAGAGATGGGGTTTCACCATGTTAGCCAGGGTAGTGTTGATCTCCTGACCTCGTGATCTGTCCACCTTGGCCTCCCAAAGTGTTGGGATTACAGGCGTGAGCCACTGTGCCCGGCCTCTTTTTTTTTGTTGTTGTTTTTTTAGAGACAATCTCATTCTGTTGCCCAGGCTGGAGTGCAGTGGTAAGCTCAGGTGATCCTCCTACCTCAGCCTTCCAAGCAACGGGTACTACAGGTGAACACCACCATGCTCAGCTAACAAAAACCAAAAAAAAAGCTAATTGAAAAAAAGACATATATATATATTTAGCTTCCCATTGTCCAAACCCATATAATTATTTGCAAAACCGGGGTCTTTCTATGTAGTCCAGGCTGGTCTCCCTATGTTTCCCAGGCTGATCTTGAAGTCGTGGGCTCAAGTAATCCTCCTGCCTTGGCCTCCCAAAGTGTTGGGATTCCAGAACTGAGCTACCGCACACAGGATTTTTTTTCACTCTTCAAGAGTTTAATTGTGCGACTTCAATTCATGAGCCCAGAGATGTTTCACATTTTTAGTAGCTTAATTTATATACATTGCTTTCATGTAATTATCTAGAGCTATTAGAACGAGTAACTAGAAAGTAACTGGCCGGGCATGGTGGCTAACACCTGTATTCTCAGCACTTTGGGAGACCAAGACGGGTGGATCACTTGAGTTCAGGAGTTCAAGACCAGCTGGTCAACATGGTGAAACCCCATCTCTACTAAAAAATACAAAAATTAGCTGGGCGTGGTGGCGCATGCCTGTAGTCCCAGCTGCTTGGGAGGCTGAGGCATGAGAATTGCTTGAACCAAGGAGGCAGAGGTTGCAGTGAGCCAAGATCACACCACTGCACTTCAGCCTGGGCAACAGCAAGACTATGTTAAAAAAAAAAAAAAAAAAAGTGCCTGGTCCTCATGGCCAGAA
The DNA here is from genome assembly GCF_002776525.5 of Piliocolobus tephrosceles. Taxonomy (NCBI): domain Eukaryota; kingdom Metazoa; phylum Chordata; class Mammalia; order Primates; family Cercopithecidae; genus Piliocolobus; species Piliocolobus tephrosceles. The sequence continues at coordinate 31,441,000 of NC_045443.1, read as the reverse complement.
TTTGTACACATTGCATCGTTTGCTAGGTGGTCTTTTGTGATTCGTTTAAAATTTCCAAAAGCAGTTTCAGATTACATAGAAAGAAAACAGCTGGGTCTGGGCAACAGTGGCTCATGTCTGTAATTCCAGCACTTTGGGAGGGCAAGGCAGGTGGATCACCTCAGATTGGGAGTTTGAGACCAGCCTGACCAACATGGAGAAACCCTGTCTGTCCTAAAAATACAAAAAAATTAGCCGGGTATGGTGGTGCATGCCTATAATCCCAGCTACTTGAGAGACTGAGGTGGGAGAATCACTTGGACACGGGAGGTGGAGGTTGCGGTGAGCTGAGATCGCACCATTGCACTCCAGCCTAGGCAACGAGCAAAGCTCCATCTAAAAAAAAAAAAAAAAAAAAAAAGAAAAGAAAATAGCTGATTGACTGTGTTAATAAAATAGCCCAGACATAGGAAGACCCCCGTCTCTACAAAAAATTTTTAAAATGAGCCATGTGTGGTGGTGCACACCTTTAATCCCAGTTACTCTGGACAGGGCTACGTTGGGAGGATTGCTTGAGCCCAGGAGGTCAAGGCTGCAGTGAGCCACAATGACACCACTGCACCCTGCACTCCAAACTCAGTGACAGAGCAAGACTCTATTTTCTTTAAAATTTGTTCTTTGACATTTTGGGCTAGATGATATAAATTGTTAAAATTTTTTCTTATCAAAGCAGTTTCAAAGTATTTAGTATGAACCATGTATATTTTTTATTACTTTTCTAATATTTTGCTGGTATTTTTCTACATAGTTGCCCTTGGACCAGAAAGAAGAAAATCTGAGTCAGGAGTTATGTTGCCAACACTCAGGGTCTCTCTTATCCAGGACATGAGGTATTTGTTATTAATACATGTGTTAGCATGTGATGATAACTTTGAAGTATTTTGTGGCTTTTAACTAAATTGCTCAAATAATTATGGCTATGTGTATTTTTGGCTTATGTAATTCTGAAGAAAGCATTTTTATGGTTTCATTTATTTTATTTTTATACCATTGTATTGTTTCCTGACATTAAATTCAAATGGAAGATGCAGCTGAGAAGAGTTTTAAAGCATCTCTAAATTTTTTTATTTTATTTTACTTTAGCAACAGCGTCTTGCTTTGTCACCCAGGCTGGAGTTTGGTGGTGAAATCGCCACTCTCTGCAGCCTCAACTTCCCAGGCTCAAGCAATCCTTTTGCCTCAGCCTCCCAAGTTGCTGGAATTACAGGCACCTGCCACCACACCCAGCTAATTTTTTTGATTTTCACTAGAGACAAGGTTTTTTTTTTTTTTTTTGAGATGGAGTCTCACTCTGTTGCCCAGGCTGGAGTGCAGTGTCACGATCTCAGCTCACTGCAACCTCTGCCTCCCAGGTTCAAGTAATTCTCCTCCCTCAGCCTCCTGAGTAGCTGAGACTACAGGCATGTGCCACCATTCCTGGCGAATTTTTTGTGTTTTTAGTAGAGACAGGATTTTACCATGTTAGCCAGGATGATCTCGATCTGACCTCGTGATCCACCCGCCTCGGCCTCCCAAAGTGCTGGGATTACAGGCGTGAACCACCGTACCCAGCCAAAATGGGGTCTAATGTTGCCCAGGCTGGCCTTGAACTCCTGGGCTCAAGTGATTCTCCCGCCTCGGCCTCCCAAAGGGCTGGGATTACAGATTTGAGCCATTGTGCCCATCCTAAACTATTTTATAGCTTCTTCTTTTCAGTTTTTAAAACTCCCTTAAATACCTGCTGCCCACCGATACAGAAGAAAAAATCTGCAAATAATGGCAGGATATGTGGCGGAACAGTTGCATCAGCTAGACTTAGTTTGAAGCAAATACAGATCTGAGAATCATCACTTGCAATTACTGTTAAGAAATCATTAGAAGACATCAAGATACCTAACACAGATTTATTGAATGAGGAAGGCAGAGGCTTTTATCTTTTAAATATTTTAGGTACAATACTTAACCCTTACAATGTGTGGGTTTAAAGCAATATCATAAGATCCGAGTGCAGTGGGTCATGCACTTTGGGAGGCTGAGGGAAGAGGATCATTTGAGACCAAGAGATTGAGACCATCCTGGGCAACGTAGCGAGATCCTGTATTTTTAAATATTTAAAAATTATTAGCCAATTAAAGATTATCAATGCAGTCTGGCTTATTTTCTCTAATGCCATAGAACGTAAGATTTCATATTTTCCGTATGTTGTCCAGTGCAACTTGAAAAGTAATTCAGTGGATTAAAGTTGTAGCTGATATTTAATTATGCTATAGAACAGTCACTTTGAAAAGCAACTTAAGTATTCACCCTGTTTCATTACTTTTTTTTGAGAATCAGGAATAACCAAATGCTTATTTACAGGTATCTATGAGTCTTCAGCAAGGACATAATAAAGCTTGAAAGAGTGAATGAGTGTTAAATGCTTTATCTTATGACATTGTCTGTGTGCTTGTGTTGTAATGGCAATTATGATGTGAGACTAACTTCATGATTCAGATGGAACCTTCAAAGATTTAATCAACATCAATTGTATGTTATCGACTGCTCCCTTTAAGTATAAAATAACCTTTCTGTGCCCAGTACTGTTCACTCTTTACTTCTTTTCTAGTCAGCGTTATTCTTAAGATCTACATCTTTGCTGTTACCACTATTCTTTAGGCATATTCAAAACATGAGTGAGATCAAGACTGATGTTGGACGAGCTCGGGCATGGATAAGACTGTCTCTAGAAAAGAAGCTCTTGTCCCAGCATCTTAAGCAGTTGCTTTCTAACCAACCACTCACCAAGTAAGATACCATCTTTGATACATTTCTGTTTCTATACAATTCTGTTTCTATACCCTTGTGCATACAAAGCAAGTTGCGTAAACTGACAAACTGGCTTCTTCAGTATGAAGTGCTGTTTCCTGTGCACGTGCATTCTTCTTTATCTAACAGGCATGTGCTTTGAGAACTCTGTCTTGATGTAATACTTGATAGTTTCAGGGAGGACACACCAAATATAACAGCCAAAGGCCAGATTGCAGTTGGGAGTGGTGGCTGTTGCCTGTAATCCTAACATTTTGGGAGGCCAAGGTGGGTGGATCACTTGAGTCCAGGAATTCAAGACCAGCTTGGGTAACATGGTGAAACCCCATCTCTACAAAAAATACAAAAATTAGCAGGGCATGGTGGCGCACACCTGTAGTCATGGCTATTCAGGAGGCTGAGGCAGGAGAATCACTTTAACTTGGGAGGTGGAGGTTGCAGTGAGCCGAGATCGCGTCACTGCGCTCCAGTCTGGGCGACAGTGCGAGACTGTCTCAAAAAAAAAAAGAAAAAGCCCTGCCAGAATCAGGCAGAAAGCTAGCTAGTTCACACAAGCTGACAGTAACATCCAAAAGATAGGTTAAATTTATATAAACCTTATATTATATTGTAAAATACACAGATAAAACCTGGAGTAAAAAAAGAAAAAATAAAAAAGTTCTGTGAGGAGGTCCCAGTAAAGGGCTTCTTCTGAGAGCCTTGCATTCAGCAGTTTAGAGCAAGGGTTCCCAGCCCTTGGGCCATGGACCAGTACTGGTCTGTGGCTTGTTAGGAACCAGGGCTGCACAGCAGGAGATGAGCTGAAGGCAAGCAAGCATTACCGCCTAAGCTCCACCTCCTGTCAGATCAGCAGCATTAGATTCTCAGAGGAGCACAAACCCTATTGCGAACTGTGCATGTGAGGGATCTAGGTTGCGTGCTCCTTATGAGACTCTAATGACTGATGATCTGAGGTGCAATAATTTTATTCTGAATCCACCTCCCCCTCCCCGGCCCCTGCAACAGCCATGGGAAAATTATCTTCCATGAAACTGGTCCCTGGTGCCAAAAAGGTTGGGGGCCACTGATTTAGACCCAGGAAACCAGTCAAGTACATGTCAATTAATTGTTAACCGTTTTAATTTCTTCTGTTTACTCTATCAAGAAACCCTCTTCGAGGTCAAGTGCAGTGGCTCACACCTGTAATCCCAACACTTTGGGAGGCCAAGGTGGGCAGATCACTTGAAGTCAAGAGTTTGAGACCAGCCTAGCCAACATGGCAGAACCCTGTCTCTACAAAAAATACGAAAATTAGTCGGGCATGGTGGCATGCACGTGTATTCCCAGCTACTTAGAGGCTTAGTCAGGAGAATCACTTGAGCCAAGGTTGTGCCACTGCACTCTAACCTGGGCAACAGAGTGAGACTCTGTCTCCAAAAAACAAAACAAGCAAAGCTGTCTTGGATGAAATATATTGCCCTTATGTTTACATTAGTGCTAATTTGAAGGCTAAGAACTTTGACTTCTCAGGAGCAAAGTTAGGCAGAGAATTCAACAAAGACCTCAGACATGACAGTCTATTAGAGTCCCATTGTAGTAACCCAGTGCTTTTTGTAGTTTTGTATTTGTACATATCACACTTGGATTACATACCCCCTGGAGCATTTTCAGATGATTCTTAATGTCCAAAGAGTAAGTTTGATAAAGAATGAAGTGTCACATACAGCCTGTGAATCTGACCTTGTTTTCTTAAAACTGGCATTTTTGTTTGTTTGTTTTTTCCAATTATAAAAAGTTACTGGCCAGGCACAGTGGCTCACACCTGTAATCCCAGCACTTTGGGAGGCCAAGGTGGGCGGATCATAAGGTCAGGAGATCGAGATCATCCTGGCCAACATGGTGAAACCCCGTCTCTACTAAAAATACAAAAATTAGCTGGGTGTGGTGGCGCATGTCTGTAATCTCAGCTACTCGGGAGGGGAGACAGGAGAATCACTTGAAAAAAGGCTGGGTACGGTGGCTCACACCTGTAATCCTACCACTTTGGGAAGCTGAGGCGGGCGGATCACCAGAGATCACGAGTTCAAGACTAGCCTGACCAACATAGAGAAACCCAATCTCTACTACAAATACAAAATTAGCCGGGCGTGGTGGCACATGCCTGTAATCCCAGCTACTTGGGAGGCTGAGGCAGGAGAATCACTTGAACCTGGGAGACGAGAGGTTACAGTGAGCCGAGATTGTGCCATTGCACTCCAGCCTGGGCAATAAGAGTGAAACTCTGTCCCAAAAAACAAAAAGTGATTTATGCTCATAGTGGCCAAAGTACAAAGAGGAAAATGATAACCACTTATGATCCTGCTGTATAAAGAACACTAAATATTTCACATTTTCTTCTGTACTTTTCTCCTATGCATGTTCTCTTATTAAGATATACTATATTTGCAATTCAATATCATCCTTTTTATTAGCTTAACAGTATACCATAAACATTTCACCGTATCACAAGAGTTTAAACTCTGAGGTCTGAATGCTTGTGTTCAAATATTGCCTTCCCTATTTAGTGTTTGAATGACCTTGGACAAGGTATTTAACTTTCCTGTACCTCTCTTTTCCCCATCTGTAAAATGACACTAGGCTGGGTCTGGTGGCTCACTCCTGTAATCCCAGCACTTTGAGAGGCCAAGGTGGGAGGATTGCTTGAGCCTAGGAGTTCAAGACCAGCCTGGGCAATATAGTGAGACCCCATCTCTACTAAAAATAAAAAATTAGCTGGGCGTGGTAGCATGTACTTGTGGTCCCAGCAACTTGGGAGGCTGAGGTCGGAGGCACACTCAAGCCCAGGAGGTCGAGGCTGCAGTGAGCTGTTACTAAGTCGGCGCTGCACTACCGTGACCTCGGTGACAGAACAAGACCTCATCTCAAAAAAATAAAAATAAAAAAGGCACTGATAGACTTATCTCATAGAGTGAGAATGAAATGTATTAATACCTATAAAACACTTGGGAAAGCGCTTAAATGTAGCTGTTTAATGAAATCTTTTCCCCATTTCATCTGTATCTTTAGGACTGAGTCCTAAAAGTGGAATTGATGAGTCAAAGGGTATGATTGGTTTAAAATAATTGTTACTGAGCTGATATCCGGCCACTGCACTCCAGTTTGGGCGACAGAGCGAGACTCTGTCTCAAAAATAAATAAATAAATAAAAATAAAATAAAATAATTGTTACCTGAATTGCTTTCCTGAAATTTTCAGTCCCACCAACTGTGAGAATGGCATTCATTTCTTCCTTGTCAACACTGGTCATCACTTTTAAGTCTTTATTAGTTTGATAAAATAGATGCATTTTTTTCTTAATTACTCATTAGGTTAAAAGTGTTTTATTAACTGTTTATATATCCATTTTATGAATTGAAATAGATATGAATCTATTTTTTCAAGATTAAAGGTGTTTGTCTAAGAGGAGCTATTTATTTTTAGTCAAGGCTTAATGAGGGCCAGGCCCAGTGGCTCATGCCTATAATCCCAACACTTTGGGAGACTGAGGCAGAAGGATCACTTGAGTCCAAGAGTGCAAGACCAGCCTGGGCAATATCGCGAGATCCCATCTTGGAAAAAAGAAGACATAATGGGAAAGAAACAAAAGAAGAAAAAATGGCCGGGTCCAGTGGCTCACACCGGTAATCCCAGCACTTTGGGAGGCAGAGGCAGATGGATCACCAGAGGTCAGGAGTTTGAGACCAGCCTGGCCAACATGTTGAAACCCCATCCCTACTGAAAATACAAAAATTAGCCTGGCGTGGTGGCACATGTCTGTAATCCCAGCTACCCATGAGGCTGAGGCAGGAGAATCACCTGAACCCAGGAGGTGGAGGTTGCAGTGAGCTGAGATTGCACCATTGCACTCCAGCCTGGGCAAAAAGAGAAAAACTCTGTCTTTAAAAAAAAAAGACATAATGAAAAATACATGATACTACTGTCTTTTGTTTTTTTTTTTTCTTTCATACTACTGTCTTGTGTTTGTCTTACCCTTTCCTAGGAAGCTTTATAAGCGATACGCTTTTCTACGTTGTGAAGAAGAAAGAGAGCAGTTTCTTTACCACCTTCTTTCTCTCAATGCTGTGGACTATTTCTGCTTCACCAGTGTGTTCACCACTATCAGTAAGTCTAGAGAATTGACTGTTAAGGGTTACTGAGGTGGCTAATGGAATAAAAGCGTTTATGTTTTTTAAAGCAAGATATGCCGTAGTATACGTGACATTGTGACATACCCCCAGATCTCTGTTTAGGAATAAAGGATATTCCCTAAATGCTAGGAGTGCTACAGGAAACCCTTGACTGTCAGGCTGTGGAGAATGCCTTACTGAAGAAAAGTACCTCACAAGATGATCCCTTATGTCAGTGCCAGCCAGCATCCCATGACTGAACAAAGGGCTGTCCGGGAGCTCACCATGGAGGTTAGATAGATGAGAACTTCATTGAGACTGCGTTGAAGCTTAACATCTTGCTTAACCTATCCTGCTTTCCTTCTCACATGTTGGTCCCAGGAGCAGCATTGTGCATGCTAATTTCTGACTCAGAGATTGCTTCCCAAGAGACCCAGTCTTTGATAGGAAATGTTACCTACAACAGATGTGAAAAGGAATGTTTTATTAAGTAAATATTCCAATATCTTAACACATAAGTTCAAAGTAACTGTGTAACAATAATAAACTTATATAATTGGACATCATTCAACTTTGGAAGGAAATGCTGATTGGAGATTTTTTTTTTTTTTGAGACAGAGTCGCACTCCATCACCCAGGCTGGAGTTCAGTGGCACGATCTCAGCTCACCGCAGCCTTCACCTCCTGGGTTCTAGGGATTCTTGTGCCTCAGCCTCCTGAGTAGCTGGGATTACAGGCACGCCCCACCACACCTGGCTAATTTTTGTATTTTTAGTAGAGATGGGGTTTCACCATGTTGGCCAGGCTGGTCTTGAACTCCTGACCTCAAGTGACCCACCTGCCTCAGCCTCCCAAAGTGCTGGGATTACAGGCATGAGCCACCACGCTTGACCTGGAGATTTTGTTGTTGTTTTTGGTTTTTTTGAGATGGTGTCTGGCTCTGTCACCCAGGCTGGAGTGCAACCTCCGCCTCCTGGGTTCAAGCGATTCTCCTGCGTTAGCCTCCGAAATCACAAGCCTATATGTAGGTGTGTGTCACCATGCCCGGCTAATTTTTGTGTTTTTAGTGAAGACAGGGTTTCACCATGTTGGCCAGGCTGGTCTCAAACTTCCGACCTCAGGTGATCCACCCGCCTCAGCCTCCCAAAGTGCTAGGATTATAGGCGTGAACCACCGAGCCTGGCCAAGAAATGTATTTTTTATAGAAAGCTGAATGATAGCGTTTATTCTTTCCTTCATTGCTAATTCTTATTTGCAGTGGGTCCTCTTCCTTACTTTGGAGAATTTTTACTTGTATCAATTAGGAATTGCATTTAGCTGCAAGTATCAGAAACTTGAAAACCAGTAGTTTACAGCTTAATGATTTCACTTACATAATAAAGGTCTCAAAGTAGGCAGTGGGCAGTGCTGTCACGGACCCAGGCTCATTGTCTTTTTCCCCTTAGACATGCTCTGTGTGTGCTAGTTACCTCATGGTTTCAACATGGCTGTTCTCGGTATACCTTCCAGCAGGAAGGAGAGAGTGCCAAGGAGGGGCAGGATCTGTGCTAGAAAGACATGATTTTCCAAAAAATCTCAATAAATATCACTAACATTTCACTGACCAGAATTATGTAGGTTTTGGCTTTCCAGTCTCTGGTAATGGCAGAAAAGGGAATTGGAATGGGGATTAGGCCAGCCTGTAATGCCTGTCAAGGCATTGATTAGGTTACTGCAGGTATAAGAAACTAAAACGTTATATACAGTTTTAAAATCGAAGAGGCCAGGCACAGTGGCTCACACCTGTAATCCCAGCACTTTGGGAGGCCAAGGCAGTAGATAACGTGAGATCAGGAATTCGAGACTGACCTGGTCAACATGGTGAAACCTCATCTCTACCAAAAAATATAAAAATTAGCCAGACGTGGTGGCACATGCTTGTAGTCCCAGCTACTCAGGTGGCTGATGTGGCAGAATCACTTGAACCCGAGAGGCAGAGGTTGCAGTGAGCCAAGATCACGCCTGGGTAACAGGGTGAGACTCTGTCTCTAAATAAATAAGAAGAAATAGCAGTAGAGGAGTCCTAAGATCCTCCTTATATCTGTAGATGTCTCTTCATCTGAGTAATTCTTTCAATTTGAGGAATTCTTCATGAAAGAAATTTTTAAATTTAATCATGTTGCTTTTTCATTCTTAAACTATGAAATCACCGTTGTGCATCTGTGGGCCTTTTGCAGCCACAGAACTGCTGACCCTAAACATGCCTTTTTTCTGCAGATTTTCTTATCCTATCAATGCAAGAAATGAGAGAAGCCTCTGGCACCTAAAATAAAGTCTTACACTAACCTCTTCTGCTTTCAGTTTCAAAACCCATTTGATGCTGATGATTACTAAACCATGAAAGTATGGCCTGTTCTCTGACATTTTCCTATCCTAAAGCCAAAATAAAAGGACACAAAGGGAGACTATTCACCTAACATAAAGTATTTTATGTAAAATTAGGGAAATGAGCCATTTATTTCATTTGTTTTCCTCATCTAAGAGTGCACTGAACCATGAACTCATACTGTGAGGCTGTATCTAGGCATCTTCTTCAGTAAATGTTTTTCATCCTACTTGTGGATCTTTCAAGGAGGGCTTTTAACACCCCCTCTTATGATCAAATGGGCAGAAATCCCAAGGATGACAACAAAAAATATTGATTCTACCCTACTTTAAACAAACAGGCTGGGCATGGTGGCTCACACCTGTAATCCTAGCACTTTGGGAGGCCGAGGCGGCGGATCATCTGGGGTCAGGAGGTCGAGACCAGCCTGGCCAACATGGGGAAACCTTGTCTCTACTAAAAGTACAAAAATTAGCTGGGCATTTTGGGCGCACGCCTGTAATCCCAGCTACTCCAGAGACTGACGTAGGAGAATCGCTTGAACCCGGGAGGCAGAGGTTGCAGTAAGCTGAAATCGCCCCACTGCACTCATACCTGGGCATGACAGCGACTCCTTCTCAAAAAATAAATAAATAGTGACTGGGTGCGGTGGCTCACACCTGTAATCCCAGCATTTTGGGAGGCATTGGTCGGTAGATCACGTGGTCAGGAGTTCAAGACCAGTCTGGCCAAGATTATGAAACCCCGCCTCTACTAAAAGTACAAAAATTAGTCAGGCACAGTGCCAGGTCCCTGTATTCCCATCTTCTTTGGAGACTGAGGCAGGAGAATTGCTTGAACCCGGGTGGCAGAGGTTGCAGTGAGCCGAGATTGCACCACTGCACTCCAGCCTGGGAGACAGAGTGAAACTCTGTCTCAAAAATAAATACATGTACACATATATACATACATACATGGCAGGTGGCTCATGCCTGTAATCTTAACACTTTGGGAGGCCAAGGTGGGCAGATCTCTTGAGCTTAGGAGTTTGAGACCAGCCTGGGCAGCATGACAAAACCCTGTCTCTACTAAAACTACAAAAAAATAGCTGGGTGTAGTGATGCACACCTCTGGTCCCAGCTACTTGGGAGGCTGAAGTGGGAGGATCACTTGAGCCTAGGAGATGGAGATTGCAGTAAGCTGAGATCGTGCCACTATACTCTACCCTGGGTGACAGAGCGAGACCCTGTCTCAAAAAAAAATTTCAAAATTTCAAAACAGGCCAGGTGCAGTGGCTCATGCCTGGAGTCCCAACGCTTTGAGAGGCCAAGGCAAGAGGATCACTTGAGTCCCGTTCAAGACCAGCTTGGGCAAAATAATGAGACCCTGTCTCAACAAAAGAACAATTAAAAAGTTAGCTAGGGGCTGGCTGTATCAAAACCCCTTCTCTACTAAAAATACAAAAATTAGCCAGGCAAGGTGGCAGACGCCTGTAATCCCAGCTACTTGGGAGGCTGAGGCTGGAGAATCACTTGAATCCAGGAGGCAGAGGTTGCAGTGAGCCAAGAACATGCCACTACACTCCAGCCTGGGCGACAAGAGCGAAACTCTATCTCTAAATAAATAAAGTTAGCCAGGTGTGGTAGCATGCACCTATAGTCCCAGCTACTGGGGAGGCTGAAGTGGATGAGCCCCAGAGGTCAGTGCTACAGTAAACGCTGATTGGGCTGCTGCACTTCAGACCGGGTGACAGAGCTAGATCCTGTCTCCAGAAAACCAACAAACAGAAAACCAGAAATGTATGGCTGTGATGGACAAAAATGCTTATGTGCTTAAGCCATCTCCCCCCTTTTTGTTTTGAGACAGGGTCTCACTCTGTTGCCCAGACTGGAGTGCAGTGGTGGGATCAGAGTTCACTGCATCCTTGACCTCCCTGGCTCAAGGGATCGCCCCTCCTCATCCTCCTGAGTAGCTGGGACTACAAGTGTGTACCACCAGGCCTGGCTAATTATTATTTTTTTATTTTTTATAGAGACAAGGTCTCACTTTGTTGCCCAGGCTGATCTTGAACTCCTGAGCACAAGTGATCTGCCCACCTCAGCCTCCCAAGTTGCTAGGAAGGATAACAGACATGAGCTCCCGTGCCTGGCCCGTCCCCATTTCTTTTTTTTTTTTTTTGAGACGGAGTTTCACTCCTGTTGCCTAGGCTGGAGTGCAATGGCGTGATCTTGGCTCACTGCAACCTCTGCCTCCTGGGTTCAAGCGATTCTCCTGCCTCAGCCTCCTAAGTAGTTGGGATTACGGGTGTGTGCCACTACACCTGGCTAATTTTTGTATTTTTAGTAGAGACGGGGTTTCACCATGTTGGTCAGGCTGGTCTCGAACTCCTGACCTTGTGATCTACCCACCTCGGCCTCCCGAAGTGCTGGGATTACAGGCGTGAGCCACCACACCCAGCCATTTTCTTTTTTCTTTTTTATTTTTTTATTTTATTTTTTTGAGACAGAGTCTCACTCTGTTGCCCAGGCTGGAGTGCAGTGGTGCAATCTCGGCTCACCGCAACCTCTGCCTCCCAGGTTCAAGCAATTCTCCTGCCTCAGCCTCCCAAGTAGCTGGGATTACAGGTGCACACCACGACACCCAGCTAATTTTTTTTTCGTATTTTTAGTAGAGATGGGGTTTCACCATGATGGCCAGGCTAGTCTCAAACTCCTGACATCAAGTAATTCACCTGCCTTTACCATCCAAAGTGCTGTGATAACAGTCCTGAACCACCATGCCCAGCCCTGTCCCTATTTTTTAAAAAGAGAAGGGAGGGATGAGCGCAGTGGCTCACGCCTCTAATCCCAGCACTTTGGGAGGCCGAGGCGGGTGGATCACCTGAAGTTAGGAGTTGGAGACCATCCTGGCCAACATGGTGAAACCCCATCTCTCTACTAACAGTACAAAAATTAGCTGGGTGTGGTGGCAGGCGCCTGTAATCCCAGCTAACTCAAGAGGCAGAGTCAGGAGAATCACTTGAACCTGGGAGGCAGAGGTTGCAGTGAGCCGAGATTGCACCATTGCACTCCAGCCTGGGCAACAAGAGCGAGACTGTCTCAAAAAAAAAAAAAAAAAAAGAAGGGAGGACATGCGTAATGTCTGACCTCTTGTGCTTCCACATTTGAGCAAAGGGCAGTAATAGGGCAGTGACATCTAGTGGTGTGTCTGTGGAAGAGCCTCCCCAGGCTTCTCTTGCACCTGAGTCACCTTAATAGCTTTCCAAGTTGTGGTTTATAGACTTCACGGTATGTCCAGAGTGGAGGTGCCGTTGTTTATTATTTGTGGTTTTTGCATATTGTTCTGTAAGCTTGGGACGGGAAAGTTCTGAAATGCAGTGGTTTAAAGCATTGCCCAAGAAACAGTACTGTCCAAGAAGTCATCCACCCCTCTTTTTATATAAAACCATATCAGTAATCATGTTCATTTCTACTCAATTTTGGTACAGAATTAATTTTTAAGAAAATTTAAGCAATGAAAAACGCAATATACACAGTCAATGTTCATATCTTTAGGTATTCTGGTACTAATGCTTGAGATTGTTCATACACTTAATGGTGATATATGCATCATACATACATGATGATATACATGCTGTGAAAACCACTGCTGCAAGTATTGAAACTTCTGGTTTGCAAACTAGATCTCATCTTTCTAGACTGAAAGGTTTTGATATCAACTTTTCATGTAAGTACATCTTGATAGATCATAAAAAGCAAATTATCAATGAAAACCAATAGAGTTCTTAATATATTGTTACAAGGAGAATTTTATTCCCACTTTTTTATTAGTTTCTGCATTTTTCTTTCAGTGATTCCATATAGGTCAGTGATCATCCCAATCAAAAAGCTGAGCAATGCAATAATCACATCAAACCCTTGGATCTGTGTATCAGGAGAGCTAGGAGACACAGGAGTGATGCAGATTCCCAAAAACCTCCTCGAAATGACCTTTGAGGTAGGTGTTAACCTTTCCTAGCAGAATGTATCATGTGTAGTTTTACAGATGGATTCTGTCTGGCTTTTTCATTTTTCCTTGAATCAAACAAAACAGAGGAACATTCAAAGCGTGCAGGATCATTTTTGTGATTATATGTCAAAAATTGTCTTAAGCAGCTTATACTAATTTGTTTTTGTTTTCCATTTTCATTGTTAAGCTCTGTTTTTCACTTGTGGTGTGCTTTGAGGCTTTCCAAGTCTTCTCCCATTATTTTCAGGGCCTAGCACAGATCCTAGCAAGCAGGAAATATTCAAATAAATGTTTTCCCCACAGTGGTTCTCTTCCCTGCTGTAAAATGCTTTCTGCCCCAACCTGGTCATCCTTTGGCAAAAGGACAGGAGAGCTGATATTCACGCTTATGGATTTTATTTTATTTTTTATTTATTTTTATTTTTTTGAGACAGAGTCTTGCTCTTTCGCCCAGGCTGGAGTGCAGTGGTGTGATCTCCACTCATTGTAACCCCCACCTCTTGGGTTCAAGCGTCTGCTTACAGATTTTAGACCACATGGTGACATTTATAGAGTGATTCTATAAAAATGCCTTTTGGCCAGGCGCAGTGAGTCATGCCTATAATCTCAACACTTTGGGAGACCAAGGCAAGCAGATTGCTTGAGCCCAGGAGTTTGAGACAACCAGCCTGGGCAACATAGTGAGACCCCATCTCTACAGAAAATACAAAAATTAGCTGGGCATGGTGGCATGCACCTGTAGTCCGGGTACTTGCAAGGCTGAGGTCACTTGAGCCCAGGAGACAGAGGTTGTAGTGAGCCAAGATTGTGTCGCTGTGCTCCTGCCTGGATGACAGAGTGAGACTGTCTCAAAAAACAAAACAAACAACCTTTTAATATTGTAGTCAATTTTCAGGTCTTACTTGGTGAGATAGTTCCATGTGGTTAAGCCTGTACGCAGGTTGATCTTGGTGGAGGAAGAGGACAAATAACTGTTGTGTTTGAGGAAGGAAATGGTACTAACTGAATGTCCCATTCTCATGTTCCTTGGGGTCTCGAAATAGCAGTTTCCACTTAGAGTCATGATACCACCCCTCTTCCCCAGGAGCCCAGTTTGGCCTTATCCATGTAGTAGACTCAAAGCCACCTGTATATAAAATATTAAAACCCTTGGCTTTTCTTCATCTACCAATAATGGAACTACGTTAAAAACCCCATCGCCATTTCTAAGCTGTCTCTCTCATGTCTACCTACTTCTTTCCATCTCTGCTGTACAACTAATTCAAGATGCCATCATCCCTAAGCTAGAGTATGGTGATACCTTCTCACTGAGCTACAAAGAATAAAGTGCTTTAAGAACTCGTAGCTCTGGCCGGGCTCAGTGACTCACGCTTGTAATCCCAGCATTTTGGGAGGCCAAGGAGGGCAGATCACCTGAGGTCGGGAGTTCAAGGCCAGCCTGACCAACATGTAGAAACCCCATCTCTACTAAAAACACAAAAATTAGCCGGGCATGGTGGCACATGCTTGCAATCCCAGCTACTCAGGAGGCTGAGGCAGGAGAATCGCTTGAACCCGGGAGGCGAAGGTTGCGGTGAGCTGAGATTGCACCATTGCACTCCAGCCTGGGCGATAAGAGTGAAACTCCGTCTCAAAAAGAAAAGAAAAAAACTCGTAGTTCTAATGGATACAAAAAAATAGAGTGAATAAGACCTAGTATTCACTAGCACAACAGGGTGACTATAGTCAAAAATAATTTAACTGTACATTTTATTTATTTATTTATTTATTTATTTTTTTTTTTTTTGAGACGGAGTCTCGCTCTGCCGCCGGGGCTGGAGTACAGTGGCCGGATCTCAGCTCACTGCAAGCTCCGCCTCCCGGGTTCCCGCCATTCTCCTGCCTCAGCCTCCAGAGTAGCTGGGACTACAGGCGCCCGCCACCTCGCCCGGCTAGTTTTTTGTATTTTTTGGTAGAGACGGGGTTTCACCATGTTAGCCAGGATGGTCTCGATCTCCTGTCCTCGTGATCCGCCCGTCTCGGCCTCCCAAAGTGCTGGGATTACAGGCTTGAGCCACCGCGCCCGGCCTGTACATTTTAAAATAACTAAAAGAGTATAATTGGATTGTCACACAAATGATAAATGTTTGAGGTGACAGATACCCCATTTACCCTGATACAGTTATTAGGCATTGCATGCCTATATCGAAATATCTCAATTAATCCATAAATATACACATCTACTAGGTACCCATAAAAATTAAAATTTAAAATTAACCAAAAAAAGAACTTACAATTCTGATGTTCTCATCCAGCACATAGTTGGGGTCAGTGATCTTTTCATTATCAGATTTTAGAAGTCAGAATTTAATTAGTATTCATTTTTACTATTCCTATTATGATTGCTTTATTTTGTACTTGTCCACAAAGGGCCAGTGAAGAGAACTTACTGATAGCTATGCCTTTTAAAAAATAGCTTCAAAGACTTCTAGTATATGAGGTCTGAGGTCAGTTCTGCCTGAGTATCTTATTGGAACAGAAAAATGTCAATATCTCATGTACCCTATAAATATATATACCTACTGTGTACCCAAAAAAAAAATTTTTTTTTAAAGAAAGAATATCGGCTGGGTGCAGTGGCTCAAGCCTGTAATCCCAGCACTTTGGGAGTCCGAGACGGGCGGATCACGAGGTCAGGAGATTGAGACCATCCTGGCTAACACGGTGAAACCCTGTCTCTACTAAAAAATACAAAAAAAAACTAGCCAGGCGAGGTGGCGGGCACCTGTAGTCCCAGCTACTCGGGAGGCTGAGGCAGGAGAATGGCGTAAACCGGGGAGGCGGAGCTTGCAGTGAGCTGAGATCCGGCCACTGCACTCCAGCCTGGGCAACAGAGCGAGACTGTCTCAAAAAAAAAAAAAAAAAAAAAAAAGAATATCAGTGTCAGTGATTTTTAAAATCTGTAATTGTTTTCTTGACCTCTCTGTAACTAAATCTAAATAGCATCTTTTCCCTGTTTTTTGAAATTCTTCTCATCCTTCAAGGCACAAGTCACCGTGTCAATGTTGTTTGTGGGTTCCCCAAGTAGAAGTAACTGTTCTTTCCCCAGCGTTCTTCTAGCACTTTTTATATCTCTAATCTAGCACTGTGTGCAGTCCCCCTCATTTGGTAGTTAATGTCCATATGTCTCCTATCTCATTATGTGGGAGCTCCCTGAGAGCAAGGAATACATGTGAATATATTTCTCTAGTGCATAGCTGAATACATTATTCAGGGTTTGTCTATGCAGTTGTTAAATTAGATGGAACCAAAGTACCTGTAAAGCTGAGATGTAACAGGATGGGATTGAGTACTAAATAACCTGAGGTCCTGTCCCTACAGTGCCAGAACTTGGGGAAGCTGACCACTGTTCAGATTGGTCACGATAACTCAGGACTGTTAGCCAAATGGCTAGTGGATTGTGTCATGGTCAGAAATGAAATCACAGGACACACATACAGGTAAGTAAATGGCCTTGGGAACTCAGAATTCTTTGTTTTAAGACTCTTCAGATAAGAAAAGGTTTAAGGGCTGGGCGCGGTGGCTCAAGCCTGTAATCCCAGCACTTTGGGAGGCCGAGACAGGCGGATCACGAGGTCAGGAGATCGAGACCATCCTGGCTAACACGGTGAAACCCCGTCTCTACTAAAAAATACAAAAACTAGCCGGGCGTGGTGGCCGGCGCCTGTAGTCCCAGCTACTCGGGAGGCTGAGGCAGGAGAATGGCGTGAACCCGGGAGGCGGAGCTTGCAGTGAGCTGAGAGCCGGCCACTGTACTCCAGCCTGGGCGACAGAGCGAGACTCCGTCTCAAAAAAAAAAAAAAAAGAAAAGGTTTAAGAATTGTAGGCTGGGCACAGTGGCTCACGCCTGTAATCCCAGCACTTTGAGGGGCCAAGATGGGTGGATCACCTGAGGTCAGGAGTTTGAGACCAGCCTGATGAACATGGTGAAACCCCATCTCTACTAAATAAAAAAATTAGTGGGGCATGGTGGCGTACGCCTGTAACCCCAGCTACTTGGGAGGTTGAGGCAGGAGAATCACTTGAACCCAGGAGGCGGAGATTGCAGTGAACCGAGATTGCGCCATTGCACTCCAGCCTGGGCAACAAGGTGAAACTCCATCTCAAAAAAAAAAGAATTGTTTGAGTTCTTCTACTGCCTTCTGAATTTTAGGGTTTTTTTTTTCCAGGGGAGGGGAACAATTTTTTTTTTTGTTTATGTCATACAAAATTGCCCCCCAAAAAACTTTTTTTCTTTTTCTTTTCTTTTTTTTTTCTTTTTTTGAGACAGAGTTTAACTCTTGTTGCCCAGGCTGGAGTGCAGTGGCACTATCTTGGCTCACTGCAACCTCTGCCTCCCAGGTTCAAGCAGTTCTCGTGTTTCAGCCTCCCAAGTAGCTGGGATTACAGGTACCCGCCACCATACCCGGCTAATTTCTGTATTTTTAGTAGAAATGGAGTTTCACTGTATTGGCCAGGCTGGTCTCTAACTCCTAACCTCAAGTGATCCACCCGCCTTGGCCTCCCAAAGTGCTGGGATTATAGGCATGAGCCACCATGCCCAGCCTCAAAAAACTTTAAAACAACAGATGTAGGGCCGGGCGTGGTGGCTCAAGCCTGTAATCCCAGCACTTTGAGAGGCCGAGGCGGGTGGATCACGAGGTCAGGAGATCGAAAACATCCTGGCTAACACGGTGAAACTCCGTCTCTACTAAAAATACAAAAAAAAAAATTAGCCGGGCGAGGTGGCGGGCACCTGTAGTTCCAGCTACTGGGAGGCTGAGGCAGGAGAATGGCGTGAACCCAGGAGGCAGAGCTTGCAGTGAGCCAAGATCGCGCCACTGTACTCCAGCCTGGGCAACAAAGCGAGACTCTGTCTCAAAAAAAAAAAAAAAAAACACAACAGATGTTTGCTGCTATTAGTCCACAAGTGTTGGGAAGATTAATATAACTCTCAGAAAAAAAGAAAATCAAAAAGAGCCTAAAATAATTTCAGTAGGAGGAAAAGATCTCTTGGATTCCACTAGTCACAGCCAACACTACTCTGTGGAAACATTGTCCTCTTTTCTTCTGTGCCTTACCTCCCAAATTAATTTCTAGTTTGAAAATATTCTGACCAGGTGCAATGGCTCACACCTGTGTAATCCTCCCCACACTTTGGGAAACTGAGATGGGAGGATCACTTGAGGCCAGGAGTTCAAGACCAGCCTAGGCAATGTAATGAGACCTTCTCTCTAAAAAAACACAAAAATTAGCCAGGTGTGTTGGTGCACACCTGTAGTCCCAGCTACTCAGGGGGCTGAACGAGAACCCTGTCTCAAAATAAAAATAAAAATAAAAAACTTGTTTTCTGTCCTACCAGATTCCCATGTGGACGGTGGCTGGGGAAAGGCATTGATGATGGGAGCCTGGAGAGAATTCTTATTGGAGAATTGATGACATCAGCATCAGATGATGATCTAGTAAAGCAGTGTCGGACTCCACCCCAGCAGAAGTCACCCACCACGGCTAGGAGATTGAGCATCACTTCACTGACAGGAAAAAACAACAGTAAGTATATTTAAATTTTTCCTATGTGCTCATATGATGTAGGCGTCATGTGACCATTTGATAGAAAACAGTTGTGTTAATGAATGTAGTGAGGAGATTTAAAAAAGAAGAAAGTTGAGGAAAATTCATATTCAAAAGCTGGAAGAGCCGGGCGCGGTGGCTCAAGCCTATAATCCCAGCACTTTGGGAGGCCGAGACGGGTGGATCACGAGGTCAGGAGATCGAGACCATCCTGGCTAACACAGTGAAACCCCGTCTCTACTAAAAAAATACAAAAAACTAGCC
>NC_045443.1:31372849-31421427 GCF_002776525.5 Piliocolobus tephrosceles | reverse complement strand
GTAGCTGGGACTACAGGCGCCCGTCACCTCGCCCGGCTAGTTTTTTGTATTTTTTAGTAGAGACGGGGTTTCACCGTGTTAGCCAGGATGGTCTCGATCTCCTGACCTCGTGATCCGCCCGTCTCGGCCTCCCAAAGTGCTGGGATTACAGGCTTGAGCCACCGCGCCCGGCCAAAATCTATTTTTTAAAAAAACCTGCATGCTCTGTTTTTATTAAGCTGTGGAAATATAAGTAAATATTTTACCTGAAACTTTTATTTTTTGAGACAAGGTTTCACTCTGTCACCCAGGCTAGAATGCAGTGGCACAGTCTCAGCTCCCTGCAGCCTCTGCCCCCTGAGTTCAAATGATCCTCCCCCACCTCAGCTTTCCAAGTAGCTGGGACTATAGGCACACATCATCACACCCGGCTAATTTTTATATTTTTTTTATAGACTGCCTTTCGCCATGTTGCCCAGGCTGGTCTTGAACTTCTGAGCTCAAGCAGTCTGCCTGCCTCAGCCTCCCAAAATGCTGGCATTGCAGGCATGTGCCACCACATCTGGCCTTGCCTGAAACTTAAAGGAGAAATAATAATAGTTATATGTTACAGTACTCCCAGATAGCCATATCTAGCCTTTTTTTTTTTTTTTTTTTTTTTTAAGGAGTCTTGCTCTGTCACCCAGGCTGCAGTGCAGTGGTGCCATCTCAGCTCTCTGCAACCCCCGCCTCCGCCTCCCAGGTTCAAACAATTCTCCTGCCTCAGCCTCCCAAGTAGCTGGGATCACAGGTGCCCGCCACCACACCTGGCTAATTTTTTATATTTTTGATAGAGACGGGGTTTCCCCATGTTGGCCAGGCTGGTCTCAATCTCTTGACCTTGAGATCCGCCCACCTTGGCCTCTGAAAGTTCTCGGATTAGAGGCGTGAGCCACTGCGCCTGCCCTGGTGTCTCTTATTCTAAGAGATTAAAATTTCCTTCTACCCCTTCTGTTCCAATTTTCTTCCTATAGTAGGGATGAAATAAAATACTATAAAGGAGTTAATTTTATGAATATTATACTATGTTCACATGCCATTTTTAGTATATAGTAAACTTCCTAATTTATACTAATGTAGGCTTTAATAGACTAAATAATGTCTCCCAAAAATGTAAAATTCTAACCTCTAGAATCTGCAAATGTTGCCTTATTTGGAAAAAGGACTTTTGCAGATGTGATAAGGATCTTGAAATAAGGAGATTGTCCTGGATCACCTACATGGACCCTAAATGCAATCATATGTATTCTTTCCCAACACTTTGGGAGGCTGAAGTGGGCAGATCACTTGAGGTCAGAAGTTTGAGGCCAACATAGCAAAACCCCGTCTCTACTAAAAAAAAAAAAAAAAAAATTAACCAGGCATGTGGTACATGCCTGTAATCCCAGCTACTCGGGAGGCTGAGGCATGAGGATTGCTTTAACCCAGGAGGTAGAGGTTGCAGTGAGCCGAGTTCATGCCACTGCATTCCAGCTTGAGTGACAGAGTGACACTCTGTCTTTTTTTGGGTTTTTTTTTGGTGCCAATTTTAAATAGTTTTATTTAAGACATTGCATTTTCCACTTACAATACAGTGTTTATAAAGTGCAATGTTATTTCCTTCTCCTGTGCATGTGTTCCATATTCAAGTATTGAGGAAAATATGGAATGCTTCACAAATTTGCTTGTTATCCTTGTGCAGGGGCCATGCTAGTAATCTTCTCTGTATTGTTACAATTTTTTAGTATGTGTGCTGCCAAAACAAGCATGACTGTCTCTTAAAAAAAAAACCCGGCCGGGCGCGGTGGCTCAAGCCTGTAATCCCAGCACTTTGGGAGGCCGAGACGGGCGGATCACGAGGTCAGGAGATCGAGACCTTCCTGGCTAACACGGTGAAACCCCGTCTCTACTAAAAATACAAAAACTAGCTGGGCAAGGTGGCGGGCGCCTGTAGTCCCAGCTACTCCGGAGGCTGAGGCAGGAGAATGGCATAAACCCGGGAGGCAGAGCTTGCAGTGAGCTGAGATCCGGCCACTGCACTCCAGTCCGGGCGACAGAGCGAGACTCCGCCTCAAAAAAAAAAAAAAAAAAAAAAAAAAAAAACCCAAGGAATGCCGGCCGGGTGCTATGGCTCACACCTGTAATCCCAGCCAGCACTTTGGGAGGCTGAGGTGGATCACCTGAGGTCAGGAGTTCGAGGCCAGCCTGACCCGTCTCTACTAAAAATACAAAAATTAGCCAGGCATGGTAGTGTGCACCTGTAATCCTAGCTACTCGGGAGGCTGAGACAGGAGAATTGCTTGAATCTGGGAGGTGGAGGTTGCAGTGAGCTGAGATCTGGCCACTGCACTACATGCACTACAGCCTGGGCAACAGAGCGAGACTCCGTCTCAAAAAAAAAAAACAAGGAATGCCAACAGCCACCAGAAGCTAAAACAGGCAAGGAAGGGATTTTCCCCTAGAATTTCAAGGGAATGCAGCCCTGCTGACACCTTGCTTTTTTTTTTCTTTTGCCCAGTGATAACTAAATTTTGACTTCTGGCCCCCAGAACTGCAATAAAATGTATTTCTGTCACTTAAGCCACAAAATTTTGTGAGTCTATTACAGCAGCCACAGAAGGCAGCCACAGAACATGAATATAGAGGCAGTATTTAGGGAAAAGTTACAGAAGTTTATCAGTGAAGGGGCTTTTTAGCTATAGATTATAATCACAAGTAGAATAACAAAGGTACCTAATAGGTTCTTAGTTTATTAACAAAGTAGTTTCCCTAGATTCTGTTAGTCTCTATCCATTTGTTAGCACATGATTGTGTATTAACCATGTGTGCAGTTTTTTGTTTTTGTTTGTTTGTTTGTTTTTTTGACTGAGTTTTGCTCTTGTTGGCGGGGTTGGAGTGCAGTGGTACAGTCTCATCTCACTGCAACCTCCGCTTCCCAGGTTCAAGCGATTCTCCTGCCTCAGCCTCCCAAGTAGCTGGGATTACGGGCATGCACTGCCATGCGAGGCTAATTTTGTATTTTGGGTAGGGATGGGGTTTCACTGTGTTGGCCAGGCTGGTCTTGAACTCCCGACCTCAGATGATCCTCCCGCCTCAGCCTGCCAGAGTGCTGTGATTGCAGGTGTGAGCCACTGCGCCCAACCAATTTAAAGCACTTATAGCAACAAATATTGATAAGAATGTGGAGTAACAGAAAGCTCATGCATTGCTAGTGGGAATACAAAATAAAAAACATCTTGGCATTTATAAAGATACATGTACACTTACTGTACTCTTGGCCCAGCAATCTCACTCCCAGATATGTACACAAGAGAAATGAATACATATATCTACACAGACTTGTATGCAGATGTTCTTAGAGCTTTATTCATAATAGCCAAAGATGGAAACAACCCCAATATCCATCAACTGGTGAAAGGATAAACAGATAGTGATATATATCTGTTTATACATCAGATCTCTATAAAAGCAATATAATAATAGAAAGCAGATCAGTGGTTGCCAGGAGTTAGTAGCTAAGGAAGGTAACTGAAAATAGCACAGGGTAACTTTCAGGAATGATAGAAATGTTCCATATCGTGATTGTGGTGGTGGTTACATGACTGTCCATTTGTCAAAGCTCATCAAAATTGGTGACTTTTAGTATATGGTGAATTGTAATTATGCTGATTTAAAATTTAAAAGTAGGTTTCAGCTCAATCAATCCAAATTATTATAACAGCTGAGTCAGTCCAATTTCATGGGGGTATTATTTGAAAGGCTTTTATCCCCCATTTTTTTTTTTTTATCATACTTTCTTTTCTCACTCTATAAGCAGAAAAGTCTGAATGACCCAAGACTCGGAAATGGATAACGGTATTTTCTCACAGTATGTTATATGTAAGATGGTATTCAGAGAACTGAAAATTTTTTTTTTTTTTTTTTTTTTTTTAAGACGGAGTCTGGCTCTGTCACCCAGGCTGGAGCGCAGTGGCTGGATCTCAGCTCACTGCAAACTCCGCCTCCCAGGTTCACGCCATTCTCCTGCCTCAGCCTCCCGAGTAGCTGGGATTACAGGCGCCTGCCACCTCGCCCAGCTAGTTTTTTGTATTTTTTAGTAGAGACGGGGTTTCACCGTGTTAGCCAGGATGGTCTCGATCTCCTGACCTCGTGATCCACCCGTCTCAGCCTCCCAAAACCCCGTCTCAGCCTCCCAAAGTGCTGGGATTACAGGCTTGAGCCACCGCGCCCGGCCTGAAAATTTTTAAAATCAGTTTTAAAATAATATTGATCAAGGCTCTTTTGGAATGGGTGACAGGTTTCAAAATAGACTTGATGTCTAAAAGAAGAAATAGAGAAAGGTAAAGGTTAAAAAAGAAAAAGCGGGCCGGGCGCGGTGGCTCAAGCCTGTAATCCCAGCACTTTGGGAGGCCGAGACGGGCGGATCACGAGGTCCGGAGATCGAGACCATCCTGGCTAACACAGTGAAACCCCGTCTCTACTAAAAAAATACAAAAAACTAGTTGGGCGAGGTGGCGGGCGCCTGTAGTCCCAGCTACTCGGGAGGCTGAGGCAGGAGAATGGCGTAAACCTGGGAGGCGGAGCTTGCAGTGAGCTGAGATCCGGCCACTGTACTCCAGTCTGGGCGACAGAGCCAGACTCCGTCTCAAAAAAAAAAAAAAGGAAGAAAAGAAAAAGCTACTGGGTAAAGAAACTACTAAGAATAAGAGGCCGTGGTATCAGTACTTCAGTTATAGGAGGTTTTCATTTTAACAATTTTTATGCATTAGTGTAGAAAAAACCTTGAATTTCACTGAAAGAAATGTTTATGCAAGAAATCCTTCAGCAGTATGAATTCAGAGATTCTTAAACATGAGGATGTATGGGTTTTCCTTTATAGTGTGATAAGTAAATTAGAACTACAAGAAAATCCAAACTATATACCTTTTCTCTTGTTACCTACTTCTGAAATGTTTACCACCTTTTTTAAAAAACAAACCATTCCTTAGATTTGGTGGACAAAAGTGATTTAGGTCCCATTCAAGCAGCCCACCAACCTATCCCCCAGGAAAGTAGCCTAGAAGAGCAAGTACTGGCTGGCAGAAGGAAGCAGTGCTGAGACAGATTGACTAGCCAGGAAGGGAGGGAGTTCTGGGCTTCAGGCCTGGATGCCACAGGGTACCTGGCATTTTCCCCTTATTTTAAACACAACAGCAAATCTTCAGACTCCAGGTTAGCTATCCAGAGCGCCTCAAGCCTTAGTCTCTGCCCACTAACAGGCTCATAGGTACGTAGCATAAGGGAACATTTGAGGAGTGATGCTGGGACTTCCCAGCCTTGCTTCTCATATTTAGGGGCTTGCTTGCATTTTGTGACAGGCACCATGCTAAGTTGTTTACTCCTATAACCTACCAGTTTTCCCAATGAGGTGTGTATTTTCCCTATTTTCAGTTGAGGAAACTGAAAACTCAGAGGAAGTTAGACACTAGGCTAGGGTTATAGATTGCAGATGGTAATGCTGGGATTTGAATCTAGGGATCTCTTGGATTATTTTCCATTTTGCCAGGATGCCTCCCACTTGGCCAAACTGGCCAGAGGCAAGTTCTATAGAGCCCCTGGCAAAGCCAGCCTGCTCTGGTGACGTACTTCCTGCCTAGGTGGACACAGTCGATGTCCCATAGTACTTTGGTTTATTTATCTCCCATGAGAATGCAGCCACTGTTTATTATTTTACAGAACCCAATGCTGGGCAGATCCAAGAAGGAATTGGAGAAGCTGTGAATAATATTGTGAAACATTTTCATAAACCTGAAAAAGAGGTATTTATGGGCTATAAAACTTAGTATAGTGGGACTTTTAAACATGCTTTTATATGTGATACACGAGGCAATATGGGGTGCTTAAATTTTCATTTGTAAGCTTTCTGGTAGCTGTAAAAATATGCTTCATATAGCTGCATTCAGCACTTGCTTCTCTAGTGTTTTTCTTAGACGTAGATGCAGGAGATTTTTCTTTGACATTGTGTTATGCCCCACAGAGGGGAAGCCTCACTGTGTTGCTGTGTGGAGAAAATGGCCTGGTTGCAGCCCTTGAGCAGGTTTTCCACCATGGGTTCAAATCTGCCCGCATCTTTCACAAGAATGTCTTCATCTGGGACTTCATAGGTAAATAAAGCAGATGTGTATACTTTAAGGTCACTGAAGTGTTTCTTAGGGACTCACAGACCCAGGAATCTGAGTGAATAAGGGTTAGTGATAAGGGTGTATATATATTTTTTTCTTTTTTTGAGACAGAGTCTTACTCTGTTGCCCAAGCTGGAGTGCAGTGGCACAATCTTGGCTCACTGCAACCCTCCTTCTCCTGGCTTCAAATGATTCTCCTGCTTCAGCCTCCCAAGCAGCTGGGACTACAGGTGTGCACCACCATGCCCAACTAATTTTCGTATTTTTACTAGAGAAGGGGTTTTACCATATTGGCCAGGCTGGTCTTGAACTCCTGACCTCATGATCCACCCGCCTCAGCCTCCCAAAGTGCTGGGATTATAGGAATGAGCCACCGTGCCCAGCAAGGGTATATATATATTTTTAAATAAATATTAAATTAGCTGAGTGTGCTAGCAAACACCTGTGGTT
This sequence comes from Piliocolobus tephrosceles, assembly GCF_002776525.5. Classification (NCBI taxonomy): domain Eukaryota; kingdom Metazoa; phylum Chordata; class Mammalia; order Primates; family Cercopithecidae; genus Piliocolobus; species Piliocolobus tephrosceles. Next base: position 31,414,819 of record NC_045443.1, on the reverse strand, counting down.
CCAGCTACCTGAGAAGCTGAGGCAGCAGCATTACTTGAGCCCAGGAGCCCAGGAGGTGAAGGCTACAGTCAGCCATGATCAAGCCACTGCACTCCAGCCTGGGCAACAGTGTGAGACCCTGTCTCAAAAAGTATATATAATAATAATAAATATCAAGTACTGTCTTTGTTTTTCATTCACTCAACAAATTATAATATGTACAATATTCCAAATATTATTTGAGTTGCTCAAGATATACATTAATAAACAAAACAGAAATCCCTATGGTTGACAAACTTATACTCAGGTCAGTGTGGGAAGCAAACAATACACAAAAACATAACAAATAATGTAATTCATATGGTATGTCAGAAATGTGACCATTGATCTGGAAAGAAATAGAGCAGTATAAAAGGAAATAAAAGTGGGGAGTGGTCTTTTAAACGGGTGGTTTTAGACTGTGCTGAATGTCAAGGTACATTGGAGCATAGACTTCATGTAGGTGAGGAAGTAAGCCATGTAGGTATCTGGGAAGACGGACTCCAGGTTGACAGCACTACCAGTGCTAAGCCCCAAGGCGGAAGTGTTTCCATGGAACTCCAAGACCAGTGTGACTGGAGCACAGCAAGAGAGAGAGAGAGTAGGAGACTCGGGGAGGTGGTGTTTAGTGCCAGTGCCAGATTATGTAGGGCCTTCTAGGTGATTGGAATGACCTCAGCCTTTATCCTGAATGAAATTGGAAGCTGTTGGAAGGCTTTGAGCTAAGGAGTGACATGATAGAACTTTCTTGTTTGTTTGAGATGGAGTTTCACTCTGCTGCCCAGGCTGGAGTGCAGTGGCCCCATCTCAGCTCACTGCAACCTCTGCCTCCTGGGTTCAAGCAATTCTCCTGCCTCAGTCACTGAGTAGCTGGGATTACAGGTGCCTGCCACCACACCCCTAATTTTTGTATTTTTAGTAGAGACGGGGTTTTGCCATTTTGGCCACACTGGTCCCAAATTCTGTTCTCAAGTGATCCACCCAGGTCGGCCTCCCAAGGTGCTGGGGTTACAGGTGTGAGCCACTGCGCCTGGCCAGTTTTTGTAAAAGGATTCCTCTAGCTCTGTGTTGTCCAGTATAGTAACCATTAGCCACACATAGCCGTTTAAATTTTAAATCTATTTAATTTTTTTGTTTGTTTTAGACAGAGTCTCACTCTGTTGCCCAGGCTGGAGTGCAATGGTGTGATCTTGGCTCACCGCAACCCCTGCCTCCTGCTTTCAAGCAATTCTCCTGCCTCAGCCCAAGTAGCTGGGATTACAGGTGCCTGCCACCACGCCCAGCTAATTTTTTGTATTTTTAGTAGAGACGGGGTTTCACCGTGCTGGCTAGGCTGGTCTCGAACTCCTGACCTCAGGTGATATGCCCACCTTGGCCTCCCAAAGTGCTGGGATTACAGGCGTGAGCCACCACACCTGGCCAAATCTATTTAATTTAAATCAAATGTAAATTTCATTTTCTTAATAACACTGGCCACATTTCAAGTGCTTAGTAGCCACACCTGGCTACCAAATTGGACCTTGTAGATGGAGAGCATTTTCATAATCACAGAAAGCTCTTTTGGAGTGTTTCTGCTCTAGCTTGCTAAACTTTGTGATCTTTCTTTTGGTATGCAACTCTTCCAGAATTCAGTTTCTTTAAATGGGCAATTAATCATTTTGTGTTTTCTGTTTTTTTTTTTTTTTTTTTTTTTTTAAAGACAGAGTCTCCCTCTGTCGCCCAGGCTGGAGTGCAGTGGCCGGATCTCAGCTCACTGCAAGCTCCGCCTCCCGGGTTTACGCCATTCTCCTGCCTCAGCCTCCCGAGTAGCTGGGACTACAGGCGCCCGCCACCTCGCCCGGCTAGTTTTTTGTATTTTTTTAGTAGAGATGGGGTTTCACCAGGTTAGCCAGGATGGTCTTGATCTCCTAACCTCGTGATCCGCCCGTCTTGGCCTCCCAAAGTGCTGGGATTACAGGCTTGAGCCACCGCACCCGGCCCATTTTGTGTTTTCTAAATAAGGCCTAGATGAAGTAGTTTATTTCCTCTAACTTAGAATAGACAAAAAAAAAAAGGAAAGTTGATAGAAATAGGCCCACAGGAGTGGTTTTTTTCTTCTGGAATGCCTAGAATCTTATTGCTTCTGCTTCTCGTGTATATACATATGTCTGTCTTTGTCAGATACTTATTCAGGTACATTTCAAGGGTCTTGTTGCAAAGTGTTAGCAAGTCATTCTATAAGTAGAACACAGAGGGTATTCTTTCAGTGGCTACCACGTCATTGCTGGTTACTCCTAGAAGGTTCCAGTCTTCACAGAAGATGCTATTTTTCTTTTCTTTTTTGCCAGTTTCTGTTTCATGAAGGTATTTTAAAAGGAGTAAACTTTATAGTCTTCTGGAATGCAGTCTAGATTAGAAAATAAATTCCTGGCTGGGCGCGGTGGCTCAAGCCTGTAATCCCAGCACTTTGGGAGGCCAAGACGGGCGGATCATGAGGTCAGGAGATCGAGACCATCCTGGCTAACCCGATGAAACCCCCGTCTCTACTAAAAAATACAAAAAACTAGCCAGGCAAGGTGACGGGCGCCTGTAGTCCCGGCTACCTGGGAGGCTGAGGTAGGAGAATGGCGTAAACCCGGGAGGCGGAGCTTGCAGTGAGCTGAGATCAGACCACTGCACTCCAGCCTTGGCGACAGAGCGAGATTCTGTCTCAAAAAAAAAAAAAAGAAAAAAAAGAAAAGAAATTCCTGGGAACGTATTTATTGTTCTACCATGAAACATGGACCCCTGAAATCAATGATAAAGTAATGATATTGGCTTCAGGACTGACTGTATGCAAAGCATCATTAGTGTTTCCATAATAAATTAAGTGATGAATCTTTCTATATATGAAGTGTTGACATATATTGTGATGTAATTCTGACTTTTTTCCTCAGAGAAAGTGGTTGCTTATTTTGAAACAACTGACCAGATTCTAGATAATGAAGATGATGTCCTTATTCAGAAATCATCCTGTAAAACTTTCTGCCACTATGTAAATGCTATTAATACTGCACCCAGGAACATTGGGAAGGACGGCAAATTCCAGATTTTAGTTTGCCTTGGAACAAGGTACAAAACCAGTGTTTTATTTTCCTATCTTTGTTACACGTTGAACTGTTACATGTTGAACTAAAGTCCAGGAAAGGTTACACCAGATCATACCCCTTCCAGAGCTCTCCTTTGGGTTTCTTTCTTTCCTTTTACTTTTTCTTTTGAGACAGAGTCTCACTCCATCGCCCAGGCTGGAGTGCCGTGGCATAATCTTGGCTCACTGCAACCTCTGCCTCCTCCCTCGAGTTTAATTCACCACTACCACTACATGAGGTAGCAAACGATTTTCTCATTTTAAAGATAAGAAAGTAGAAAATAGATGAGGCACACATAAGTTAGCAGACTTTCCCAAGGACACACAGAAAAATGGGACAGAGCCAAGTTCACACCCTGTCCCACTGCAGAGCCCAAGGTCTGCACCATGGCTCTATACTGGCTCCACAGATAGATAGGTAATAGAGAGGTTGCTAGATAATGAGACACATACACCGTACATATTTGCTATGTAAACCTTATATAGTGTATATACCACTATATTTACATTTAATAACATTATGGGATTCTTGCTATATGTCATCATCTCTCTAAGACGATTTCCTATCCCTTTATTTTTTGAAAGTAACACATAGGAGCGATACAATCCATTACTTTTAAAACAATCCATTACTTTTAAAACCGAAACATAGAGACCTTTAGATTTCTTTTTTTAAGTTACCCATGTAGTATTTGTTTTTTCCTGGACCTTAAGAGCCCCAACCTGAGACTGAAGATGGCCTGGTTGGGGATGCTTAATAAGGATGTCTTAGGAACTTAGCAATGGGTTACTAATGTCAGGTTTGATCAGGAAAAATTGAAGATGTGAGTTTTTATCCTCCTGAAACAGCTGGTTTACAGAACTAAGTTCTGTATTTCTTCTTCATAAAAGGAGCCCAGTTTTAGCTGTGCTTTTAAAATTTCTTTTGAGCATGATCTTTATCTCCTTTTATCTCTATACTCTCCTGATTTATTAGACCAATGCAAACTCTCATCTGGTTTATAAAATCTACTTAATGTTTTTCTGCTTTGATTTTGTTCCTCACCCTGTTACGTTGTATAAGTTAAAAAAAATAAAAAGCAAATCCCTACAGTTTAGTGTAGTCTTTCTTCCAAAAGGTTGGTATACTGTGGCATGCCTTGCCACAGAGTAACACTCCTATTAAATAAAAAAAAAAAAAAAAGACATAGAAAATGACATTCTGCCTCTTTCTAAAGGTGGTAAAATCAGAATAGAGAATGTCTTTAATGTGCATAGACTCTCTAATATAATTAAATTGGGTTTAAAATAATGGGTTTTCCCTTTAGCTTTACACTGTCTCGTCACTGTTTTTTTTTTTTTTTTTTTGAGACGGAGTCTCCCTCTGTCGCCTGGGCTGGAGTGCAGTGGCCCCGATCTCAGCTCACTGCAAGCTCCGCCTCCCGGGTTTACGCCATTCTCCTGCCTCAGCCTCCCGAGTAGCTGGGACTACAGGCGCCCGCCACCTCGCCCGGCTAGTTTTTTGTATTTTTTTTTGGCAGAGACGGGGTTTCACCATGTTAGCCAGGATGGTCTCGATCTCCTGACCTCGTGATCCGCCCGCCTTGGCCTCCCAAAGTGCTGGGATTACAGGCTTGAGCCACCGCGCCCGGCCCCCGTCACTGTTTTTTTTTTTTTCCCAGAAAATATTCAATTTCTTGGCTTTGATTTCCTCTCTCCTGACCTCTTAGCTTAGATAGATTTTGTACCATCAAGCCCCACACCTACCCATTCACACAGGCTCCACTGTGTGCCTTGTTCTGCAGCGAGGCCAGCAGTGCTTAGGAATTGTTTCTGTTTGGATCTGTAGGGATCGCCTGCTCCCACAGTGGATTCCATTGTTAGCTGAGTGTCCTGCCATCACTCGAATGTATGAAGAGAGCGCTCTCCTGCGAGACCGCATGACTGTCAACTCCCTTATCCGAATTCTGCAGACCATTCAGGACTTCACCATAGTCCTAGAAGGATCACTCATCAAAGGAGTGGACGTTTAACCCAACTGTCTAGAAACTCTCAGTCCAAACCTTGCTCCTTCCCCAACTAGGGGACCGATTTGGACTTGTCTGACAGTAGTGAGTCGCTGCAGGGGCAGCCCAACATATGCCTCATTTGGAACAATCCTCACTCTACAGACAAGGCAAAATGTTGTATTGTAGTTCATTTGAACCTGGAATTTAGTATAAAATAGAGTATTTTCATGTGTTAGATGTGTGTAAATATGCTATCTTCTTTAAGAAATTATATTACTCGAATAAGATGCTTTTCTTAGATTGAATATTCCTGTGACTTAAAATAAGTAGCTTAAAAATGTTGGGGGTTGGGGAGGAAGAGTGGTGCTAGCCAGGAAGAAGCCAGTAAAGATGTAAATACAGTGCAACCCAGTCGGGCTTTTTTTTTTCTCCAGGTATCACAAAGAAACCCAGAATGCATTGTTACGTAGTAGCCATCCATCTTGGAGTCTGATCCTTTGTATTGTGAATGCACACAGCTTTACCTACTGTACCGGTAGTCTGCACTTGTATCTTTTAAGTTACAAACTGTTTTATATATTCGAATCGTTAGTCACTTCTCCAGTCTTTTGGAAAAAAATTTCAGTCGCACAAGATGATATAATTGGAGTATTTTAAACACTAGACCCCAGGAGCTTGGCTGAACTGGAAAGAGAACATACAAAGCCCTGAGAAGTGTGTTCAATTGTGGGATTATAACTTCTTTACACTTTGGAAAGATTAGCCTAGACTAACTTCATTCTTGGCATTTTTATTCTTGTTAGTTGAGGTACGTTGGGGAGATGTGAATTTCAGTGTTAGATTCATAGTCAGAAGAATTGCAAACAGCAATTTGATTCTGTACCTTTAGTGTGGCCATCTAAACTCTGCAGTGGTCTACCTCTTAAGGATAACCACGAGCTCTGTCTTTGTTAGGGCCTAATCACCCATCTCTCCAGGGCCCATCCCCCCTCGGGAAATGGAAGGAATGTCTGAGGAGGAGGAGGGTTCTGTGTGGCTTGGAATGTTTTTGTGAAAGCATTTGTTGACCATGATAATGCAAATAACAGAAGGAGAGAGAGAATGAACCCTTTCTGGGTGTTTCAGGGCAAGCTTTACATTCCTTTGTAGGAAAGGGAGTAATAATGTAAAACAACTGACCCAGAGAAGCTAAAAGCCACTGGCAGCACAGGCTGATAAAATGGAAGCAAAACAAGAGGTGGCAACAATTTTGAAGGACCAAAAGTTGTGAGTAACTTTCCAGTTTGATAGTTTATAAAGAAGTTAAGTAAATGTAGTATTGGCTAGTTACTCTTAAGTCCTCATCTTCTGGTAGGTCCTGTAACGCTAATTAGGCATTTGTACATTTTTAGCAGCAAAATTGCCTCAGCAGAGCTCCTAGTTTTATTCCCAGTTGTGGCTGAAAAGCAAAGCCATGGTGTCAGTATCCTTGTGCAATCTGAGGGTGCTGGGCTTTGACCAACTGTATTGTTAACCTTATTTCCTGGAGGAAGAAACTAGTGAAACAAGTGCCTAATTCCCTTTATCAAACACTGTATTCAGCCAAGGACAGCCTCTTTTAACATTGACTTCATGCTTGAGGAAAAGGAGAGTTGACAGCTGTATTTAAAAACCCATGGAAATGGTTTAAGAAGATGGTTCTGGGTAGACCAGAAATTTGTTTGCCTGAAGCTAAAGTGTGTCTACAATGGTACAGCTCTTCCAGGGACCTGGAAAGTCTATTGTGGGAGATATCCAGAACCTGTTTTACACTGGGCTCCTACTGTGTTTAGTGATCAGAAACTATAGAGGGGTCCAACCCAGGATTTCATGCTTGTATCTTCATAAGGCCATGCTCCTGACAGGTCTAGGCAACCAGGGGGATGACTTAGGTTAGTGTGCTAGGATTGACGCACCTCGTCCAACCGTCTTACTCTGTAGATGGGAACACTTAAGGAATAGCGAGATTAAATCTTACACTTACCCCACAGCTGGTCACTGACAACACAAGCTCTAGAATTCATGTTTGTTTGTTTGTTTGTTTGATTTCACCAGGCGGCATGAGACTGACCTTCTGGCATTCTTACTAGTAGTCTTTCTATTAAACTATTGGATCTTTATTCATCCACCTATACAAGGAGGAAATAAGGATGAATATTCATTTAATAGAATTAATATTCATATGAACACATTGCTCTCAGATTGTTGGGAATTAACATCTTGTAAAAACTGGGAGCAGTCCAGGTGCAGTGGCTAATGCCTGTAATCCCAGCAATTTGGGAGGCTGAGGCGGGTGGATCATCTGAGGTCAGTCAGGAGTTTGAGAACAGACTGGCCAACATGGTGAAACTCCGTCTCTACTAAAAAAAAAAAAAAAAAATAGACAAAAATTATCCAGGGGGTGGTGGCAGGGTCTGTAATTCCAGCAACTCAGGAGGCTGAAGCAGGAGAACTGCTTAAACGCAGGAGGTGTGGAGGTTGCAGTGAGCCGAGATTGTGCCAGTGCACTCCAGCCTGGGTGACAAGAGTGAGACTCCGTCTCAAAAAAAAAAAACTGAGAGCAAAGTTGGATTTGGGGCCCATGAATAAAACCACTACTTTAAAAAGTAATACCCCCAAAAAAGTTACACCTAAAGTTTCATCTTCATGCCTTTGTGTAATATGACTGTAATAGTGAAATGATTTTAATAAAACACATCAGAACTGACACATCTCTTGGATGATGGGTCCTTTAGTCACCTTGTGAGCCCATGTACTTATTCCATTGATACAGCCCATGCTATAAACGTGTGGGGCCCTCCTTGTGTGAGCTGCTTGAATGGCTGGTACCCCCATTCTTTTGAATATTCCCTATGGTGGTCAATCCTGGCCTTTAAGAATAAATTTAAATACTTGTAAATAGTCCTTAGGATCCAAGTTTGATCAATAAAAAGGATGCTTAGGCTGAGTTTGGGGTCACATTAGAAGTGCAACTATAAAGAAATAAGACATGTTGGGCACGGCAGTACACACCTGTAGTCCCAGCTGCTTGGGAAGCCAAGGCAGGAGGATCACTTAAATCTAGAAGTTTGAGTCCAACCTGGGTAACATGGAAATCCCATCTCAAAAAAACAGAACAAAGGACTTAGTTTTTATGTGGCTCATAACTGTCTCTAAGTTATACCAAAAGTTTGAGTACAACTGTAGTAGCAGAATGCTTAGAATAAATGCTTGACTTTTAAGCTGACTTTTGGAAGGACCATACCCACATAGAGGCATCTTTTCTGCTGTGGTAATTTTTTAAATTAATATATTGCTTTAGGATCACGTCTCAAAGTTAAATTTAAAAAAATCAACATTTAGTTTGTTTTTTTTTTTCCTGCAAATAAATTAAATGCCTGGGACCATAATGATTATTTTTGCATAGTAATAGCTGGTGAAGAAGTTGTTTTAAAATTAAATTGCCAAAAGTATTACCTCTTGAAATATTTATTTTCCCAATGTTTTTCATATGTCCTGAAACCCCTAATCTCGACCTTTATGACACAGTGGCATTACACTGATGTTGGAAGTATGTGTGAGATCTGTGCCCTGGTCGGGAGTCATATGCCTTAAAAATGACTGCGAGTCAGTGTGAAGTAGTATAAAGTGGAGTCCTAAGTGCGAAAAAGCAGGCTACTGAGGACAAAAGCCTCCCAACCCTCCCTGCCCTGTTTTCCACTGGGAATGAGAATTTGATATGAGGAACTTAAACCTTGAAGAAGTGTGGATTTCCCTCTGAAATTTAAATGTTTCACACATTTTTGTACCTTTTGTAACCCTGTGGTATTTACTTTCACATGGCTTTTTAAAAAATTATTTTAATGAACTTCTATCACACTATATGAATGATATGGGGGAAATACTGAATTGCTCATATTTCCTTTTTTGGCAATAAAGCACTGTTATATGTTCATGTAAGTGAAAAAGAGAGGTTCAAGACTATACGACAACTTATGTGTAGTATACGTTGACATCCCTAAGGTATTTTGAAACATGAGGTGACAGACAAGGACCTCAAATTTCCAGGGAAATATTTATTTCACAACATTAGGAGTGTGGATCTTCATAATGAAATACCTTCTTTCTGCTAAAAATTATGATTTTTTCATTTAGGGAACTGAATATTTTCTGTGAGGTTTACAGAAACTAGTCTATCCTTTTCACTATGTTGAAAAGACAATCTAAACTTTAGCTATTTATATTTCAGTATTAACACACCTTCACTGATTGAGAGTCTTGAGCCCTTCTCTACTTTTATAGTGAATCCTATTTCCAAGTCATCCATGTCTTTTGAAATCTGTTTCTTATATAAGTATTTATTACTTTAATGTTTAGCATAAATAGGAGACAGAAAAGGATAATAAACTACTAGGTCCTTTATTCCTATTAAAATAAACTTACAAATCCCTTGAATCAGCTGAATTCTAAGGTTTTTGAAGCGGTTGCTGATGTAGTGTGATCAAAAGAATCTAAGGAGAACCTCATCTCCAAAATCTGATTAGAGTTGTTCACCCTCTCAAGGACAAGATAAAGATTGGCTTCAGAGATACATCACATCAAGATAAAGGGAAGAAAAAAACCTCAAATAAAACTTTTCCTCATTCGAAGGGATCCAGGGTATCCTTGGATTATGTAGGAGAGAATCATGCTTGTTCTAATTTACCTGAATGTACTTGTGTGTGAATCCAATCTTGATTCTAAACACCAAGTCTTGTCAACAATAGAGAAGTATAGTAAGGAGTTCCTGTTGTCAATCAAACGAGGGTGTGAAACATTTAGAATGCTCTGTGTTACACTTGAACCATGTATAAATGTACCCTGTGTATCTTTTTTTTTAAATTAGCATTTCTGAATTTAAATTATATTGTTTTTCTTTGTATTGTTAACAAAATGCATCAGAACTGGATTTTTTTCTCATCTGAACATAATATAAAATTTAAAAGAGTATTGTGATATTAAGCACTTTAACATACATATCAGACAAACTGACGTGGGTTTTTCAGGTTTGGGAGTACATTTAAATATGACTTTTCATGCTTTGTTCTTTACAAATAAAACTGTGGGATTGATACTTTGTTTTGCTTCATTGTTGTAGAATCTTGATAGTGTTTCATAGGATAAGAGATTCCAGAAAGCAGGGATATCAAACCGAAACCATTATGTAGAAAAATAGAGCCTTCTGAGTAAGGGGTGAAAATTTGAACCCTACCTCACACCATACAGAAAAATCAGTTCTTGGTGGCTTAACAACCTAAATGTGAAAGATGGAACATAATTTTTAGGAGACAATATGAAATGTACTTTTTTTTTTTTTTTTTTTTTTTGAGACGGAGTCTTGCTCTGTCGCCCGTGCTGGAGTGCAGTGGCCTGATCTCAGCTCACTGCAAGCTCCGCCTCCCGGGTTTACGCCATTCTCCTGCCTCAGCCTCCCGAGTAGCTGGGACCACAGGCGCCCGCCACCACGCCCGGCTAGTTTTTTGTATTTTTAGTAGAGACGGGGTTTCAGCGTGTTAGCCAGGATGGTCTCGATCTCCTGACCTCGTGATCTGCCCGTCTCGGCCTCCCAAAGTGCTGGGATTACAGGCTTGAGCCACCGCGCCCGGCCGAAATGTACTTTTTAACTTGGGAAAGGGAAGTTTTCTTAAGTAAGACATTTAAATTATAAAGGATAAGTGTGATAAATTTGACTATGTTCACAGGTGCTTTGCTGTAAAAAAAAAAAACTGACTATATAAAAATTAAGAATTTCTGGTCATTGGGAGGCTGAGGCAGGAGAATGGCATAAACCCAGGAGGCAGAGCTTGCAGTGAGCTGAGATCCGGCCACTGCACTCCAGCCTGGGTGACAGAGCGAGACTCCGTCTCAAAAAAAAAAGAATTTCTGGTCATCAAAATATAGCATTAAAAGGAGAAGGCCTGTAATCCCAGCATTTTGGGAGGCCAAGGCGGGTGGATCACCTGAGGTCAGGAGTTCAAGACTAGCCTGGCCAACATGGTGAAACCCTGTCTCTACTAAAAATATAAAAATTAGCCAGGCATGGTGGTAGTCGCCTGTAATCCCAGCTACTTGGGAGGCTGAGGCAGGAGAATCGCTTGAACCTGGGAGGCAGAGTTTGCAGTGAGCTGAGATCACGCCATGGCACTCCAGTCGGGGGGAACAGGAGTCAGACTTAATCTCAAAACAAACAAACAAAAAACTGTGAAATTCTTTTTTTTTTTTTTTTTTTTTTTTGAGATGGAGTCTCACTCTTTCACCAGGCTGGAGTGCAGTGGCACAATCTTGGCTCACTGCAACTCAAAAGAAAAAAAAGAAAACAAGTTTGTAGGAGGAGCATCAAGAGCTACTTTTGGGGATAACAAGTTTGTGATGCTTTTGAGATACCTATTAGACATCCAGATAGAGATGCTGGGTAAGCATCTGCACATATGGATTGGGAGTTGAGAGAATAATAATGTATTCATCACGGTCCAATCAGGAGACAGAAACCACACAGCAATTTGAACTGGGGTAGTTGAATGTAAAGAATAATGTAGGCCAGGCGTGGTGGGTCACACCTGTAATCCCAGCACTTTGGGAGGCCAAAGGGGGGGGGGTGGGTGGGTCACCAGGTCAGGAGTTCGAGACCAGCCTGACCAACATGGTGAAATTCTCTCTCTACTAAAAGTACAAGAAGTAACTGGATGTGGTGGCGCATGCCTGTAACCCCAACTACTCTGGAGGCTGAGGGAGGAGAATCGCTTGAAGCCGGGAGGCAGAGGTTGCAGTGAGCTGAGATCATGCCACTGCACTCCAGTTTGGGCAACAGAGAGACACACAGTCTCAAAAAAATAAAAATAAAAGAATAATGTGTTAGGGGTCACCAGAGAAACAGAACTAATAGGACATGTATAGATAGAGAAACATTTTAAGGATTTGGCTCACACAATTGTGGAGGCCTGGGGAGTCTAAATCTTTATTGTGGGCCATCAGGGAAGAGACAGTTCAAGCCAAAAGGCAGTCTGCTGGCAGAATTTCTTCTTGCTCAGGAGGAAGTCAGTTTTTTTTATATTAAGGCCCTAAACTGATTGGATAAGGCCCACCCATATTACGGATAGTAATTTGCTTTACTCGAAGTCCACCAATTAAAATGTTAATCTCACCAGGCGCTGTAATCCCAGCACTTTGGGAGGCTGAGGCGGGTGGATCACAGGGTCAGGCGTTCAAGACCAGCCTGGCCAACATGGTGAAACTTTGCCTCTACTAAAAATACAAAAATCAGATGGGCATGGTGGCATAGGCCTGTAATCCCAGCTACTCAGGAGGCTGAGGCAGGAGAATTGCTTGAAGCCGGGAGGCGAAGGTTGCAGTGAGCTGAGATCACGCCATAGCACTCCAGCCTGGGTGGCAGAGCAAGACTCCATCTCAAAAAAAAAAAAAGTTAATCTCATCCAAAAACACCTTCATAGTAGTATCCAGAATAATGTTTGACCAAGTTTCTGGGCACCCTGGCCCAGCTAAGTTGACCTAAGATTACCTATCACAAACAGTAACAAGAAATTGGAATAATGGAGGATCTGATGCCAGGTGATGAAAACAAAACTCTTAAAGAATATAAGAAAAGCATTTATGGGGAGCAGCTATTAACTATAGGGCTGAGTCAGCTGAGCGTGGTGGCTCACACCTGTAATCCCAGCACTTTGGGAGGCCGAGGCGGGTGGATCACAAGGTCAGGAGATCGAGACCATCATGGCTAACACGGTGAAACCCCGTTTCTGCTAAAAATACAAAAAATTAGCCGGGCATGATGGCGCGAGCCTGTAGTCCCAGCTACTCTGGAGGCTGAGGCAGGGGAATCGCTTGAACCCGGGAGGCAGAGGTTGCAGTGAGCCGAGATCACGCCACTGCACTCCAGCCTGGGTGACGGAGTGAGACTTCATCCCCCCACCAAAAAAAAAAAAACCCATAGGGCTGAGTCAAGGCAAATCTAAATGAGTCCCCCTGCCTGAGGTTGAACCAGACCCTGAGAGAGGGTACAACCCTCTCTCTGGGTGGCAAAGAAGTTTACTGAGGCTGGGCACAGCGGCTTACATCTGTCATCTGAGCACTGTGGGAGGCTGAGGCAGTCGGATTCCTTGAGCCTAGGAGTTTGAGACCAGCCTGGGCAATGTGGCAAAACCCCATCTCTACTAAAATACAAAAAATTAGCCTGGCGTGGTGGCACGTGCCTGTGTTCCCAGCTACCTGCAGGGCTGAGGTGAGAGGATCGCTTGAGCCCCAGAGGTGAAGTTTGCAGTGAGCCGAGATCATGCCACTGCACTCCAGTCTAGGCAACAGAGTGAGAACCATTCTCAAAAAAAAAAAAAAAAAGTTTACTGAGACATTGAAAAGAAGTGGACTTGTTTGGAATCTGCCTCCAGGTGCCAAGGACGCATCCATGAGGAGGTGACATACTCCAGAACTTGCTGGGACACTACAGAGGAAATTCAATGTCTTGGTCTGGATTTGGGGAGCTATAGTTGGACTTTAGATATAAATTTGGAAGTCTCCAGCATGTATAAATGGAACTTAATGTCATGAAACCAATATTAAATCATGTGTTCATGAGAACACAAAGGGAGTGAGTTATTAAATCTAAAATATTGATTTTAATTTTGTGATATGGATGTGGCATGATTTATTTGTTTGACATTTAAATTACTCTCATTTTTTTCACTATTCTGAACAATGTTACAATGAAAAACATTACAGGCACGGTGACTCAAGCCTGTAATCCCAGCACTTTGGGAAGACAAGGCAGGAGGATCACTGGAGCCCAGGAGTTCAAGACCAGCCTGGGGAACATAGTAAGACCCTGTCTCTCTACTAAATAAATTAATTAAATAAATAAATAGAAAGAAAAAGGAGACATCTAAATAGCTCCCAATGTTTCTCTATTCCAAAAAAACTATAATGAACAAATATCCTTATTTTGTAAGAAATTACCTCTTTTAAAGGTCAAAGGCATTGTTAACAACTTCATAGGATTCAGCCTAATATTTTTGATAATTCTTTTGATTCTTTATCCTGACACGTACTTCGATTCAAATATATACAATTTTAGAACACGTGGAAGAAAGGAAAAAAAAAAAAAAGCAATTAATGTGGGTTGCAAAGCCTAAAAATAAGTCACTCTAATGAGGGCTGGCTTGTGGGCCAGATGCTCCGTGTTCCCTAGAATAATATAATCCTGAGGTCTGTCATTTGCTTAACCCATAAACTGTTTTGTTGTTGTTGTTTTTTTTTTTTTTTTTTTTTTTTTTTTTGTGATAGAGTTTTGCCCTATCGCCCGGGCTGGAGTGCAGTGGCATGATCTCGGCTCACTGCAACCTCTGCCTCCTGGGTTCAAGCAATTCTCCTGCCTCAGCCTCCCAAGTAGCTGAGATTACAGGCATTTGCCACCACACGTGGCTAGTTTTTTTTGTATTTTCAGTAGAGACACGGTTTCACCATGTTGGCCAGGCTGGTTTCAAACGCCTGACCTCAAGTGATCCACCTGTCTCGGCCTCCCAAAGTGCTAGGATTACAGGCGTGAGCCACCGCGCCTGGCCAACCTGTGTTCTTAAATGCCTCAAAATTTTCTTGAATTTCTCACTTATATCCTATTCAAAAATAACAAAAAAAGGCTGGGTGTGATGGTTCACGCCTGTAATCCCAGCACTTTGGGAGGCCGAGGCAGGTGGATCACGAAGTCAGGAGATTGAGACCATCTTGGCTAACACGGTGAAACCCAGTCTCTACTAAAAATACAAAAAAATTAGCCGGGCATAGCGGTGTGTGCATGTAGTCCCAGCTGCTGGGGAGGCTGAGGCAGGAGAATGGCGTGAACGCGGGAGGCGGAGCTTGCATTGAGCTGAGATCGCGCCACTGCACTTCAGCCTGGGTGACAGCAAGACTCTGTCTCAAAAAAAAAAGCTTCAAAACATGAAGAAGAAGGAAAAAAACTTGATGGAATCAATGAGAAATAGACAAATATTCAATTATAGTCAGATCCTGTTGTCAATAATTGATAGAATAGAAAATCAGGGCCGGGCACAGTGGCTCACACCTGTAAGCCCAGCACTTTGGGAGGCTGAGGCGGGTGGATCACGAGGTCAGGAGTTCAAGACCAGCCTGGCCAGCATGGTGAAACCCCGTCTCTACTAAAAATACAAAAATTAGCCAGGCATGGTGGTGTGTGCTTGTAGTCCCAGCCACTCAGGAGACAGAGGCAGGAGAATTGCTTGAACCCGGGAGGTGGAGGTTTCAGTGAGCCAAGATCGTGCCACTGCACTCCAGCCTGGGTGACAGAGTGAGACTCCGTCTCAAAAAAAAAAAATATTGTCAAACAAAACAACAGCAGAATACACATTCTTTCCAAGTCACAAAAATCATTTATCAAGATTGGTCAGGCCGGGCGCAGTGGCTCATGCCTGTAATCCCAGCGCTTTGGGAGCCTGAAGCAGGCAGATCACTTGAGGTCAGTACTTTGGAGAGCAGCCTAGTCAACATGATAAAACCCTATCTCTACCAAAAAATACAAAAATTACGTGAAAAAAATCTGGGTGTGGTGGCAAGGGCCTGTAATCCCAAACTATTCAGGAGGCTGAGGCAGGAGAATCACTTGAACCCAGGAGTTGGAGGTTGCATTGAGCCGAGATCATACTACTGCACTCCAGCCTGGGTGACAGAGCGAGACACTGAAACAAATAAAATAAAACAGGGAAACTCCTTTTCACCAAATAGTTCTTAGATACAACAAGGAAATACAGTACATAAAAACTTGATAAAGTGGACTTCACAAAACTTTTTTTTTTTTTTTTCCAAGACAAAGCCTGTCTCTCTGTCTGCCGGGCTAGAGTGCAGTGGCGCAATCTCAGCTCACTGCAACCTCTGCCTCCCAGTTTAAGCGATTCTCATGCCTCAGCCACCTGGGTAGCTGAGATTACAGGCACTAGCCACCACATCTGGCTAATTTTTGTTATTTTTAGTAGAGACGGGGTTTCACCATGTTGGCATGGCTGGTCTCGAACTCCTGACCTCAGTTGATCCACCTGCCTTGTCCTCCCAAAGTGCTGGGATTACAAGTGTGAGGACGTCATAAAAATGGGATTACATCCTGTAGGAGGCCAAGGTGGGGGATCACTTGAGGCCAGGAGTTTGAGATCAGCCTGAGCAACACAGCAAAACTCTCTCTCTCTCTTCAAAACAAGAAAAAAAAAAAGATGGGCCAGGCGCAGTGGCTCACACCTGTAATCCAACACTTTGGGAGGCCAACACAGGCGGACACCTGAGGTCAGGAGTTCGAGACCAGCCTGGCCAACATGGCGAAACCCTGTCTCTACTAAAAATACAGAAATTAGCCGGGTGTGGTGGCGCATGCCTGTAATCCCAGCTACTCAGGTGGCTGAGGCAGGAGAATCACTTGAACCCAGGAGGTGGAGGTTGCAGTGAGCCGAGACTGCACCACTGCACTCCAGCCTGGGTGATACAGCAAGACTGTGTCTCAAAAAAAGAAAAAGAAAAAGATGGACAGTGTCTTTGTCCATTCAGGCTTCTATAAGAAAATGCCAGCTTGGGCAACATAGGGAGACCCCATTTCTACAAATAATCAAAAAATTAGCCAGGCATGATGTCACACACCTGTTGTCCCAGATACTTGAAAAGCTGAGGTGGGAGCATTGTTTGAGCTCAGGAGGTTGAAGCTGCAGTGAGCCGTGATCATGTCACTGTACCCTAGCCTGGGTGACAGAGCGAGACCCTGTCTCAAAAAAAGAAAAGAAAAAAAAATACTATATGTATTTTTTATACTGTAAGTCATATGCAGGATGACTTATAAAGAATAAATAACAGGTTGGGTGCGGTGGCTCACGCCTGTAATCCCAGCACTTTGGGAGACCGAAGTGGGCGGATCACATGAGATCAGAGTTCGAGACCAGCCTGACCAGTATGATGAAACCCTATCTCTACTAAAAATACAGAAATTAGTTGGGCATGGTGGTGGGTGGCTGTAATCCCAGCCACTCGGGAGGCTGAGACAGGAAAATTGCTTGAACCTGGGAGGTGGAGGTTGCAGTGTTGTGCCATTGCACTCTAGCCCGGGCAACAAAAGCAAAACAATGTCTCAAAAATGAACAAATAAATAAAATAAGCAACAGACATTTATGTCTCATAATTGTGGAAGCTGGGAAGTCCAAGAGCGAGGTGCTAGTATCTGGTGAGAGCCTATTCCTCACAGATGGTATCTTACAGCTGTGCACTCACATGGTGGAAGGGGTAAACAGTCTCATTTGGCCCTCTTTTATAAGGGCGTGAAGCCCATTCATTACCTCTCAAACGGCCCCAACTCTTAACACTATCACATTGGAGATTAGGTTTCAACATACGAATTTTGAGGGGATACAAAAGTTGTGACCATAACAATGATCAAGCTCATATGCTTCTTATTCTGACCAAAGGTCTGGTAGAACATGTTTGCAGCAGAGGCCTCGGGTCCTGAAAGAAATAAATCTGCCAGGCCCAGGACTAAGTACTCTTCTGCCAGAATGTATGCTCTCTGAAAGAAATTTAGGAGAATGCAAAGATAAGCCACAGACTGGTAGAGAATATTAGCAACACACATATCTGGCAAAGGGCTTATATCCAGAGTATATAATGAACCCTCAAAATGCAGTAATAAGATAAACAGCCCAACAACAAAAAAGGGCAAATGATTTGAAAAGGCACTTCACCAAAGAAAAACATAAAATGATGTCAAAAAGCCCACAAAAGGCTGGACACGGTGGGTCATGCCTTTAATCCCAGCACTTCAGGAGACCAAGGCAGGAGGATTGCTTGAGCTCAGGAGTTTGAGAACATTCTGAGCAACATAGCAAGTCCCTGTCTCTACAAAGAGTTTGAAATTTAGGCCGGGCGCGGTGGCTCACGCCTGTAATCCAAGCACTTTGGGAGGCCAAGGTGGGCAGATCATGAGGTCAAGAGATCGAGACCATCCTGGCCAACATGGTGAAACCCCATCTCTACTAAAATTACAAACTAGCTGTGCATGGTGGCATGTGCCAGTAGTCCCAGCTACTTGGGAGGCTGAGGCAGGAGAATCGCTTGAACCTGGGAGGTAGAGCTTGCAATGAGCTGATACCGCGCCACTGCACTCCAGCCTGGCAACAGAGCGAGACTCCATCTCTAAAAAAATAAACAAATAAATTAGGCTGGGCGCAGTGGCTCACTTCTGTAATCCCAGAACTTTAGGAGGCCAAGGCAGGTGGATCACCTGAGGTCAGGAGTTCAAGACCAGCCTGGCCAACATGGTGTAACCCCGTCTCTACTAAAAAAACACAGAAATTAGCCGGTCATAGTGGTGTGCACCTGTAACTCCAGCTACTTGGGAGGCTGAGGCAGGAGAATCACTTGAACCCGGGAGGTGGAGGTTGCGGTAAGCCAAGATCGCACCACTGCACTCCAGTCTGGGCGATAAGAGCAAAACTATGTCAAAAAGAAAAAAAAAAGAGGCCGGGCGCAGTGGCTCCTGCCTGTAATCCCAGCACTTTGGGAGGCCGAGGTGGGCGGATCACAAGGTCAGGAAATCGAAACCATCCTGGCTAACACGGTGAAACCCCGTCTCTACTAAAAATACAAAAAAATTAGCCGGACATGGTGGTGGGCGCCTGTAGTCCCAGCTACTCGGGAGGCTGAGGCAGGAGAATGGCGTGAATCTGGGAGGTGGAGCTTGCAGTGAGCCGAGATCAGACCACTGCACTCCAGCCTGGGTGACAGAGCAAGACTCTGTCTCAAAAAAAAAAAAAAAAAAAGAGATACAGAATTACCTAATTCTCATAGATTTTAGTTTATTTGTTTATCTATTTATTTTTTTATTTTTGAGACAGTCTTCTCAGTTGCCCAGGCTGGAGTGCAGTGGTGCAATCTCAGCTCACTGCAACGTCCTCCTCCGGGATTCGAGAGATTCTCCTGCCTCAGCCTCCCGAGCAGCTGAGACTACAGGCACGAGCCACCATGCCTGGCTAATTTTTCTATTTTTAGTAGAGCTGGGGTTTCAACATGTTGAGGAGGCTGATCTCGAACTCCCGACCTCAAGTGAGTTGAGCTCACCTCAGCTTCTCAAAGTGTTGGAATTACAGGAGTTAGCCACTGCACCTGGCCTTGTATATTTAGTTTAGAACAATGCCTGGCACACAGAAGAAAACAAAAAATGTTACCTACAAGAAAGAAAAAAGGAATCCTACCTGTGAGTGGAGTCTTACCTGAATTATTTCCCTCCCACCCCCCCCCCCGGGTTTGTTAAGTCATTCCCCCCCCCCCCCCCCACAGGATTTGCACCACTGTTCCTCCTTCATCACACTCACTTGTCACACAAGTTTTTAACCTTTGGGCAGCTCTAAATTCCTTTGACAATCTAAGGAAAGCTACACCATCCCCAGGAACACACACATTATGGACACACACACACACACTCTTAAGTACAATTTTGGGGTGCCCATAGAACTCTAACACTAACCTGCCTTTTTAGATCCCTGAGTTAAATGGACATTCATGTCAAAGACTCCTTATTCCTTTGGAGCAGCAAACCTCAACAGGTCAGAGGAGATTCCCAGAGCAGATTCTTACTGCAAGGATCACAGTCCAAAGGAGGCTTCACCAATCTGAGCTTATCTGAGATGCAAATTGCATTTCTCCCAGGAGGGGAGAGGACTTTCATTGTTCCTTCCTGACTGCATTTTTAGAGCTGACCCTTCACCCTAATGGGGGAAGGGCGCTACGGGGATGAGGGCAGGGAGGAGGTAGGTTACCAATGAAAGAATGGGGTTGCTGGAGATTCTAAGATCATTTAGTTACAAACTTCTGCAGCCCTGCTAACCTACATGCTTGTGATTTACCTCATCTCTGTCTCCCAGTTGGTAATCAACAAACCCTTATTACCATAATGACCTATGCTTCTGTCTTCTGCAGGAGAGGGTGATAACACGGGAGGCTGCTCCCCCATCCCGCCCTTCGAGAAAAAGGAAGACTGGCCAGTATAAAGGTGGCAAATAGACCTGTCACTTTCCATTAGTTCTGTAACCGCTGTGAGCTTCCATTTTGCCTTTAGAATGGGAATAGTAAAACAGACCGCATACTTGTGTGTGAAAGTGAGGGAACCGCAAATCGCCTGCCCCTAGTAGCACCAATAATTGTTAGCTGATGCTTCTTAATATGACATAGCACCTGGAAGGATGACAGGCCTGCTTGCCAGAGTTTGGGGTTGGCTCGGGGAGAAGAGCAGAGTGCAGGGAGCTTCCTGTAACAGGGCCTGTCCGTCTTATACTTTCACTCTAGACAGCCCTTTGCCTTTTTGGTGTCCAGGAAAAATGCCCCAGATCTTCAAGGGCTTCACTGTCCCCTTCCCTTTAACTGGGGTTCAGATGCTCTCATCTACAGACGGTTCCGTCATAAGGCCAAAAAGGCCATTGGATTCAAAGGATCTGAAAGATTGGTCCAGCCCTTTCTTTATTCTGATTAGAAACAGTCCCAGAGATGACATGATTTGCCCAAAGTAGCGCAACTTCCTGGAACGAGAAACCAATCGGAAGAGTCCCATGTCGGCGTTCTTTCCAAGGTGATCGGGTTACCTCCCAAATTTAGGATTTGCTTTTGAAAGAAAAGGAGAGGCCGGGCGCGGTGGCTCAAGCCTGTAATCCCAGCACTTTGGGAGGCCGAGACGGGCGGATCACGAGGTCAGGAGATCGAGACCATCCTGGCTAACACGCTGAAACCCCGTCTCTACTAAAAATACAAAAAACTAGCCGGGCGTGGTGGCGGGCGCCTGTAGTCCCAGCTACTCTGGAGGCTGAGGCAGGAGAATGGCGGGAACCCGGGAGGCGGAGCTTGCAATGAGCTGAGATCAGGCCACTGCACTCCAGCACGGGCGACAGAGCAAGACTCCGTCTCAAAAAAAAAAAAAAAAAAGAAAGAAAAGGAGAGGTCACATGGGAGAGGCATTGAAGGAAAAATTATTTGAATTTGGCAACTGCTTGTGGTGCGGGGCACGAGAGGTGGAGGGCGATGAAGTGCCCCTACACACACACACACACACACACACAAATAATGTGAACAATTTTAAATTGCTTTACTTTAGGAGATCATGGATTTTCCCGGGGGAAGGGGCTGCGAACTTACCTGTTTACCCAGCCAAGTTAACAATACTCTGCATTGTTTACCTAACGCAGAGTAGGTACTGAATAACTACTTGTCGCACGGATGACTGCATGACTGGATGCACCCCATTCCACCATAGTCAGATGAGAATTTGCAGAGCCAAGCCCCACCTGGGAGGCATGTCAGTTCTTTCCAGTTCTTCTCAATTATGGCTCTGCAGTGAGTATCTTTTGTTCATCAATTCTTGACTGCACATCTTGATTATTTCCTCAGGATATTTTCCTAGAAGTGGGATTACTGGGTTGAAGGGGATGCACATATTTAAGACTCTTGATTCCGAACCCCTCCAGCAGTATAAAAATGAGTCTGCTTCCCAGCAAGCTGGCCCAAACAGGCTATTATCAGGCTTAATTTTTATTTTTTATTTTTGTGTCCTCTTGACAGAACAAAAATCGTATCTCGTTTGGTTTGCATCTCTTTCGGGACTAATTAGATCAAGATTGAACTAGTTTTGAAGAAACACTCTAAGGAGTCCAGAGAAATCCTGTGTGGGGCAGGAGATCCATGAAACGAGGCACATCCCGCCCACTGAGGTGAAACCAAAGGGCGTCTATTGTTTGGTGTGATTTAACCTTAAGATGGAAACATCTGAGCCTTGCTTGAGAGGCTTCCCCTGAGCAAGGGCTGGGGGTGGGGAGCTGTGACTTATCAACTTCCCTATGTTTATTTTCATTTCCTGATGCAGAGTAAATCCTATAAACAAATGAAAAACCTGTGGACTTATATTTAAAGACTACAAGGAAAAGGGGAACTGGGCAAACTATTGCAACTCAAAAGTCGTGGAAAGGCAGGAGGGGGAGTGGGGAATTTAGAAAGATATTTCCAAGAGATGGCAGATAGGTCCCTGGGGGTCTGTGGCCAGGCTGGAGAGGGAGAGACCGAGCTAGAGGCTGTGGAAAGCTCTAGAGACTTTGTACTAGAAAGGCTGCTGTTGGTTGCAGAGCTTACATGGCCAGGGATCCCCGAGGACCTGGAAAGGGTTTTTAATGGACTTTTGAGAATCAAAGTGAACTGCCAGGGACAAACAAGAGTGGTGAGGAAATGGAGGCAGTCATGCAACTCAGGCTGGAAAATTGCTCTAGGAATGGCAAGAAGGTAGCTGTGGCGTTTTCCAAGAGAAGAGGTTGGTGGTCAGCTGGGAGCTTTCCTTGACTACGAAACAAGGAAGACTTCTCCCTCATCCAGAGCCAGTAGCTGTCCCTGCTCTGCACTTAAGCACAAACCGTACCCAGGAGGATGACTGATTTACAAATGTTTACAGACAATTTTATTTACTAATCTAGCTCTCTCAACTAAATTTATAGTCCTAATTATAGTCATCAGCATTTTCTTGATAATAAACCTGCAAGATTTTATTTATTTATTTATTTTTTTTGGAGACAGAGTTTCACTCTTATTGCCCAGGCTGGAGTGCTGTGGTGCAATCTCATCTCACCGCAACCTCCACCTCCCGGGTAGCTGGGATTACAGCCTCCCGAGTAGCTGGGATTACAGGCATGCGCCACCACACCCGGCTAATTTTGTATTTTTAGTAGAGAAGGGGTTTCTCCATATTGGTCTCGAACTCCTGACCTCAGGTGATCCGTCCGCCTCCGTCTCCCAAAGTTCTGGGATTGAGCCACTGCACCCGGCCTACAGGATGTATTTTATAGTTGTTTTTTAAAACTTTGTGGAGAGTTTATTTTTTTGATTGCTTTAAGTTCCCTATTAAAGTCTTAAATTTAACAATTGGCTTCTAACAGTTTAGTAATCTATGAATATTTTGTACCGCTTTATTTACTCTTTTTTTTTTTTGAGACGGAGTCTCGTTCTGTCACCCGGGCTGGAGTGCAGTGACCGGATCTCAGCTTACTGCAAGCTCTGACTCCCGGGTTTACGCCATTCTCCTGCCTCAGCCTCCCGAGTAGCTGGGACTACAGGCGCCAGCCACCTCCCCCGGCTAGCTTTTTGTATTTTTTAGTAGAGACGGGGTTTCACCGTGTTAGCCAGGATGGTCTCGAACTCCTGACCTCGTGATCCACCCGTCTCGGCCTCCCAAAGTGCTGGGATTACAGGCTTGAGCCACCGCGCCTGGCTATTTATTCTAAAAGGGCTTAAAGTCAAAGAAAAAATGAGTATTCCTTAGAGGTTTAAATGAGTGATTCAAAACCCTTTGAGGTTATGGATATGTTAATTACCCTGATTAGATCATTGCACATTGTGTGCCTATATCAAAATCTTACATGGTACCGCATAAATATATGCAATTATTATGTGTCAATTAAAAATAATAAAAGCAGAAAACTCCAAATAAAATATTTAAAAAACTTGTCACACTTCAAAGTCACTTGACACATTAAAAAATAGTTTTCTCCGGGTTCACCCTTGAGAGGTGAATTTTATGGAACTGGGGCAAACCCAGAATCTGTATTTTTTTTTTTTTTTTTTTTTGAGACGGAGTCTTGCTCTGTTGCCCAGGCTGGAGTGCAGTGGCGCCATCTCAGTTCACTGCAAGCTCCGCCTCCTGGGTTCACACCATTTTCCTGCCTCAGTCTCTCAGAGTAGCTGGGATTACAGGCGCCTGCCACCATGCCCGGCTAATTTTTTTTGTATTTTTAGTAGAGACAGGGTTTCACCGTGTTAACCAGGATGGTCTCGATCTTCTGACCTCATGATCCACCCGCCTCGGACTCCCAAAGTGCTGGGATTACAGGCATGAGCCACCATGCCCAGCAGAACATGTATTTTTAAAAACCACCTAGGTAATTCCTAAATTGCTGCGACAAAGACCAGTTTGAGGAACTTGTGATCTAAATGCTTATCTATATTTTGTATGTTTTTTTTTTTCACATTGAATATAAAAAATATAAGGCTGGGCACGGTGGCTCATACCTGTAATCCCAGCACTTTAGGAGACTGAGGCGGGTGGATCGCTTGAGCTCAGGAGTTCGAAACCAGCCTGGGTAACATAGTGAAACCCCATCTCTACCAAAAATACAAAAATTAGCCGAGCACAGTGGTGCATGCCTATAGTCCCAGCTACTCCAGAGGCTGAAGCAGAAGAATCCATTGAGCCTGGAGGGTGGAGGTTGCAGTGAGCTGAGATCACGCCACTGTACTCCAGCTGTGGTGATAGGAGTGAAACACTGTCTCAAAAATAATAATAATAATAATAATAGGAATGCTTGATGAATTTGCCCGTCATCTTTTGCAGGAGCCATGCTAATCTTCTCTGTTATGGTTCCAATGTTCCAATTTTAGTATATGTACTGCCGAAGCAGGCACTTTGTTTTTTGTTTTTGTTTTTTTTTTTGAGGCAGAGTCTTGCTCTGTCGCCCGGACTGGAGTGCAGTGGCCGGATCTCAGCTCACTGCAAGCTCCGCCTCCCGGGTTTACGCCATTCTCCTGCCTCAGCCTCCCCAGTAGCTGAGACTACAGGCGCCCGCCACCTCGCCCGGCTAGCTTTTGTATTTTTAGTAGAGACGGGGTTTCACCGTGTTAGCCAGGATGGTCTCGATCTCCTGACCTCGTGATCCGCCTGTCTCGGCCTCCCAAAGTGCTGGGATTACAGGCTTGAGCCACCGCGCCCGGCCAGGCACTTTGTTTTTTAATGGTGTTCAGAAGTGACAGTTTTCATTTTAATCTTTTTTTTTTTTTTTTTTTTTGAGGCAGAATTTCACTCAGTTTCCCAGGCTGGAGTGCAATGGCATGATCTCTGCTCATTGCAACCTCTGCCTCCTGGGTTCAAGGGATTCTCCAGCCTCAGCCTCCCAAGTAGCTGGGATTACAGGCACCCACCACCATGCCCAGCTAATTTTTGTATTTTTAGTAGAGACGGGGTTTCACCATGCTGGCCAGGCTACTCTCAAACTCCTGACCGCAGATGATCCTCCTGCCTCGGCCTCCCAAAGTGCTGGGATTATAGGTGTGAGCCACTGCGCCCAGCCTTTAATTTAAACAATTTTTAAGTAATGGAGGCCAGGTGTGGTGGCTCACATCTCTAATCCCAGCACTCTGGGAGGCTGGGGTGGGAGGATTGCTTGAGAATCAGGAGGTGGAGGCTGTAGTGAGCCATGCTTGTACCACTGCACTTAGGCCTAAATAACAGAGCGAGAAATAAAATAAAATAAGTATAATATAAATTAGGCCAAGTATGGTGGCTCACGCCTGTAATCCCAGCACTTTGGGAGGTTGAGGCGGGCGGATCAGAAGGTCAGGAGTTCGAGACCAGCCTGGCTAATATGGTAAAACCCTGTCTCTACTAAAAATACAAAAATTAGCCAGGCGTGTTGGTGGGTGCCTGTAATCCCAGATACTCTGGAGGCTGTGGCAGGAGAATCACTTGAACCTGGGAGGCAGAGGTTGCAGTGAGCAGAGATCGCGCCACTGCACTCCAGCCTGGACAACAGAGCAAGACTCTGTCTCAAAAAAAATAAAATAAAATAAATATTAAGTCATGCTTTGCATTTCTGGAAAACATTCCTTTTCTCCTTCCTCCCCACCCACAGTGGGCTTCCACTCACTGGCCTCCTTTCAGTCCTTACCTAACCTACTGTGCTGTTCTCACAGTACCTGAAACTCTCTTCTGGCTTCCTGTGATTCCTGGCTTTCTCCTCTCCTCTCTGGCAACATATTTTCGACTTTCTTTTGTGAATGACAATTGGCAAGACTTTCTTCCTTTACTATCTTTCAAAGCAAGCAACGTTGCTGCATAAGGTGTCCTAGAAACTCTGGGGAAGGGTTCTAGGGCCATGTTAACTGCTCCCATCATTGGTGTCTAGGTGCTTGGATTCTCTCACCATTTCTTTGAGAGGCTTTCCAGATCCCCTCATGTCAACTGCCCACTAAGCATTTATTCTCGGATGGCCTACAAAGCACCTCAAACTCAGTATTTCTCAAATATTAAGTTCAGTTCCTATCCATGTTTGCCTTCTGTGCCTCACAGCTTAGAGAATAGCTCCGCCCAGTTACTCAAGCCAGAAACCTGGGGGTGTCCTAGTCATCCATCTAGCGCCACTGTCCTAAACACTGGGGATACCAGAGACTACAAATAAGTATCCCTGTCCTCGTTGAGCTTATGCTCCCGAGGAGGAAGACAGACATAGCAGTCAGTCCCTACACCCAGTGACGCCAGCTCTGCAGCAGCGCTGCCGCCAGCCATTCGGCCTCTCCAGCTCCTCAGTACAATCCCCGCATCCGCCTCACCCCGCCAGTTGGCCTCCCTCTGCTCTTTTACTCCCTTCAATCCATTCTCCCACAGCAGTGGTAACCTTCCTTGTTTTTCATTTCTTTTTTTTTTTCCTTTCTTCTCCTTTCCTTTCATTTCTTTCAGATACAGTCTCGCTCTGTCACCCAGGCTGGAGTGCAGCGGCGCCATCTCAGCTCCCTGCAACCTCCTCCACTTCCCAGGTTCAAGCGATTCTCCTGCCTCAGCCTCCCTTATAGCTGAGATTACAAGCACCCACCACCTTGCCCAGATAATTTTTTTGTATTTTTAGTAGAGCCAGGGTTTCAACATGTTGGCCAGGCTGGTCCCGAACTCCTGACCTCAGGTGATCCGCCTACCTCAGCCTCCCAAAGTGCTGGAATCACAGACATGAGCCACCGAGCTAGGCCAGGAGTGTAATCTTTTTAAAGCCAAATCTTTTTTTTTTTTTTTTTGAGACGGAATCTTGCTCTGTCGCCCGGGCTGGAGTGCAGTGGCCGGATCTCAGCTCACTGCAAGCTCCGCCTCCTGGGTTTACGCCATTCTCCTGCCTCAGCCTCCCACGTAGCTGGGACTACAGGCGCTCGCCACCTCGCCCGGCTAGTTTTTTTGTATTTTTTAGTAGAGACGGGGTTTCACCATGTTAGCCAGGATGGTCTCGATCTCCTGACCTCGTGATCCGCCCGTCTCGGCCTCCCAAAGTGCTGGGATTACAGGCTTGAGCCACCGTGCCCGGCCTTAAAGCCAAATCTTAACTAGCCTCCAGCTTTAGGCTCTTCACGCTTGCAGGATAAAGTCCACCCTTGCAAACTCGGGTTAAAAGATGGTACAAGTTCTGGGCCCTGCTGGCCTCTCCACGGCACCCCTCACCCTCAGGCAGCGTTCTCTGTGCAGCCATACTGAGTTACAGCCACGGTTCCCTGCACCTGCCGCCCCTCAGCTCCCTCCTGCCTCCCTGCCTGATGAACTCCTGTCACTCTGCAGGGCTCGGCTTGGATGCTGTGACATGCAGCCTCTAGAATGGCCCACAGTGACCCCTACCTCCTAGGAATCCCTTTCCCTTGAGTGAGCTGGATTTACTGATGCAATTTTGAATAATAGAACCTTGCAGAAGGGATGAGACATCACTTCTGAGATTAGGTTATATAAAGACTGTCACTTCTTTCTAAGGGCTCTTTCTCACTTGGATGGTCTCCAGAAAGTCAGCTGCCATGTCACGAAGTGCCCTGTGAGAAGGACCTGTAAGGAGGGACAGAGGGAGGCTTCTAAATGACAGCCTTCGAAGAACTGAATCCTGCTGGTGACCACGTGAGGGAGCTTGGACTTCGGTCCCCCAGTGTTGAGCCTTCAAATGAGATGGCAGCCCCAGCTGGTAGCATGACTGTAACCTCGTGAAACACCTTCAGCCAGAAAGCACCCAGCTAAGCCATACCCGTATTTATGACCCAAAGAAATTGTGAGATAATAAACATTTCTTCTCTTAAGATGCTATACCTTAAGCTACTTCGTTACACAGAGATAGATAACAAATACCACCTCTGGACCCCTGCCTACCACCATACCAAATTCCATGCCCTGAGTTCTAGAGCCAATGGGGTTTCCACCTGTCATGCCCAGCCCTTCACTGCTAGTATTACAATGAGGGCTTGCCCATATCTCTGCCCCCAGATGGCAGACTCTGTAGAGGAAAGAAGGAAGGAAGAGGGGGAAGTCACCACTTTCTTTCTCAAGACTCTGAGTCTCCATTCTGCTGCTGGCCACACGTTTATACCCACAGTGTCAACAGTGCCTGGCCCCGAAGTGCAGCTGCAACTTCACAAAGAGGATCGGGCCAGCCAGAGCCAAAGCTCTATGGCAGCCACCTTCCTCCACCTCCTTCTATTACACTTCCCTCCACCTCTCTCCATCTCCTCAGTCTTCTCGGCCCGCTCCCCCGACCCTTGAGCACCTGGCAAGCACGCACACACACAGGCACACGCAGGCATGCACGCACGACACCAGGCCCACAGCCTCCCTCTACACCAGAAGAGCTAGGTGGAGTCACTCCTCCCTCCTTTCACACACACCCTGGGGCCACGCTTTCGTGGCTTTTCTGAGTGAAAGGGGAGGTGGGGCGGGGGTGGGGGAAGCCGGCTCTGCCTTTGAACTGCCCAGTTCCTCCACCTTTATTTCCAGCTAACCACTGAGTGCCTGCAAAAACCAAAACAAAACAAACCAGAAAAACTACAAATGGAGCCCAAGCGTCTCTTGCTGCTTTCAGTTTCTGGAGAGCCAGCACACAGGTCACCCGCTATCGCCGCCCAAACCCTGAGGTCTGAGGCAGACCTATTCACACAGCCTCTGGGCGCTGCCTTTGGCTTCCGGGAGCCCCCCAGGCACCTCCCTGGAAACAGGTGGAGCTCTGTGCTGTGGCTCTGATTCACTCTCCCGTCCCTTGGTACACCATTGCACCGTGTCCTCCGGCTGGCCCTTCTGTTACCCTGTACTTGCTGTACACTACCACGGTGGCCGGAGTCCTCACCACCAGGAAAGCGACTTCCCCTGTGTCCTCCCCCACTCCTGAGTCCAATCCTTCCAGCCTATCGTGCCCAAGCAGGGGGAATGAATGTTTGAGAGACACGCCTGGGTCTGAACTCACCTCTATTGAAGGAAAACAAAGCTCACTAAGATTGCACCCTACGGTGTGTGCTTCTGTTCTCTCCACCTACTGTCAGCACTCTCAGCAGTTTTCCTCTTGGCTCTGCCTCCTGCAATTACTTTCTGCTCAGCTGCTTACTGTTGCTAAGAAGGGTTATGCCCATCAACTGTGCTGTAGACATGCAGTACTGTGATGATGGGAAGGACATGGCTTGGAAGGTGGCTTTAATTTGAATTCTGCCACTTACGATATTTGGCCCTGCGTGTGTTACCTGATTGTCCTATGCCTTATCCTCTGCATCTGCTAATAGACCGTTTCCCAGGGTTGTGCAGAGATGAAATTAAATAAAACCACACACACGACAGTGCATGGAGTGTACTAGGTGTTCAATAAATGTTTCCTTTATTTATTTATTTATTTTTTTTGAGACGGAGTCTCGCTCTGTCCCCAAGCTGGAGTGCAGTGGCCGGATCTCAGCTCACTGCAAGCTCCGCCTCCCCGGTTTACGCCATTCTCCTGCCTCAGCCTCCCGAGTAGCTGGGACTACAGGCGCCCACTACCTCGCCCGGCTAGTTTTTTGTATTTTTTTTAGTAGAGACGGGGTTTCACCGTGTTAGCCAGGATGGTCTCGATCTCCTGACCTTGTGATCCGCCCGTCTCGGCCTCCCAAAGTGCTGGGATTACAGGCTTGAGCCACCGCGCCCGGCCTTATTATTATTATTATTATTATTTTTTGAGATTGAGTTTTGCTCTGTTGCCCAGGCTGGATGCAATGGCGTGATATCGGCTCACTGCAACCTCCGCCTCCCGGGTTCAAGCGATTCGCCTGCCTCAGCCTCCTGAGTAGCTGGAATTACAGGCGCATGCCACCACGCCCAGCTAATTTTTGTATTTTTGTTTTTATTTTATTTTATTTTTTTTGAGACAGAGTCTTGCTCTGTTGCCCAGGCTAGAGTGCAGTGGCGAGATACCGGCTCACTGAAATCTCCGCCTCCTGGGTTTTAAGCAATTCTCTGCCTCAGCCTTCCGAGTAGCTGGGATTACAGTCACGTGCCACCATGCCCAGCTAATTTTTTGTATTTTTAGTAGAGATGAGGTTTCACCATCTTGGCCAGGCTGGTCTTGAACTCCTGACTTTGTGATCCACCTGCCTTGGCCCCCCAAAGTGCTGGGATTACAGGCACGAGCCACCACGCCCGGCAATTTTTGTATTTTTAGTAGAGATGGGGTCTCACCATGTTGACCAGGCTGGTCTCAGACTCCTGACCTCAGGTGATCCGCCTACCTTGGCCTCCCAAAGTGCTGGAATTACAGGCGTGAGCCACCACACGCAGCCAAATATTTCTTGTTTTGTGTTTCAAAAGGACTGTAAGGCCAGGCACGGTGGCTCATGCCTGTAATACCAACCCTTTGGGAGGCTGAGGCAGGAGGACTGCTTGAAGCTAGCAGTTTGAGACCAGCCTGGGCAACATAGCAAGACCCTGACTCAACAAAACTCTTAAAAAACCAAAAGCATTAGCCTAACATGGTAGCATGCACCTGTAGTCCCAGCTTCTCTGGAGGCTGAAGTGGGAGGATCACTTGAGCTCAGGAGTTGGAGGCTGCATTGAGCTATGATTGCGCCACTAAACTCCAGCCTGGGCAACAGAGTGAGACCCTGGCTCTAAAAATAAATAAATAAATAAATAAGTAAAAATAAAAGGACTTTTAACCATCTTTGTAGTTTTTTATTGGAAATACGCATATAAAGCAAAGAAGATTTTGAGGTCTAGCTGACAAAAGGGCCACATTCAGTCTTTTATTGGTATTTTGGTGAAGTAGGAAGAAATTGAGGGTGGTATGAGGAGACTACTCTTATTGGTTTTTAATCTGACTTACCCTGCTGTGCTGCATTAATGCTGTGGAAAACAGCTGCTCAAATGCCAGAGGAATGGATGTGCCCGAACCTGCCCCTGACTCCCACGTGGTAAGGTGTTTTTCATGTTTGTGTTCAGGTCTGTGTACCTCTGCTTTGGCCTCGCCACGATGGAGGGGAAGTGCCCACATTACAGGGAGCACACAGAATATGACGGCTAACACGCTACATCCAGCCTGCCATTATCTGCAGGGGTACAGCATCATTGGATTCACATTTATCATTCAACTTCCAGATCAGCAAACGCTTGTCTTCATAAATTAAGTGCATCCAAGTTTCTTTATATTGGCCACAGCAGACACAGAGAATTGGTAGCAAATCATGGATTTCAGCGGTCTTTTCAAATCAGTCAAGATTAGGTCTAGTATGTGCTAGTGCCTGACTCTAAGCATAATAAGAATAGCAGCCAAACACATTATGTTGAGATTTTTAGAAATTTAAATCAAGGTTGGGTGCGGCGGCTCACGCCTGTAATCCCAGCACTTTGGGAGGCCAAGGAGGGTAGATCACTTGAGGTCAGGAGTTGGAAACCAGCCTTGGACAACATGGTGAAACCCCATCTCTACCAAAAAATACAAAAGTTAGCGTGGTGGTGGGTGCCTGTAATCCCAGCTACTTGGGAGGCTGAGGCAGGAGAATCACTTGAATCCGGGAGGTGGAGGTTGCAGTGAGCTGAGATCACTCCAGCCTGGGTGACAAAGCAAGACTGTCTCAAAAAAAAAAAAGAAAAAAAAAAAGCCAGGCAGGCATGGTGGCTCACGCCTATAATCCCAGCACTTCGGGAGGCCGAGGCAGGTGGATGACCTGAGGTCAGAAGTTCAAGACCAGCCTGGTCAACATGGTGAAAACCCATCTCTACTAAATATCAAAAAAATTAGCTGGACATGGTGGCAGGCGCCTGTAATCCCAGCTACTCAGGAGGCTGAGGCAGGAGAATCGCTTGAACCCGGGAGGCAGAGGTTGCAGTGAGCTGAGATCACGCCATTGCACTCCAATTTGGGCAACAAGAGCGAAACTTTTTTTTTTTTTTTTTTTTTGAGACGGAGTCTCGCTCTGTCGCCCAGGCTGGAGTGCAGTGGCACAATCTCGGCTCACTGCAAGCTCTGCCTCCCGGGTTTACACCATTCTCCCGCCTCAGCCTCCCGAGTAGCTGGGACTACAGGCGCCCGCCATCTCGCCCGGCTAGTTTTTTGTATTTTTTAATAGAGACGGGGTTTCACCGTGTAGGCCAGGATGGTCTCAATCTCCTGACCTCGTGATCCACCCGTCTCGGCCTCCCAAAGTGCTGGGATTACAGGCTTGAGCCACCGCGCCTGGCCAAGACTGAAACTTTGTTCCAAAAAAAAAAAAAAAAAAAATTAAATCAATCGTAGGAGTTTCTATACACACAGAAAATCCATTATTACAATAGTTCAACTTTTTCTCCACAATGTGAAAAACTACTATAGTTCTGTAAACCAAGGTTTTATCAAGAGCAGATCAAAATTGAGTTCTGAAGCCTACATACTAACTCCTTGATAGCATAAACAGGAAGAGGTATAAAAGGCTATTTTGACAGTGGGAGAGGCAATTTAGCATTTTGTGTAACTAAAGTCAGCACTTCAAAGAACGCTGCAAAGGGGCTTCTACTCTCAGCCAGTCTCCAGCGACGATGTCTGAACTTGCCCTCCACCAAGCCATTTAGAGTTGTTTGCCATTTAAAATGATACATACCAGTCATCACTTATAATAATTGGTAGGGCACTTAAAGAAAGCAAAATAAAGTTGTCAGAGAAGGAGGCTAGCTGGATTTGACTAGTTGCTCAGACAGTATCGTGTTACTTTATTTAGGTCATAATGCCCAAATTCTCAGCTTTGGAGGGCCCCAACCCTCCTATTTTGCTAGGATACTTGAGGTGATCACTCAGGCTCACAGTGGGAGCTAACAGTAACCAAACTCCTAAGAGACTGATGTGCAAGCCAGGTGCCAATTTGTAGTTTTATAGTAAGAAATAAAATGCCAAGAGGACCAGATGGTCAGTGCGGTCTCCCTTATGGGAGTAGATGTGAGACAGCCGGAAGACAGAAGTTAAACTAGAATAATGGAAGTCAGAGACCAGCAATTCTAAGTTTAGGACCTCAGAGGGGAAGAAGACCTTTATCACTGTGGTAAGTGAAAATTCAGGTTACAAAATAGGATGTACAATGTAACCCCAGCTTTACTTAAAGGTGATAACACAGCCTGGCCAACATGGCAAAGCCTGTCTCTACTAAAAGTACAAAAATTAGGCTGGACGTGATAGCTCATGCCTGTAATCCCAGTACTTTGGGAGGCCGAGGCAGGCAGATCACAAGGTCAGGAGCTCGAGACCAGCCTGACCAACATAGTCAAACCCTGTCTCTACTAAAAATACAAAAATTAGCCGGGCATGGTGGCACATGCCTGTAATCCCAGCTACTCAGGAGGCTGAGGCAGGAGAATTGCTTGAACCCAGGAGGTAGAGGTTGCAGTGAGCCAAGATCGTGCCACTGCACTCCAGCCTGGGCAACAGAGCGAGACTCCGTCTAAAAACAAAACAAAACAAAAATTAGCTAGGTGTTGTGGCACATGCCTATAATCCCAGCTACTTGGGAGGCTGAGGCAGGAGAATCACTTGAACCTGGGAGGTGGAGGTTGCAGTGAGCTGAGATCGCACCACCACACTCCAGCATGGGTGATGACAGAACAAGACTCTGTCTCAAGAAAATAAAAAATATAAATAAATAAATAATAAAGATAATCATAAGCCTGAAAAGCATATGTAATAATAAGGGCAGCTATAATCTCTGAATAAAAGGCCTGGCGGCAAGCTGGGCTTTTCTTTTTTTTTTTTTTTTTTTTTTGAGACGGAGTCTCGCTCTGTCGCCCGGGCTGGAGTGCAGTGGCCGGTTCTCAGGTCACTGCAAGCTCCGCCTCCCGGGTTTACACCATTCTCCTGCCTCAGCCTCCCGAGTAGCTGGGACTACAGGTGCCCGCCACCTCGCCTGGCTAGTTTTTTGTATTTTTTAGTAGAGACAGGGTTTCACCGTGTTAGCCAGGATGGTCTCGATCTCCTGACTTCGTGATCCGCCCGTCTCGGCCTCCCAAAGTGCTGGGATTACAGGCTTGAGCCACTGCGCCCGGCCAATCTTTCTTTTCTTATCCCCACTTCATTTATTTTTTCTCATCTCCACTTTAAAAATAATTTCTATAGGCCGGGCATGGTGGCTCACGCTGTAATCCCAGCACTTTGGGTGGCCAAGGCGGGCAGATCACAAGGTCAGGAGTTCAAGGCCACCCTGGCCAATATGGTGAAACCCCATCTCTACTAAAAATCCAAAAATTAGCTGGGTGTGGTGGCGGGCACCTGTAGTCCCAGCTGTTCAGGAGGCTGAGGCAGGAGAATCACTTGTACCCGGGAAACGGAGGTTCCAGTGAGCTGAGATCTCACTACTGTACTCCAGCCTGGGTGACAGAGCGAGATTCCGTCTTAAAAAAAGAATTGTTACAAAATAATTATGAGCACCAGTTGAGGTAAGCAAATAAAGAGAAACTAAATGTCTAACATCAAAGCCTTTGTTAAATAAATCACGAAAATCTATATGGAATGTTATGCCATCATTAAAACTCGTGTTGTAGAAGAGTTTTCAATGCTTGGGGAAGTAACTGTTAGAATTTATTAAGTTTTATTGGAGGCAGGGTGCAGTGACTCACACTTGTTAATCCCAGTACTTCAGGAGGCCCAGGCAGGAGAATTACTTGAGCCCAGGAGTTCAAGCCCAGCCTTGGCAACACAGTGAGACCCCAACTCTACAAAAATAAAATTAGCCAGGCTTAGTGGGCACACCTGTTGTCCCAGCTACTCTGGAGGCTGAAGTGGATTACCTGAGCCTGGGATGTCGAGGCTACGGTGAGCCATGATTGTGCCACTGCACTCCAGAGGAGATACAGAGCAAGATCCTGGCTGGGCGCGGTGGCTCAAGCCTGTAATCCCAGCACTTTGGGAGGCCGAGACGGGCGGATCACGAGGTCAGGAGATCGAGGCCATCCTGGCTAACACGGTGAAACCCCGTCTCTACTAAAAAATACAAAAAAATTAGCCGGGCGAGGTGGTGGGCGCCTGTAGTCCCAGCTACTTGGGAGGCTGAGGCAGGAGAATGGTGTAAACCCGGGAGGCGGAGCTTGCAGTGAGCTGAGATCTGGCCACTGCAGTCCAGCCTGGGAGAAAGAAAAAAACTGCTCCTGTCTCAAAAGAAAAAAAAAAAAAGATCCTGTCTCAAAAGAAAAAAAAAAAAAGATCCTGTCTCAAAAGAAAAAAAAAATGGCTGGGTGGGGTAGTTCACGACTGTAATCTCAGCACTTTGAGAGGCTGAGGTGGGTGGATTGCTTGAACCCAGGAGCTCCAGACCAGCCTGGGCAACATGGCTAAACCCTGTCTCTACTAAAAATACAAAATTTAGTGGCGTGTGCTGGCGCAGCCTGTAGTCCCAGCTATTCTGGGACCTGAGGCAGGAGAATTGCTTGAGCCCAGGAGGTCAAGGCTGCAGTGAACCATGATCACATCATTGCACACCAGCCTGGGAGACAGAGCAAGACCTTGTCTCCAAAAGAAAAAAAAAGTTTTATTGGAGCACTGCCATGCTCATGCATTATGTGCTATATATTGCCTATGAAATGCTTTTTTTTTTTTTTTTTTTTTTTTTTGCTACAATGGCTGGCGTGAGTAGTTGCAATAGTGAACAAAAATATTTACTGCAAAGCTTAAAATATTTACTATCTGACCCTTTACAAAAGTTTGCCAAGGCCAGGCACGGTGGTTCATGCCTGTAATCCCAGCACTTTGGGAGGCCGAGGCGGGCAGATCACCTGAGATCAGGAGTCCAAGACCAGCCTGGCCAACATGGCGAAACCCCAACTCTACTGAAAATACAAAAATTAGCTGGGTGTGGTGGCGGGTGCCTGTAATCCCAGCTACTCGGGAGGCTGAGGCAGGATAATTGCTTGAACCTGGAAGATGGAGGTTGTAGTGAGCCAAGATTGGGCCAGTCTCAGTCCTGGGTGACAGAGGGAGACTCCATCTCAGAAAAAAAGAAAAAAAAAAGTTCGCCAAAAGTCCCAGTTGAGGTTTTATACTGTTTATAATAGTGACATGAAGAAGGCTTTTACTTTATTTATTTATTTTTTGAGACAGAGTTTTGCTCTTGTTGCCCAGGCTAGACTGCAATGGTGTGATCTTGGCTCACCAAAACCTCTGCCTTCTGGGTTCAAGCGATTCTCCTGTCTCAGCTTCTCGAGTAGCTAGGATTACAGGCATGTGCCACCATACCCGGCTAATTTTGTATTTTTAGTAGAGATGAAGTTTCTCCGTGTTGGTCAGGCTGGTCTTGAACTCCCGACCTCAGGTGATCTGCCCGCCTCAGCCTCCCAAAGTGCTGGGATTACAGGCGTGAGCCACCATGCCCGGCCTAGAAGGCTTTTATTAATCAGTTACAGTAGCCATCTCCACCTTTGTCCACACTGCAGAACCTCAGGCACTCAATTGTCCTCCTTAACTTGTTTCCCTTCACAGTTATGGCTTGCCCTGAAAAAGAGTGGGTAGGAAGTTCATTTTATGCTTAGTATTCTTTAGAGGCAGAATCCTGCTATGTTCCCCGGCTGTAGCGCAGTGGCTACTCACAATCGCAGTCACGGTTCACTGCTGCCCAGAACTCCTGGGTTCCTGCGATCCTCCCACCTCAGCCTTTCAAGCAGCTGGGACTACGGGTGCGCACCACTGGGTCCCGCTTTGGCAGTACACATTTTAAAGCGCATTCCAGGTCTTGTATGCTCATGTTTAGATATTTAGGTTGGTCCAAAAGTAAGTGTGGATTTTGCCATTACTTTCAATGGCAAAATAGCTCAGTAATATATTTGGTATTTAGCTTCCACAGCAATCTCAAGACAGTGCTATGTTGACCCTAGTTTT
The DNA here is from genome assembly GCF_002776525.5 of Piliocolobus tephrosceles. Taxonomy (NCBI): domain Eukaryota; kingdom Metazoa; phylum Chordata; class Mammalia; order Primates; family Cercopithecidae; genus Piliocolobus; species Piliocolobus tephrosceles. The sequence continues at coordinate 31,377,764 of NC_045443.1, read as the reverse complement.
ACAGATGAGGACACTGAGGCTCATAAAACTTAGTTAATTTATTGGAAAAGTTTACAGCTTAGGAAGCAGCAGTAGTAATAATTTTCTGTAATGTGTTCAGTAAGTGTTCTCACCACACACGCTGCCTCTCTGTGCCTCTCATGCTGTTTCACATGCTTTGTTTATTCTACTCTATATGACCCTTGGTCACTTCCTGTTAGGGGTGGGCCCTCCGATCCCACAAAGAAATCAAACATCAATTCTACACCAAGGTGAGTAGCTAATTCTCTGCTTAACAGGTACTAATGGGTCAACGCTAATCTCAGTTACCCATTTGATTCTTCAGTAACGTTTTAATCCCAGTATATTTTAACCCTGTTTTTCTGGGGCCTACATTGCTGCCTTTGCATATTTCAAATGGGAGACTATTGGTGGACGTTCACAGTGGGAAGAGAGTGTAATGACAGGTTGAAGGGAATTTCTATTTAGACAAATGTGACTCCATTAAACTTACACCACGTAGACATTCATCTTTCCAAAGGACACTCTTTTTTGTTGTTGTTGAGATGGAGTCTCGCTCTGTCGCCCAGGCTGCAACCTATGCCTCCTGGGTTCAAGAGATTCTCCCACCTCAGCCTCACGAGTAGCTGGGACTACAGGTGTGCACCACCACACCCAGCTAATTTTTGTATTTTTAGTAGAGACGGGGTTTCACCAGGCTGGCCAGGCTGGTCTCGAACTCCTGACTTCGTGGTATGCCCACCTTGGCCTCCCAAAGTGCTGGGATTACAGGCATGAGCCACTGCACATGGCCTTCAAAGGGCACTCTTGTAATGCTGTCTGTGTTCAGTTTTACAAAGTGAAAAGTATTTTTTCCTTTGTACTTTTGTATTTGGGTACCTCACGCTGACTGGTAATGACAATTCATGGCAAACTAAAGACCCACAGATAATGTTAAATTCAATGACAGCAATTTCTATTTTTTTCCTTAGACACAGGGGTCTTGCTCTGTCGCCCAGGATGGAGTGTAGTAGCATGATCTTAGCTCACTGCAGCCTTGGCTTCTGGGGTTCAAGTGATTCTCCTGCCTCAGCCACCCCAGTAGCTGGGACTAGAAGAGCACACCACCATCCCCAGCTAAATGTTTACATTTTAAGTAGTGATGGGGCAGTTATGTTACCCAGGTTGGTCTCGAATTCCTGGCCTCAAATGATCCTCCTGCTTCGACCTCCCAAAGTGTTGCAATTACAGGTGTGAACCACCACACCTGGCCGGAAGTGTTTCTTTATGCCATGCTTATTAGTAAATCTTGGTGCTGTTTCTTCTTTCATGTAAAAGCTGCACCTACATTGTTCCATTTTTATAGCCCTTTTCAGACTGTTACTTCAATTCAGTGTTTTCCCTGCTTGGCACATTTAGTTTCTCCTGCTTTGAGGCCATCTTCATGTGACCACTCAGAACCTAGGGCAGGCCAAGAGGAAGAGAGTGTAGGGTTCCCTTGCTAGCTTGGCTTTGAAGCAACATTGTCCAGTAACTGCTTGCGGGAAGTATGCACAATGCTTCTGTAAGCCCAGAGATTTTACAGAGCCTTCAAGACCCAGTCAAAGCAGTCTTGCGCGATGGCTGCCTTCCTGGAATAGCAAGATTTAAATAGTAAATGACTGTAAAGAAACTCATTAGGGAAGGCATATTTTACCTCCTTTTCTGTCGTCATTATAATAGAGGATTCAATCAAGTTTAATTTATTCAGCCAGGTGCCTGTGGAAGCCGCCTGGTTTGTTTGGCTTTGTTTTCATGAAATCCCTCGTCACTTGTGTTCCGAGCGTCAGTGAGCTAATCCTGCCCCTCTGTCAGTTCCATGGTAGACAAAGGCCACTAACACAGACTCTCCACAACGAGAACGGGCAGAGAATCTATTGATGTGTCAGTTGCCTGTGAATTATGGCCAAGATATTTGCCCGACATATGGTACAAGGTTATCACGTTGTAAAGGCAACTCATTTGAAGCAAAGCATCCATGCACACCAACAGACACTCGCAACCACGTAGGGGCACAAAAAATTATACCCAAGGACAAGTATTCTTTGCATTTGAAGCAACAACTACGTAACAGTAGTTAATCTATTGGGAGTATTTTACTTTCTGTAGGATAAAAATAAAGATAAAATAAAAATTACAGCAGCCGTGAGGGATCAAGTGGGAAAACAGCCACGTTTAGTCCTAATCCTCAATCAGAGGACCCCCGTTAGGATAGAGGGACAGGGTCCATAGGTAGGAAAGAGTGTTATCACCTGAATCCATTTTATTTTATTTTATTTTTTGAGACAGTCTTGCTCTGTCGCTAGGCTGGAGTGCAATGGCACGATCTCGGCTCACTGCAACCTCCGCCTCCCAGGTTCAAGCAATTCTGCTGCCTCAGCCTCCTGAGGAGCTGGGATTACGGGCACCTGCCACCATGCCCCGCTAATTTTTGTACTTTTAGTAGAGGCCTGTTGGCCAGGCTGGTCTTGAACTCCTGACCTCACGATCTGTCCGCCTTAACCTCCCAAAGTGCTGGAATTACAGGTGTGAGCCATCGTGCCTAGCCTGTTTTATTTGTTATTTTTTAATTTTTGAAACAATGTCTCGCTCTGTCTCCCAGGCTGGAGTGCAGTGGTACCATCTCAGCTCACTGAAACCTCCGCCTCCTGGATTCAAGTGTTTCTTGTGCCTTAGCCTCCCGAGTAGCTGGGATTACAGGCATAAGCCACCTCGCCTGGCCCCTGGACCCATTTTATCCATAGAAAGGAACAAGGTGATGCCATGGAGACAGATGTCATCTGGCCATCTAGCTTTCTGTTAGACACCTCCAGACGGGCCCAGGAAGGTTGGCCTTTGCCTTTGCAGATTCAGAATCTTAAATTAATTAGCAGCAAAGTTTATATATATTTTTTCTTTTTTTGAGGGTCTCACTCTATTACCCAGGCTATAGTGCAGTGGTAAAATAATGGCTCACTGCAGTCTGGACCTTCTGAGCACAAGTGATCCTCCCTCCTTAGCCTCCTTCGTAGCTGAGACCACAGGCTTCTGCCACCACACCCAGCTAATTTTTAAATTTTTTGTAGAGAAGGGGGTCTCACCATGTTGCCCAGGCTGGTCTCGAACTCCTGGGCTCAAATGATGTTCCTGCCTTGGCCTCCCAAAGTGCTGGGATTACAGGTGTGAGCCACCACACATGGCCTAAACGTATCTTTTTGGGGGACACAATTCAACCCATAAAGGCAATCTCATTATTTCTGCACAAACGATAGTGTAGTGGGTATCTGCTCACACTGCTTCATATCTTTTCTCTTCTTCTGGCACTGCATTTCCCTCCTCCCTTCCTATGGGAAACTTCCTCACCATTCCAAACCTGCGAGTCCACACCCTTGGCCACACAGGACTGAGATGTAACCCAAGCTGGGCATGTGACTGGTCAATTAATGACCTTCCCTCAGATTTTTCTTTTTTTTTTTTGAGACGGAGTCTGGCTCTGTCGCCCAGGCTGGAGTGCAGTGGCCGGATCTCAGCTCACTGCAAGCTCTGCCTCCCGGGTTTATGCCATTCTCCTGCCTCAGCCTCCCGAGTAGCTGGGACTACAGGCGACCGCCACCTTGCCCGGCTAGTTTTTTGTATTTTTTAGTAGAGACGGGGTTTCACCGTGTTAGCCAGGATGGTCTCGATCTCCTGACCTCGTGATCCGCCCGTCTCGGCCTCCCAAAGTGCTGGGATTACAGGCTTGAGCCACCGTGCCTGGCCCCTCAGATTTTTCTTAATGGACCTGGTGGCAGAAGGTTCTTTCCTGTCTGGGATGCGGGACTTGGGCACAAAACCTTGGAACTGCAGCAGCTACATCCCCAAATACATGGAGAGAAGTTGTCTGAAAAAAGAGAAGATGAAGCCAAGAGGAGGAGAGGAGCTGAGATGAGAGGCAGAGGGCAAGAACCAGATAGCTTAGAGGTTCTTGATTCCAGCTTTCCTTAAGGTTTGGCCCTGGCGCATCCAGCATTATGAGAATTAACCAGGTCTCCTTTGTGGTCAACTAGTTTGAATTGGGTTTTTGGAACAAAAAGGGTCCTGGGAGAAACCTGTAGCATAGTGAGGAGGAAAGGGACAGAGCATTAAGTGGATCCTTGAGGTCTTTATCATTTGAGAAAGCCCGAGGAGAGCCCCTGGGGACATACAACATCTTTCCAGAGGAGCAGAGGGCTGGGTGGAGAAGTGGACCCTGAGAAGTAGTTGGGGATCCTTCGGGGACTGAGGTGTGTGGTTCTCTAGGACAGCCAGCATATCAGGAATTTGGGTGTTAAAGATCAATTACAGCCTCTGTGGGACCTGAAGCTATTTAAATTAAAAATGAAAAGGCAAATTATCAGCCGGTGAGGTAGCTCATGCCTGTAATCCCAGCACTTTGGGAGGTTGAGGTGGATTGATTATGAGGTCAAGAGATCAAGACCATCCTGGCCAACATGGTGAAACCCCATCTCTACTAAAAATACAAAAATTAGCTGGGCGTGGTGGCGCATGCCTGTAACTACAGCTACTTGGGAGGCTGAGGCAGAAGAATCGCTTGAACCCAGGAGGCGGAGGTTGCAGTGAGCCGAGATCACGCCACTGCACTTCAGCCTGGCAACAGAGTGAGACTTTCTCTTTTTTTTTTTTTTTTTGAGACGGAGTCTGGCTCTGTCGCCCAGGCTGGAGTGCAGTGGCCGGATCTCAGCTCACTGCAAGCTCCGCCTCCCGGGTTTACACCATTCTCCTGCCTCAGCCTCCGGAGTAGCTGGGACTACAGGCGCCCGCCACCTCGCCTGGCTAGTTTTTTGTATTTTTAGTAGAGACGGGGTTTCACCATGTTAGCCAGGATGGTCTCCATCTGCTGACCTCGTGATCCGCCCGTCTCGGCCTCCCAAAGTGCTGG
>NC_045443.1:31366004-31372749 GCF_002776525.5 Piliocolobus tephrosceles | reverse complement strand
TCGCCCAGGCTGGAGTGCAGTGGCTGGATCTCAGCTCACTGCAAGCTCCGCCTCCCGGGTTTACACCATTCTCCTGCCTCAGCCTCCGGAGTAGCTGGGACTACAGGCGCCCACCACCTCGCCTGGCTAGTTTTTTGTATTTTTAGTAGAGACGGGGTTTCACCATGTTAGCCAGGATGGTCTCGATCTGCTGACCTCGTGATCCGCCCGTCTCGGCCTCCCAAAGTGCTGGGATTACAGGCTTGAGAAGACTTTCTCAAAAAAAAAAAAAAAAAAAAAAAAGGAAATTATCAAAAAGCTGGTTGGTGAGCCTAGAATCCCAGCCAAGGGGATCTACACAAGCTGACTATATTAGTCCATTCTCTTGTTGGTAATAAAGATGTACCCAAGACTGGGTAATTTATAAAGGAAAGAGGTATAATTGACTCAGTTCCAGTATGGCTGGGGAGGCCTCAGGAAACTTACAATCACGACGGAAGGGGAAGCAAAGATGTCCTTCTTCACAAGGCAGCAGCAAGGAGAAGTGCAGAGCAAAGTCAGGGAAAATAACCCACTCACTATCACAAGAACAGCATGAGGGTCACCGCCCCCATGATTCAATCACCTTCCACTGGGTCCTTCCCACGACATGTAGGGATTATGGGAACCACAGTTCAAGATGACACAGTCAAACTATATAACTGACTTAAATATTTACTGGCATCAGGCTCTGATGTCTAGTTTCACCATCAAGTATGCCTATCAGGAGGACATGAATTTATTCATTCAACAATTATTAAAGGCCTACTATGTTGCAGGCACTTTGGTAAGTGTGGGTGGGCACACTGCAGTACACAGAAGACATGTGATTTGTGTTCCCAGGGAACTTTCAGTCTATGGGGAAAAAGATACTGAACAAATTAATATACCAATAAATGTACAATTATAATTTCAAACTGTAGTAAACATTATGAATGAAAAGTTATGAGAAAGAAGGACAAGGAGGGATGTATTTTATTTTTTATAGAGATGGGGTCTTGCTATGTAACCCAGGCTGATCTGGAACTCCTGGCGTCAAGTGATCCTCCCACCTCAGCCTCCCAAAGTGCTGGGTTTACAGGCATCAGTCACCATACCCAGCAGGACCTATTTTAGATTGGAAGGTTAAGAAAGGTTTCTCTGAGGGGAGAATATGGAGGCCTGAAAGTGAGTAGAAGTTAGCCAGGCAACTAGTGTATGGGAAAGGAGAATGGCAAGGCAAGGCAAGAGGAGGGAAGATAATTCCAGGCAAAAGAAACAGTGTATGCAAAGGCCCTATGGTCAGAAAGAGCTTGGCTATAAATGAAGGAGAAGTGTGGCTGAAGCATAGTTAGGGAGGGGAAAAAATGGCTTGAAAAGAGCCTAGAGGAATAGAGAAAGGCCTGAGTAAGGATTCTAGATTCTATCCTAGTGCAATGGAAAGCTACTGACGAATTTTAATTCATGCTCTAAATTGCCTTTAGCCGGGCTAGGTGGCTCAAGCCTGTAATCTCAGCACTTTGGGAGGCCGAGATGGGCGGATCACGAGGTCAGGAGATTGAGACCATCCTGGCTAACACGGTGAAACCCCGTCTCTACTAAAAAATACAAAAAACTAGCCGGGCGAGGTGGCGGGCGCCTGTAGTCCCAGCTACTCCGGAGGCTGAGGCAGGAGAATGGCGTGAACCCGGGAGGCGGAGCTTGCAGTGAGCTGAGATCCGGCCACTGCACTCCAGCCTGGGCGAAAGAGCGAGACTCCGTCTCAAAAAAAAAAAAAAAAAAAAAAAAAATTGCCTTTAAAAAAGACAACTAATGGAAGAAGGACAAAAGAGAAGAGAGACCAGTTAGGAGATTATAGGAGATAGGTAAGGGGAGAGAAGATGCTAGTTTGGACCAGGTGATGGCAGAGAAGTATGGATTTGAGACATGTTGGAGATAGAATCAATGACACGAGACATGGTGTGGATGTGGTAGGTGACAGGGAGGGAGCTATCAAGGATGGCTTCCAGGTTACTGGCTTGTGTTTCTGGGAGTTGGTAGTGCCATTAGCTGAGTTGAGAAATAACGAAGGATGCTGCAAGGAGAAGGGCAATGAAGATCAAAGACTGGCTTCAGTTTTGTCATGTTAGGTGTTAGATGCCTGTAGGACTTCCAAGTGGAGATATTAAACACTAGTTGGATATATATATCTCATGATATATGAAAAAACTAGGTTGGTGGTATAAATCTGCGAATCACTGAAAAAACCAATAGGAAGGGGTGAGACTGCCCAAGCAGAAAGTATACAATGAGAAAAGAAGAGGACCCCGGGACTGACATTGGAGGAATTCACTACATTTAATAGTTGGGTACAAGCCAACGAGTTAACAAAGAAAACGAAAAAGGTACTGCCAGACGGGTAGCAGAAAATCCAAGGGAGTATAGTGTCACAGGTACCAAAAAGATTGTTATAAGGAGGCCACTAGTCACATGTGTGAATTGCTAACCTCCAGTATGATGAAGATTGAAAAATATTGCTGGGCGCGGTGGCTCACGCCTGTAATCCCAGCACTTTGGGAGGCTGATGAGGGTGGATCACCTGAGGTCGGGAGTTTGAGACCAGCCTGACCAACACGGAGAAATCCCGTCTCTACTAAAAATACAAAATTAGCCGGGCGTGGTGGCGCATGCCTGTAATCCCAGCCACTGGAGAGGCTGAGGCAAGAGAATCGCTTGAACCTGGGAGGTGGAGGTTGCGGTCAGCCGAGATCGTACCATTGCACTCTAGCCTGGGCAGCAAGAACAAAAATCCAAAAAAAAAAAAAAAAAGAAAAGAAAAGAAAAATGTTTATTGGCCTGGGCATGGTATCTTGTGCCTGTAATCCCAGTACTTTGGGAGGCCAAGATGGGAGGAATGCTTGAGCCCCAGGAACTCGAGGCCAGCTTGGTCAACACAGTGAGACTCCATGTCTACAAAAAATCAGCCAAGTGTGGTGACTTGCACCTGCAGTCCCAGCTACTCAGGAGGCTGACGTGGGAAGCTGGCTTGAGGCTGGGAGGTCAAGGCTGCCATCAGCCACGATCGCGCCACTGCACTCCAGCCTGGGCGACAGAGCAAGACCTTGTCAAAAAACGTAAATAAATAAACAGAAAAATTTTTACTGGATTTGGCCAACAGAAGTGCTTCTGATGGCCACATCAAGAGCTTCCTCAGTGGAGTGGGGGGGGTACCACCATTTCCGAACGGCACTTGTGAGTGAGTGTCCTGAATTTGTCATTTGGGAATCTTTCATAGATCAATTGTCACTGCAAATTATTCAGCTCATGTCCTCACAAGTTCAAGGGAGACTAAGAAACAGTCTGGTTCCCGTGGACACTCAGACTAGTATTGTGCATTTATTAACTGCAATCAGCCAGGAAAAGGCCAAGATCATGCCATTTCACTCCAGCCTGGGCAACAAGAGCGAAACTCCGTCTCAAAAGAAAGAAAAGAAAAAGAAAAAAGAAAGAAAAAGTTTCCTTGCAACTTTATTTTCTGAGTATGGTGTTTGAAGTTTAAGTGAGACCATGGGTATGAAATTCCCCTGGAGAAGGGTAAAGCCACGTTGCCCTGTGATGTGTTACTGCTGACACTGGAAGGGAACTGGCAGCTCATCACGCTATCTGGGAACTCAGGACCTGTGAGCCAGGACCTCATCTCCCCAGAAGCTGCTGTGCCTACCTGCACCCCCTAACTGCAGCACTATACTTATTAAATGGTCCATCTCTCTCTTATCACACCAAGGAGATTAAAGCCCAGGTTGATCCTCCCTTGTTGGCACTAAGTACAAAATGTCTTGGGAGATGTTCACTGCGTGGGTAAGCTGTCGGACTCCTCCACACACACTTAGTACAGACGAACTGAGAAGAGGCAACCCTTTCTCAGGAAATTATCTGGTATAAGCTAAGTAGGTACAATCCTGGTTTACAATGCAGATTAATGAAGCCTGCCATGTTTGAATTCAAGAGACTTGAGTAGGAGCCCATTTCCACCACTTACTAGCTGTGAGACTGGCAGTGTGTTACTTCATTTCTCTCAAGCTCATTTTGCTCCGTGATAAAATGAGGATGATAAGAACAATGCTTAGTTTACAGGGATAGTGTGAGGTAGAGAGAAAGTAGATAAAGTAGTTCATGTACTTGGTACTAAAGCCCAACAGAGAACATTCATTCTCCCGGTCCCTGAGTCCCACCTTAGCTGTAGGTCTGCAGCTGCATGTAGGAAAGTGGGTTAGAGACCCCTAGAGGTATGAAGAATCCAAGGGAAGTCTTTTGGGAGAGGATGAAGTGCCACCAATCTGGCTCTGGAGAGCCAGGGAGCTGTGGGTGTCCTTGAGGCTTGGTGCCCCAGGGGCTGTGGAGAGTGGTCTGCATGTTTAGTAAGTTTTGGACTGGAGGTTACAAAGCTTGTGTCACCAGTCATTTCTGACACACTAAATAAAGTCTGTCATATTGGTTTCTAAGTTCAAGATTTTAATTCACCTTGGAGGACCAAAAAGCATTTTGCAGCTAGATTCACTGCTATTCTGTTTCCCATGCTTTTCATTTCTCAGAACCAGTTCATCGAGACTAAAGACTAATAATGCCAGTGCTTTTGGCTTGTCTGGAGAAAACAAAGCCATTAATGGTAGTTACCATATTAATTGCAGAAAGTGCTTATTTAAGTTTCTGTTGGCAACACGTTACCAGTCTAACAGAGTAAGTGAAGTGCGTCCAGGCCAGGCGGGGTTTTTAATCTTCATGCTTCAGGTTTTTGTTATTGCAGTTGCCAAAACGCCAAGCTTATAATTTACGAGTCGTATCCACATGTCCCTTAGAAAGAAACCCAAACCTAAAAATAGAAATGAAACTCAGGAAAACATCAACCCAGATAAATAAATCTTATGTCAAATGGAGAAAGCTTGTAAACCTGTGCTCACGGTTACATTAACTGCTTAAATTTCAATTGACTGAAGCAAGTGCATTAACCCGTCAGCATGTCCCTGGCCAAAGGAAGGCGGCAATTCTTCATGTTTCAGAAAAATTTCTCACATAATTTCTTGCTCTTTTTTCTTTTTCTTCTCTTTTATCTTTTTTTTTTTTTTTTTTTTTTTTTTCTGCGATGGAGTCTCGCTCTCGTTGCTCAGGCTGGAGTGCAGTGGCGTGATCTCGGCTCACTGCAACCTCCACCTCCTGGGTTCAAGCGATTCTCCTTCCTCAACCTCCCCAGTAGCTGGGATTACAGGCATGTACTGCCACACCCGGCTAATTTTTGTATTTTTAGTAGAGCCAGGGTTTCGCCATGTTGGCCAGGCTGGTCTCAAACTCCTGACCTCAGGTGATCCACCCACCTCGGCTTCCCAAAGTGCTGGGGTTATAGGCGTGAGCCACTGTGCCTGGCCTCTTGCTCTTTTTTCTACTCTTTGTCAGTGACTGATTATTCATTTCTTGGTCAATAGACTGCTCTTTCTGACAGGCAGGGTAATACTTCATTGGGATTACTTTTTTTTTTTTTTTGAGGCGGAGTCTTGCTCTGTCGCCCGGACTGGAGTGCAGTGGCCGGATCTCAGCTCACTGCAAGCTCCGCCTCTCGGGTTTACGCCATTCTCCTACCTCAGCCTCCCGAGTAGCTGAGACTACAGGCGTCCGCCACCTCGCCCAGCTAGTTTTTGTATTTTTAGTAGAGACGGGGTTTCACCGTGTTAGCCAGGATGGTCTCGATCTCCTGACCTTGTGATCCGCCCATCTCGGCCTCCCAAAGTGCTGGGATTACAGGCTTGAGCCACCGTGCCCGGCCGGGATTACTTTTATCTAAAGTATTGTATGTATAGGGCCAAGGTCATTGGTAATCCCTATGCAGACCTTCCTTACATAGCCACACATTGCATCCCTAACCCCAACCAGTTGTTAGAAATATGTGTGCAATTGTTAAGGGTAGGACAAGGGAAGAATGTGGATGCAAAACACTGCCTCCAAGCCTAAAAACCTTGGACATTCTTTTTCTTTCTTTCTTTTTTCTTTTTCTTTTCTTTTCTTTTTTTAGACATGGTCTCACTCTGTCACCCAGGCTGGAGTATAGTGGTGCAGGCATGGCTCATCTTGCCTCAGCCTCCCAAGTAGCTGGGACTACAGGTGTGCACGACCATACCTGGCTAATTTATTGTTTGTTTGTTTGTTTGTTTGTTGTTGCTGTTGTTTTTCGAGACAGAGTCTCCCTCTGTCACCCAGGCTGGAGTGCAGTGGCTTGATCTCGGCTCACTGCAACCTCCATCTCCTGGGTTCCAGCGATTCTCCTGCCACAGCCTTCTGAGTAGCTGGGATTACAGGCGCCCACCACCATGCCTGGCTAATTTTTGTGTTTTTAGTACAGACAAGGTTTTGCCATGTTGGCCAGGCTGGTCTTCAACTCCTGACCTCAACTGATCCACTCTCCTCTGCTTCCCAAAGTGCTGGAATTACAGGCGTGAGTCACCATGCGCAGGCTGTAATGTTTTTAATCAAACACTAATCTAGGTGTTGCTGTGAAGGTAGCCTGTGGTTAACGTCTACAATCAGCTGACGTTAAGTAAACTATCTTCAATGATGTGAATGGACCTCATCCAACCAACTGAAAGTGTAGAAGAGAAAGAACTTCTCAATTTCTTTCCTTCCTTCTTTTCCTTCTTTCCTTCCGTCTTTCTCTCTTCTTTCTTTCTTTCTTTCTTTCTTTCTTTCTTTCTTTCTTTCTTTCTTTCTTTCTTTCTTTCTTTCT